>NC_086159.1:52938532-53286032 GCF_035149785.1 Candoia aspera | reverse complement strand
GAGCCAAATAAAATCCTCATTACATACCCTTAAGAGCATTTTTTTCTTTTTCTTTTTGCCTTCCACATTTTTTTTTTGGTAGTAGCAAAATTATAGCACAATTCATCAAAGCCTAATATATAAGATAGTAAATGGAAGCCATGTTTCTGTGAAATTAAGCAATATGGAAGCAGGTGGTTCAGCTTAAAGCAGTGCAATTGGAGACGTGTGAAATATGAACCTCCATATTTCATCATGATTATCTTCTGTATGTGGTGAGTGTTAAAGCCCCTGAGCTTTTCCTGTAGCTTCAGTTTTAATCAAAGTTGTGCAGGAACTTACGCTTCACACTGCCACCCACAAACTTACCTGGCTTCTGAAAAAGAGCTGGAGAGAGTGTGTTACACATTTCTATTGCTTCCTAACAATTGATTACAAATCTCCCATGAAGTGTTTTCTGACTCTTGTACCAGAAGATTTTCTGAAAGCTAAAGCTTATTAGCTATTGCTTGGTATCATCGTTGAATTAAATAAAGCAAGTAAATTGGACAATATCAGGGGCAAATGAGTAAATATGTATGCTCAGCCAACTCCTGTGAAATGTATGGCACTTCCATATGTTCTTACGTCTTACAGGTTCCTAATACTTATAAATTAGAATAATAATGATGATAATAATTCACTCTGCTTCAGGATAAAATCCTATGAAAGCAGCTTGCAGGTTCCATACAGTTCCATGTCAAATCCTAAAAGTTGCCTGAACATTTCCAAAATTCCTTGGGTATAAAACAAAAACACAAATAAAAAAAATGTGCTGATACATACCCATTCATCATGTAATGCTTTACTGCACTCTGGCTTTCCATCAATTCTGCAATGGTGGTTCTGAATTCTGTAGGTAATTGCACGTCTTAGTATCTGAGTGGTAAAAGTTTTTCAAGGTGGCATGAGCTGTGCATTCCTCCTATGTTATTCACAGGACTGTTTTGCTGTTCAAAATGTACAGGTAAAATTAATTCAAGATTGTTTGGCAAATAAAACCAGAACACATCTTTCAAATATATTTAGAATTCAGACAGAAACTAATATAGCAAAAGGAAGCATAAGAGAGAAAATGAACAGATTCTTTCAGTGTCAGTCCATATTCAGAGACAACTGTTAATGAAAGTAGAGTTGTTTATGATGGATTGATTTTCATGTCACACTGTATGTCAATGAAGATTCTCAATCATCCAGGTGGAATTGTCTGTAGGTTGAGTCATGGCAACTGGATTTCTTTCTTTTAGGCAGTGAAACATTTCTACCTAAAAGAAAGAAATCCAGTTGCCATGACTCAACCTACAGACATGTCATACTGTAGCTGATTGGTTTGAAAATTTCCCAACACATTATTTTACTATGAAAGAAAGCAGAAATTTTATTTTACCTTTGCTGCATTTCCTGGACCCATCTTCACTAATTCGATAGACCTTGCTAAGGTTTTAAAGACTGCAACATGATCCTTATGTTTTAATTATGCCTAGCTATGTGAGCAATTACTCTGTATTCTTGTATATCTCTGTTTCAGTTAAGCCGTTATCTTAACAATTCCCAGGCACGCTTGAGATTTTTTCAGAATGCATGTCAAGCTTCCCTGAGAACATATATCTGTCTAGGGTCTTAAATACACAGTTTTAAGCTTTGAATATTTTTTTTCTTTCTTTTCTCTGAAACAATTCTGTTAAAGTTAAAATTGGGAAAAATTGTACCAAAAGAATCCACTTCATTTCATGGTCATTTAAATGTCCTGGAAATTTTCTGTATTAGATTCACCAATATTCTTGCCCAAGTTAAATTGTGCAATGGATGCTTTTTCTATCAAAGCGAATGGAAAATATTGTGTTGCACTATATAATAACAGATTAAACTTAAAGACATTGCATTAGTATACCACCTTCCATGTAATTTTACCATTTATACCCGGCTGGAGTTTTCTGCCTTTAAGAGCTACTGAACAGATTGAAGTTCAACAGTTTGGCTTTTCCTGGCTTAGAAATGTAATACAGTGCTACTTGTCTACAAAATGCTGTCCAATATACAACAGAATAAAATCCATTCAAACTATAATCTAACAATTTTCTCCATTATATGTAGGATTGAAAAGGGTGGCACCCCCACACATTTCCTGACATGTATTTCTTCTTTCATTCTTATATTTATTTGTGTGCACATTTCTTTCCATCCAGTACTTTTTGGTAGTGTTTGCATTCCTTGTTAATGTACCTTGCAGCATGAGGTTGGAGAAAAATGAGTGGTGAGCCTTTTTTTTTTTTTGCCAGAGTAATCAAAAGAGAATAAATATTTTCCATATATTCAGCACAGAAAACTTATAGAAGAATATAGAAGAACTTTGGCTTCTAGTGGGGAATGGCGGACTGAGCAGCTGTGCCCACAGGCTTAGTGGGCGGATCTGACTGTGCGGTAACTTTTTTTGGATTCAGGCAGGTTCTCCTGAAGCCCAGAAATGTTCTCTGGATAAAGGAAAACACCTGGAATCACCCCATCTGTCCTCCAGGTGACTCCTTGCAGCCAGAAGATCGCAAACAGCATTTCACGTTTGACAGGTAAAAGCTAGATGGGAGGTGGGGATGTCATCACTTTCCAAGCTGCACTGTAGCCTTAAAGGGACACTAAGACCAGCCATTCCATTTCTAGATCACCAAATTTGTATTTTTTTAAAAATATATGTACCCCAAGAGAGGCTTTCTACAGCAAGGAGAAGCTGGCTCTAGTGGTGCTTATCGTTATTTTTGGGATTACTTCTTAATTTTTTTTTTAAGTTTCGGATTTTGTTCTCCTTTCAAATATAAAGGAGGATTGAGAGTAAACAATTGTTTTCCTCTTATTAGTTTTGTATTAACTTTGAAGATATTAGCATTTAGCTACACATTGAATCAGCTGATTTGAACCTTTAGCTTTCTGTTTTCACTTTCCCCTGGGAACTGTCTGCTTATCTCACTTTCACTTGTGTAAATACATTTAGGAACTTTTTCATATTCTCGACTTTCGCTTGTTAAGTTCCTAGGGAGTGCCATAATCTACTATGGGAGACATGGAGTATTTTAAACAGATTTCTTCTGACTTTTACCAGACTTTTATGCAAGATATTCAGGACATCATGGAAAATATGAAATTTAAAATGTGCCATCAGGTTGGGGATGTGGTGGATGAAATTGAGGAATTCAACAGTGATAGAAATGTCTCTTCTAAGAATGAGATTGGGATTTCTATTGGATGCTGGATGAAGATCGGTTAGTGGACCTGGAGAAATTTAAGGGAGGGAGAGATCTGCAAGCCACAAGTGAAATTGACTTTTTGGTAGAATGCTATGAAAAGAAGCTGGAATTTTTAAGGGGGGCAGTCACGCTGTTTGATTCTTTTAAGAGAAAAGATCTGCACATTGTGGGGATATGTAAATGCTCTGGTTTATTTTGAAGTGAGATAAGGGTTAAAGAATGTCTATCTGGTTTGCTTTAAGGGTTTGATTGATGTCATTTGCTTTTAAAGGTTTGGATTAAGATGATTAAGGTTAAAAATGTGTTTATTTGGTGGGCTTTAAGAATTTGATTTAACGTTACTGTTTTGAATTGTCTTTGTTTTTTGGGTTTAAGATTAAGATTATTAAAACTGTTGCATTATCAAGTATAATACAAGACAATCTATGTGCTTTTTAATTTGATTCTTATTTTAGTAGATAGAAATGTATAGAATAGTGGTAGGAAGGGAATAATTAAATATAATAATTATAAATTATTTATATATTTATGTATTAAATATATATATATATATATTAATATATATATTAATATATTAAATAATTAAATATAATTAAATATTTTGGAAGAGAAAGATGTTTAGGAGATTTATATGATTTTTTTAATTAATATAAGGGGGAGGATTAACTGTACTTAGTGATTTTTATTATGTGCCAAAGTGGAGTGATCTATAGAAATAATGTGGTTTTGGTTTAACACTGAGGAAGAGATTGATCATGGAAATTTTTGTATATCCTTGCTGTTTAAGCTGGAAGTCACATCTCTTTGTAAATTTGAAAAAGAAATTTTTTCTTGTGTTTTTGCACCTTCTTAGTTCTTCTTTCTTTCTTTGTAGTTTTTTGTTCTTTTGTAGTTTTTACTCTTCTCTTGAAACTTAATAAAATTTATTTAAAAAAAGAATATAGAAGAATTTTAAGAGGTCTTAAAATAGATAGGTGTCAACTCAATATTCATATATTTAATGACAAAAAGTCAAATTCCTAATTAAATTCCACTATTCTTCTAATAGCAAATGTTATCAAATATTTGATGTACCTGGAGCTTAATTCTAATGAGCCTAATTCTAATGCTTATAAAAGAAACTTTGTACTTACAATATGCTCATGGTAGCTGTCTGCTATTGTTCCCATCCTCAACTACTGATAATTTTTCAGGGAAATCAACCATATGGATGAGTGGCAATATGACAAATTGTTGTAATAGCACTTTCATTCATTAGGAGCCAGTTAAGAGTATAATCATACTCAAACATAATTTGATTCATGGGCCACACCAAGAACAAAAGAAAACAAAAAAATCTTTAAGAGAGGCACAGGTGGTGGGGTGGAAATACAGTGGTACCACTGAGCTTCTAAAACTCAAAATATACATGTGAAGTTTATTGGAGATTTAACTTATTCTTATTTTGGAAAAAAAAATCAGAACATTTCATCATCAAATTTCACACAATATTGGATGGTTTCAGAGACTCAAAAAATGGGGCGTATAGCATTAATATCTAATGTCAAGATACAGGCTTTAGGCAACACATTGTGTTGTCACTATTTGTGTGTTGTCAGTTTTCCATCATCATGATTAGCTGTGGGTCCTACAGTTGGTAACTACAGTACCTGTGCACTACATGTGGAAAGTTAGGAAAAAAACTTTGCTTGAGACCTTGGAGAATCATTACCTGTTATGCTAAACTGGAATTCTCCTATCTATTGCTCCCCATCATCACTTTGTTAATGTAAATACAGTCTAGTTGATCACTCTGTTTTTCACATATCAAAACATTTGTGTATTCTCTGAGGATGAAAACAGTTTTGAGTTTAATAACTGGATTTCATATTTCCAAAAACAGAGAGCCAAAAGTAGTTTCTTCTTTCCAGGAAGCATTATGAAAGCCCTTGATATGGTCTAAATTGATTGGTTTCAACTTAAATGTCTGTGAATTAATAATTTATAAACTGCTTTGACTTTTATTTGCTCAATCCTATTATTTTAAACTTGTCGTTATAAAATTCTTAACCTATTGTATCTGACATAGGAGTATTTTATATGACAATTTATTTAAACAATTCAATGAAGGGTAATATGTGATAGTTTTTTTTAATTAATAGCTGAGGAGCAGATTTAACTGTTAAATGATTCCTTAAAACATCACACAATAATCTCTGAAAATATCCCACTTGCTATATACCCAGGCATTCTTACTGTGAATATATGGGATTCCCATATAGCCAGTGAGAAGAAGCCAGTGGACCTATGGAGTATCTTATATTATATGAAAGCCAATATATTATTAGAGATAACTGGGATCTGCCAGTGATTATATCACCTATGAAAAATAGTTATAGCAAATCTTGTTAAAACCTGTCTGATTAATATTTTTGCTTCTGCAAAGAAGCAAGTTAGCAGATCTGATTTTTTTTTTTTTTTGCATATCTAGGAGAAAACAAGGTCCTTGAAATTGCCAAATTTATCAGGGAAACTTTAGCAGATCATAAGAAAAATTGGGATTTCTCAGCAGCACAAGGCTTATGCAGAGAATTATTCCTAGAGAAATGCATCTTTTTAATTCTCAAGCTTAATTAAAGCCCAATATATGGTTATGTTGCTTCTCATTATAATCACACAGAAAAACAGAATATATACATTGCAAGTTTCTCATTGCCAGAAACACAACATCGTCACAACCACTTTGAATTGGAACAAAAAATTTCAGTGTGGACTGAAACCTTCAGAGTTCCAGGAAGTCAGCCGCCTGTGTCTTCTTTTTGGATGTCAAAATCCATTTCTTTCTCTTTTTAACTTTTGCCCTAGCAGTTGGTCAGCATCCTTTGAACATACTTAGTCCATATTAGGCTGTTTTATTTCTTTTTAATGGAAGGAGGAATTTTTCTCTGTGAATTTTTTTTTCCTAACTGATGTATGAACTTACACAATGTATATGTTAAGATTTCCTGCATTTAGTGTGTGTACATGGTAGTTCTTTGGTACTATAAAGATCCATTGTCTTAGAATGGATTTGTTAAAGGATATTGTTTAAATTCTTCTTTTTTCATATGTAAGGATCCAGTAACATTTTCCCCCTGGACTCTACTATTTTGTTTGTGTATGTATCTGCTGAGTTATTTTTTAATTTCAAATATTTCAAGTTTTTATTTCTATGGAAACTGAAGTCTATAAATATTTTCATTCAAGCATGGACAGACCAGAAATGATGCTGTCAAAAGGCTCTTGTTAATATATAGTTGGCCTTTAAGGACTTTAAATTCTAGCCCGCCAAAGTTGCTAGAAACCAGGACATTATCTTTCAGCTTTCATTACTAAAGTAGGAATAAAAGCATTTCTTGCAGATGAGGATTTTGTAAACCACATTATTGAAAATTTCATGAACAACCCTTGAAGAAGCACATAGCGATATATCAAGAATTTTTAAAGAATAACCTCTGTGACTAGATTCTTTCCCTCATGTGTGTACGTTTATGGAGAGACATTTTTCTTTGTCACTGATATTTATTTCAGTATCAGTTCTTAACAAACCTAAATTCTAGGCCAAATGACAACAACAACAGTAACAATAATAATACAGAACAAAGCATTTTCAGAGTATGGCTTATACAATTTTAACTGCTTGAGTAAAGAAAAATACTTTAGCCTTGTGCCAAAAACATTGTAATGTGAATATCAGATGAACCTTCTTAGGACTGGCATACCGTGTGTGGCAAGGTATCCTAGAAAAAAAACGATTTTCCTTGTGGTAGAAAAATGACTTGTTATGGCTGAAATGTTAAATATGTTTTATCATTTCCGAATGCAGTAGCTTTGAAATACAGAAAAGCATTTTTCATCTGACTTCAGTTGTTTCAAAGATCCCATTCCAGCAATGTAGATGGCAGCCATGAAGGACCCAGTTTAGATTAAGACTGCCACAAGAAAAAGGAAACTAAGAGTCCTAATCCAGGTAATGCCCCTTTGCTTACTTTAGAGGAGATGCTCATAAAGGCTGAGAGTTCTTGGAGGTATAATCCCACTATACCTGGAAAAAGGACATGGTTTTGGAATGCTCTTCTAGAGTACTATCAAGAAGAAGGCTATCACTTAACTGCTATCTGCCTTTAAAGTAAACTGCAATTTAACCTTTTGGAGTCAGAAAATACCACATTTGGACTTCAGTATGATTATAATACAGTTGGGGAACTAACTGTATGACTGTGGTTTAATTCATTTTTCAGTTAAGTGGCAACATACTGACAGAGAAAGTCAGTTCACCTGGGAACAGAAGCAGAGACAAAGCATAGCAAATAAGGACCAAGTCTTGTAGGGAAGACTCAGAGATGAAGGTCCCCTGTGCAAATGTCTGACCCTTTGGGGGGACACCGCTTTTGCAACATTTTCTTGGCAGACTGTATCAGGATGGTTTGGCATTGCCTTCCCCAGTCATCACCTTCCCCAGCAAGCTGGGTAGTCATTTTACCGACCTCGGAAGGATGGAAGGCTGAGTCGACCTGAGTCAGCTACCCGAGAATCCAGCTTCTGCTGGGATCGAACTCAGGTCGTGGGGACAGTTTCAGTTGCAATACTGCCGCCTACTGCTCTGTGCCACACGAGGCTCTGAAGGAACCATAACAACCACAAAAAGTAGGAGAAGCAGATCCTAAAACAGGAAAAACTCTGAAGCACAGAACTTGGGTGTTCAAGCCTATATCACTGCCTTTTTAGAGCCACTCTGTAATGACAGATCATTTTAATACCAAAAGTGGAATCATTGCTTTACAGCTGTAATGCTAGAAGGCAACTTCTTTGGCAGAAAAAAGTGTTCTGCTGCCAGCTATTCAATATGATTGTCTATATGTGTTATGAAACTTATATATATATATATATATATATATATATATATATATATATAATTTTCTCATTTTTGATTCATGTATTATTTAAAATAGAAGGGGCAATTTTTTTTTTTTTTTATGTGGAGGGATGGATTACCTTGGGATGATCTGTTGAGAACCTAAGGGTTAAAGGACTGGGCTGAATAAAGCAAAAAGTGGAATAGTACACACTCTTGATAAAAGTTTTGATCTTCAGAGTAGGTTTGTTCAAAAAGTGATAAGATTAGCACATTAAGAATGGCAAAGTGTTCAGACCAGAAAAACCCAATCCACACTAATCAAACAACATATTTTGTTATCATGCTTTTATGCAGTTAATTCTACCTCAGCCAATTTTGAATACTTCTCAGTGCATTGTAATGAAAAACACAGCCACAGTGCCTGCCACAATCACAGTTTTTCAGAACCACGTGGCATAATGTAAGCTAACTATTCTAATAAGCATTAAGCAGCACAGTGTTAATGAAGTGCATGAAAAGCATATATATATATATATATATATATATATATATATATATATAGTATGCAATGTTTGTAGGCTGCTTCTTAGCTTAATTTGTCATATTAAATTTATCTGCAATCTGACAAAAGCAGCATTCAAATATACATATATATTATACATGCAAATGAATGTCTAATTTAGTTACTCCTGAAATATAGCAAGGTTAACAGAATTACATTAAACCTATTACCACTAAAAGCAAATGTGATATCTTTTTATGTTGCAATTTAGCAGATTTAGTATGAAAAGCATTCAGGCAGTTTCATGCTTCAGTTTGTTTTTTGCAGCATTCATTAAGCAGAATCCATGGAAACTTTACTTTTTTATGTTGAAGATTCCTGCAAAAACTATTTACTGCTGATCTATACATAGATTCATCAACATATACCATGATGGAAATAAAAGTAAGATTTTCTGTTTAGATTCCACCTTAGTTTGCTTTATGCCGATTGCTATATAACAGCACAAGCATATAAATGGCACATCCAAAGTAAATCCAATTGATCATAATAAAGTTTAGTGCCTAGTAAAGGTAAAGGTAAAGGTTTCCCTTGACATAAAGTCCAGTCGAATCCGACTCTAGGGGGCGGTGCTCATCTCCGTTTCTAAGCCTTGGAGCCAGCGTTGTCATAGACACTTCCGGGTCATGTGGCCGGCATGACGACACGGAACGCCGTTACCTTCCCGCCGAAGCGGTACCTATTCATCTACTCACATTGGCATGTTTTCGAACTGCTAGGTGAGCAGGAGCTGGGACGAGCAACGGGAGCTCACCCCGCCGCAGCACAAGCATATAAATGGCACATCCAAAGTAAATCCAATTGATCATAATAAAGTTTAGTGCCTAGTAAGTATGGAAAATATGTACATCACTGCAAATTCTGTTTACATAGCCCATTATCCTGACTTAACAAACCTGTTGAATACATTTTGGTTTGCACATTGGTTCCAAAGTGAAAAATTAAACAAATTTGGATAAAATGGAAACCAAATATATTTCTTCTCTGTCACTAAAACTTTCTGTTGTCTCGATCAGCAATCACTGTTATGTGGTCATTAATTGCTCCATAGCCCTTTAATGCTAAAGGATCAGGTGCAAGATGGTTTTTAAAATGTTCTTTAAGCAAAGTTTATAAATACATTATTTGCAAGTGCAAAAGTCATATGGTTTGCATCATACCTTCATGAAGCACATTTTGTTATATGCCCTATTGCTCACTCACAGATGTCCATATAAGACTCTGAAAAATCAGAGTTTATAAATGTGAACAGCTAGAAGCCTCATAATATTGAAACACTGCCCAGTTCCATGAACAACTAGGAAATAAGTTCATAAGTAACTTTGCTACAAGTGATGGTCTCATGAATGGGACCAGGGGAAGGGGCCAAGGTCATATATGGCCACCAGATCTTGGCTTCAAAATTCTGGACAATCATTGGATGAAAGTTTTTTGTATTTGTTTCTGCTGGATTTTACGGCAAATCCAGTCTGGAACACATAAAATAACATGTCAACATCTACCATTAAGACTCTGGATTGAGTTTGACAGCTCTGCTATAGGCTCAAAAGCATTTAGCAGGCTAAGGCAATTCATGGAACTAAACAAGTTTTGCAATGCATGGACTTCACTGGAGACAAGAGCCATGTAGCCCACTCATGTCAAGCAGCCCGTAGGTCACATACTATACCACCAGTTCCATTCACTGCAGCAGGGGAATACTGTAGCCATCCACAAGATCCAGCAGTATACATATAACAAGATCACTATCCAACAACAACAAAAAGAGAGAACTACCTATATGGTTTGCTCATGAATTATAATCTTATCAAGCCTATACTCTTTGGGACATTTTAACCTACATTGGACCCCCTGACAAGATTAGTGCTACAAGTAAGGAAATGGCTAGATTACAATCCTAACTACTTCTGCCTAAATTCTCCTAGCTTCACAAGTACATGAACACAACATCCAGAGCCTGCCAAAATACTGGATGGCTTTCACCACTGATGTTTGCTAGATGGTTTCACACGTACTGCTGTTTGCTGAGACCTGGACCTTGTCTGAATACCAAATACAAATAAAGGTTTTCAGAGAACTATAAGACTGGATTGCCCAAAATAGCAAAAGGCATATAGTGTGGAAGCATTCATGAAGACCACAAAAATGGCCTTAATCCGTAACTGTGAGAATGGTGGTCCAAATATACTGTAATAGGCACTATTACCAGCATAGGCAGTGGCTCTCCTATTCATTATTTCTGTGGTATATACTGTAAATCTCCCAAAGCCGGCCACAACATCCTGACCATCTTGCTGTCAGAACTCATAAAGATAAGAGAAAATGAACTGTGGCAAAGACATCAGTATAGACCTTTAGTACAGACCTTTATAGACCTCACCACTGAGTGCAGCAAGAAGCTTAAGTCTTTCTTCTCCACTTCAGAAATAGACAGCATGTGCCCTACTGAGATGGTGACAACTACGAACAACACCAAGATATATGTAGTTTTAACAAACTTCCCAATGGCAGGAGGTGTATACAGCAAGATATTCAGGAACTGCATATCAATATGATGTCAATTTAAAGAGGAGAGCCAGCTCAAGCATGAAAAGAAAGACAATGGATTGTACTGGATCTATCTTGTTATGGTCATTCAAGCAACAGCTTTTGAAATGATTTTGGAATAAACCAGAAGATACTATAGTCTTTCCCTAGAAGAAACGAAGAAAACCAAATTAGGCTGCTCTTTGTGATCAGAACTACTATATCTCCAGAGACAAAGCACCAGAATGGATGCAGAGCCTTCAATGAGAAACTCACTGTGAGCACATATCTCTTCTATTTAATCATGTCCCATTACCTCTGCTTTCTCTCTGCTCAGCCTCTTCTCCCTACTTCACTCCTTCCCTATCCTCACCTTTTCCAGGATCAGAGCAGGAGAATCCATGTCATGGTCCTCAAAGCTTGTCACTGTTAAGTATGCAGCCCAGATTATTGGTCCTGCTATATCTTGCTGTAGCCAGAAGTAAATTTTGAAATTTACTATAGCCTTCCTCTAGAGGAAGGGAGGAAAACCTGCAGGGACATAGCTAATTCAGTGTCTTTGTGATCCCAACGATTCTCTCTCCAGAAACAAATCACCTGAAAGAGTGCTGGACCCTTGGTGGGGAGCTTCCCTCTTCTTCTCATACCATTTTACATTCCATCTGTCTTCTTTACTTCTGCTGCTCCCTAATTTAGTCATTCCCTTCTTTCTTTCTTTCTTTCTTTCTTTCTTTCTTTCTTTCTTTCTTTCTTTCTTTCTTTCTTTCTTTCTTTCTTTCTTTCTTTCTTTCTTCCTCTACTTTTACCTTATCCTTTTCCCTGTATTTTCTGCTTCCTCAGGGGTATCTCTGGGTCCACTAAACCAGGGGAGATCAGCAACAAACATATATGGAAACAACAGATTACTTTGTTACACAGAAGAAAATACAGATGCCTCTTATAGCCAATAGCTTTAAAAAGTTGGAAATAATTCCAGAAGCCATGCTTGGCTTTCCCTATCTTGCATGAAGTTCTTGTAGCAACTTCAAAAGAGGAAAGTAGGGAATAACTAGGAATTACAAGAGAGGTGCTGCACATGGCAATATACTTCCTTCAGAATATTTCCAAAACATGCAGAGCTATAATATTTACCTGCGCTCCATTTTTATAGCTTTGCATGTTTTTGATTGGGATGGTAATGCATTGTTTGAGGTAGTTTTTAGGCTTATTTCTTGAAAGGTATTTAAAAAAAAAGATACAGCCATGCTTGCAATATTAACATTCATATTATGGCTGTCTGAATTTCAGAGATGTTTATCATCTAATAATGCTGGCTTAGCAGACATGAGATACTGAAAGGACAGGCTGATAGCCAGTAGATTAGAACTAATAAAATCAACCATGTATAATTTACTGATAATAGTTGAGGCTGACTGTAATTGGTATGTCATTTTTTTATCACTACAAATAGACTACATTAGCATTAGAAGACTTCCTATCACAAGCCAATTTCTTTCTGCCATACTTTGATTCAATACAATACTGAATTATGCTTAAAAACATGAAATTTCCTTCTAGAAAATAAGCCTTGGAATAAACTTCACTGATTATTTTTTTGAAGAATTGGGTTTAGGGTTTACTTTATATCAAGCAAGAAACACAGTTATAGAAAGAAAATACTGTAGAGAATGAAGAAGTAATGGACTGTCACAAGGAGGTCATATATGGCCACCAGATCTAGGCACCAAAATTCTGAACAATCATTGGATGAAAGTTTTTGGTATTTCTTTGCTGCTTCTAGTGGTCATCCAGATATTGCAGCCCACATCTAGTAACCCTAAGCTCATAGTCATGGAATTCCTAGTTAAAGAAACCTCAGCTGAAACAAGTAGCCATAGTCAGTTCAACATACTTTATAAGTGGGCACACATGATAATTTTCTGCTAATCCAAGTGTTAGGCAGAACATGATATTTGCCAAAGGTTATTTACACATACATCCTTTACCTGAACTGAGGAACGAAGTATCTAGGATATTCAATCCATTGCTCATTCCTTGTACTCGTTCTAGGCTGCACTTGAAAATGTCCAGTGAAGAGCAGGCCACCATCTCTATGGGTGACTGATGTCATTGTTGAACTGTTCTTACTGTTAGGAAGCGTTTTTTCCCTAATATTCAGACAGAATTTGCCTTCCTGTAAGTATGAGTCAGATTATAGTGAAGCAGCTGTATTTTGGCTCTGAGTTACAATTTTATAAGAGGGATAAATGAACTTACAGTGAAACACACCTGAGTTGTTGTGGTACTTAAATGGCAATAATATTTAGTTTTACGTACCACAGAAGAGGATTTATCTAATTGTGAATAAATTGTAAGGATTTAGCTATGCCTACATGAATTAAACACTGTAAGATTTACTAGCTCTATGAGGAAAACTGTAAGCAAAACTTATTCTTAATCTTTCCCTTTAAAAGACCTGTGAAAGCTGAAATGAAATGAAGGAAAAATGAAAATGTGCTTTAGGGCTATATAGATTAAATAAACAACAATTAGGAAATATTTTTAGTAAACCATTCCTAATCAGTTCAGGAGCTGACTCAGTCTGAAAGATAATGTTCATTTTAGGTTTTATAATTGCTATCAAGTCATATGGAAAGTTCAAGTCCTGTACCACTTAGTGTTGCATAGTTCCTGTTCATTTTAAATTATCTTGCACAGTGGAATTTCCCACTGGATCAGACCATAATTGTCAGTGCATTCATCATTAAATTGTGCACCCAGAGTATCAGTGTCACTTCAGACATTAAAGAATTCATCAGAAGATGTAGCTATGTACTAAAGTTTGTTAGACTACTTTCATATCAGTTTTTCCTTATCTGAAAAAATGTATTTGACTAGACATAAATGGTAGCAGCTGCACGTATAGTTCAGCTGATGGTTTAAACTGATTATTATTTATACGTACATGTATAAAATCTAGAGATCACCTGACTCCCACAACGCTGGGCAGCTTACAGTTTAAAAAAAAGTAAGAAAAGTACAAAAACCAGAAAAAAAGTAATTAGTGACCCAAATCCAGACATTAAAAAAGAATCCAAGAGGGGCTCAGCATCACCCTGCCCCAAAGCTTGGGAGATTAGCCAGTTCTTTAATAGCTTCATCAGCTTGAAAGCCATCCAGATCTTTGGGGAGATATTGTTCCAGAAGGAAGTTGCCATGTCAGAGAAGGCATGCTTGCTGGGTCCTGGTGGATAACATTGCTTAATTGATGAGATCTAAGGTGGATCCACTCTGCCAGATCTTACCAGATGGACTGAAGAAACTGGACAGAGTTGGTTCCTCAAAAAACAGGCCCTATCCCATGAAGGGTTTTATTGCTAATAAACAGAACCTTGAATTGCATCTGGAAAGCAACTGGTAACTAGTGCAGTTCATGAAGTATTGGAGTCACATAGACATGAGGCACACCCATCAGCACACATTGCTGCATTCTTGAATAGCTATAGCTTCCAAGTGCTCTTCAAGGGCCTCCCAGTGCAAGAAAGTGTATAACTGGCACTTTAGATGGACCTGTGCAAAAGGCCTCTTGGCCATAGCTGCCACAAGCTGTTTGAGCAGGAGCTGTGAGTCCAAGCTGACTCTCAGACTGTGCACCAGTCTTGAATGGTGAAGGACAACCCTGTCCAAGACCACTGGAATATCCCTAGACCCAGGGGGCCCAACCACTCAGTTTGTCAGGAATGAGCCCAAGTCTGTTTTCCCCGCGCCTCCTTACACTGGAACAGGTTAACAGAACCATTTGGTTGGCCCAGGACAGGGTTTCTCAACCAGGGTTCTGTTGAACCCTAGAGTTCTGCGAGAGGTCAAAGGGGTTCCCTGGGAGATCACAATTTATTTTAAAAATTATTTCAAATTTGGGCAACTTCACATTAAAGAGGTAAGTTTCATTCTTTATTTTTAGTTTAAGAACATTAGTAGCGCATATATATATAGGCCTACACATGAAACAAATATAATAATGTTGTCATGTGTGGCCTATATTTGAGCCTGAATGTGCAGGGGTTCCCTGAGGCCTGAAAAATATTTCAAGAGTTCCTCCAGGGTCAAAAGGCTGAGAAAGGCTGGCCCAGGATTAAGTTGTATAGTTGGCTATCATCAGCATACTGATGATACCTGACCCTGAACTGATGGATGACCTCACCCGGCGGTTTCATGTAGATGTTAAACAGAATGGGCAAGAGTGTCAAGACCTGTGTCACCCCAGGGCTTATCTATCATCCCAATCCTTGTTAATGCCTACTGATACCAGGCCAAAGAAAGATGAGAACCACTGCAAAATGGTACTCCACCCCCCACCTTCCAAGCCTCAAAGCCAGTCTAGAAAGTTATCATCAGTGACAGTATTAAAAGCTGCTAAGAGATCATGAAGCACTATCTTATCCTTGCTCTACCACAGGTCATCAGCAAGTTTGAACAATATTGTCTCTGTATTGTAGCCATGCCTAAAGCCCAACTGAAATGGGTCCAGACAATACATCTCCTCCAGAATCCTCTGGAGCTGAAACCCAACCAGCTTCTTAACAACCTACCTTAAAGAGGAAAGGTTGGAGACTGGATAAAAATTGCCCTAGATTGTTGCATCCAGTGATGGCTTCTTGAGGAGAAGGCACACCATCTCCTCCACATGGTGGGCTGGCCCCAGCAACCTGAAAAGCAATCAGAGAGTGATCTGACCATGGCAATGGACTGATGGTAATGTCCTCCAAAGCCAGATTACACTGCAACTGACCCGAGACCTGCAATAACTTGGGACAGGTCCATGGTTGCCATGGAGGCCATGAACTCCTGAGATGCCCTAGACTCAATGTCTTAGCATTCCAGCTATCACCTTGCCAGTTTTGATCTCCCTGCACAGTTCACTGGTTACTTATTTTTTAGTTTGTATTTTATGTTTCTGCAGTGCCATTCAATATTGATTTAAGTGTGACTGCTTAACTAATTATGTGTTATTCTATTTCCAATAGCAGTTAATGTAACTAGTTGTGGTGTATGTTTATCATTTATTCTCTTTCCAAAAGTGTCATAACAGTCAATATTTTAGCTAAAACTGCCATTTTGTTTGACTCAGTTATAACTTAGAGTAAAAAAAAAGAAATCCTATTTTCACTGAATGCTTTGTATTTTCATATCTTGACTATAATGCAAGAGTTCTTCATTCTTGAGCTATCAGCTTGGGCTTCATGCTGACAGGAAGGTAAACTTGTGGCTGGGATATAACAGTTTAGATTGCAAACAGGAGCTTAGATAATGCAATATATCCACATGAATGTGAAAGTATTCCTCACATCCATTATGCGAGTCCCTATCTGGAATCTAAAGTAAAGCTGGACATAAATATATTCATCACTACTGAGAAAACTAGCCTCAATTTTTTAATATATACTGTATATGATTTGCTTTAGAGATCACTGGATTGCCCAATAATGGTGTTACCTGTCTTCTTCAATTCATTGTTCTCCTAAATGTGACATTGTATGTGGTGGGACAGATTGCCATGCTGGTAACGCATATCTTTTACTAGGTTCGCATTCATGTTGATATTACCAAGCTATCTGTAGCGATAGGACTTGACCTCAGTTACTTATGCATGGCTTACATCTAGCTATGGAGATTGATCATTCAAGATAACTGAAAAACTTCAGTTGCTGCAAGTAAAATTATAACATCTAAATGTTGCTGGGGCTCAAGAAGTTGGAAAAGCTAATTTTGAATCACGTATCAGTACATTTCTATGTCTGTCTGAAAGTTTGTTTGTTTGTTTGTTTGCCATATTTCTCCACCACCTAACTCGTATACAACAATTCTTGGTGGTTTACAAATAATTAAGACAACATGTCACTAAAATAATACAGTATACATATAAATATATATAAATGTAAAATGTAAAATGTAAAATATAAATACAGGATGGCAAATCAAGATCTTATCATTGGCCCCATCACGGTGCCAACCACCCCATGAATGGCTATCCACCCTCCCACCCCAAGCAAGGTGGAATAACCAGTTTTTAACCCCCTTCCTGAAGGCTTGGAGAGTGGGGGCCTCTCTTATCTTTGGGGGTAACTTATTCCAAAGAGCAGCTCTTGCAGCAGAGAAGGCCCCCCTCCTGGACCCTGCCCTCATGGACAGGGTCCGTAACATGCCCTCTCTGCCTGACGGGGTGGGATGGGTTGATGTAAGTGGGTGAGGCAGTCCCTCAGGTACCCTGGTCCCATGTCATGTAGGGCTTTAAAGGTGATAACCAACAACTTGAATTGGACCCGGAAGCAAACCGGCATCCAGTGCAGCTTGCGCAGCCACAGTGTTATGAGTGTCCTCCTTGGGACTCTTAGACTGCCTGCATGGCTGTATTCTGCACCAGCTGTAGGTTCTGGATACTCTTCAAGGGTAGCCCCATGTAGTGCATTGCAGTAGTCTATACAGGAGATGATTAGGGCATGAGTGATTGACCAGAGGGACTCCTGATCCAGGAAAGGGCATAGCTGGCACACAACATGAAGCTGTGCAAAGGCTCCCCTGGCCAGAGCTGCCACCTGCTCTTCGAGCAGGAGCTGTGAGTCCAGGAGAACCTCTAGGTTCCAAACTGAGTCTGTCTGGGGTACTGCAACCCCATCCAGAGTCAAAGATGGTAAGTTCCCGGATACTCAGGAGCCCCTAACCCATAGCCACTCCATCTTACCAGGGTTCAGTTGAAGCCTGTTGTCCCCCATCCAGACCCCCACAGCCTCCAGGCACCGAGAGATGGTGGTTATAGCATCACTTACATGACCCGGGATGGAGATGTATAGTTGAGTATCATCAGCATATTGATGATACCTTGCCCCATGGTGATGGCTGATATCACCCAGCGATTTCATGTAGATGTTAAAGAGGAGTGGGGAGAGTACTGAACCCTGTGGCACCCCACAAAGGAGGGGCCACAGGCCAAATCTTATCAACACCAATTGGGACTGGCCCCAGTGGAAGGAGGCAAACCAATGCAAAACCACACCACCCAGCCCCAACTCCCTGAGCTGACCCAAAAGGATACCATGGTCAATGGAATTAAAAGCTGCCAAGAGGTCAAGAAGAGCCAGGATGGATGCACTGCCTCCATCCCGCTCCTGCCAGAGATCGTCCAAAAGTGTGACCAAGGCTGTTTCCAACCCATATCTGGGCCTGAAACCCAACTGAAAAGGGTCCAGATAATCCATTTCATCCAGGACCCCTTGGAGCTGCAACACCACCACTTTCTCAACCACCTTCCCTAAAAAGGGGAAGTGGGAGACTGGATAAAAATTGTTCAGAATGGTGGGATCCAGTGATGGTTTCTTGAGGAGGGGGCACACCAGCCACCCTTAAAGGCCACCTGAAACACTCCCTCCCCTAAGGATGAATTCAGCATTGCCTGGACCCACCCACATTTCACCTCCCAAGCTACCTTCACCAGCCAGGAGGGACAGGGATCTAGTTGACAAGTGGTGGCATTTGCAGACCCGAGTACCCTTCCTCAGGCCCAACAGGATCAAACCGTTCCCAGATAACTGGGTAAGTAAACTCCCCAGGCATCTCCCCAGACCCTGCTACATGCTTGGCATCCAACTTGGAATGAATCTGAGCGATTTTATCTTCCAGATGCCTGGAAAACTCCTCAGCATGGCCCTGTAAGTGGGTTCCTAAACCCACCTTCCCCAAAAGGGATCGCATGATCTTAAACAGGGCTGCTGGGCAGCATTCTGCAGATGCAATAAGAACAGAGAAATATTGAGGTTTTGCTGCTCTTACCACCACAAGGTGGTAACACCTTAACAGAGGATCTAGCTTGTGTTTGGTCAGGTTTGGACTTTGTCTTCTTCCCGCAGCAGTCTAGATGTCTCTTAATCCTCTTCAGAACCCTTAGCTTCTCCGTAAACCATGGGGAGTGTCGGGTTTGATGGGGCAAAAGAGATCGCACAGGTGCTATCCTGTCCAAGGCCCAGCCACCTCCCTATTCCAGGCAGCAGGCAGGGCCTCTGCTGGACTGTGCAGCAGATCCTTGGGTATAACCCCCAGCTCCCTCTGAAATCCTGCCGGATCCATCAGTCGCCAGGGGTGGACCAATTGAATGGGCCCTGCCTCCCTGCAGAGTGGGGCAGCATAAGAGAATCTTGAGGCCACCAGGGCATGATCTGACCATGACAGTGGGGACAGATGTAACTGTCCCCTCAGATCACATTGCCACTGCTCTGACAAGAAAACCAAGTCCTGTGTGAGGCCACTGTCCTGAGTCAGGTCCTGAATAATCTGGGACAGGCCCATGGCCACCACGGTAGCCATGAACTCCCAAGCCAACTCTGAGGCATGCCCCAGGGACAGCAGGTTGAAGTCCCCCAGAACCATAAGTCTGGGAAACTCCACTGCCAACCCTGAGACAGCCTCCAGCTCTTCTGGTGATAACTTTTGGATTCCTTAATAATTGGGTAGTGCTATGCATTAAAATGATCCTGAATGTTTTTCTGTCAGTTGTCATTCAATCTGATGAAAGAGGATTTTATTTTGACATTTCTTTCAAAGGAGAAGAGGATTTCAATGACATTCCTATGGGTGGAATGCAATGCTTTTGCCCCTATTCCTTATTTAGGTACAAGGCAGCCAAAATGTCTGAATTTCCTGTTGTATCTTCAGTGATCCACAGCATCTTACACTTTAGCTGAATTCAAAAGAAACTCATATGAGAAAATTCCTCCCATGGAATTTTTTCAGATTGGAAAGTGTGTGCAGCAAAGAAGATTTCAGAACAATGGAAAGAATTTTCATGGAAAATAATAATGCCAGCTTATCACCATCTGCCTCTTTCAACACTAAGAAAGAATTAACTACAAGACCAAGAGAACTTTGAAATAATTCTCAAGTATCCTGAGATAATTATTTTTTCATATTATTTGTCAGGGGAAGAATACATCTAGGAAATCCAAGGCAGATTTTGGCACAGCATTAGTTTGGAGTGACAATAAGAGAAACTACTGTGTGAAGTTCCCTATTGGAATAGATAGGGCGGCAGGGAAACACATCGTCTATGAGGACTTAGTCTAAAAATGTTTCTACTACTTATTTACTTCGTAAGCCAAATGATATTTGCTAAATTCATAATTCACCAGATCCAGTCCCTTATTCATTCTGCTAACAAGAAACTTAGGAATGTATATATGGGTATCAGCACCAGAAATCAGTTAAGTTCATAGAATCAGGATTGGGGCCTACATGGTACATCCTACTACTTCTCTTGTGACAGCTAACTTGTATTTATTCATTACACGTCCCTAAGAAGCCTCCTATTTATGAGCTTTTCTTAATTCTTTAGGTGACTGTGTAGCTGTACATTTTCTGAATTGTGTAAACCATTTCAACATGTTATGGAATGCTCCTGGCTTTTTTTTTTAAGCTGCTGTTTTCTAGTTATTTGAAAGTGGTTTGATGTTGTTAATGTATTTTATATGTAGGATGCCTCATGAGCTCTACGTTCTTCAAGGGAGCCTAAAATATTTAAATAAATACTTAAGTTTAAAAAATATTATCACTTACATGAATCAGGACTTTGTTTTGATATGCTTTCTTTCAAAACGTTCAACAGAAATCATTTTTAAAAATCAAGTTAAAATTAGTTTGGAAAACAGCATTTGCCAGAATCTCCAGTCTCCCCAAATAAACAAGCCCTAAGAGATTCATCTGAATCATTGTTATTAACGAATTGTGGGAAATTAGGAATGAAAAGGAAACAAAAAGTAAATTTATACTCCTTATTGTTTGGATCCTATAGTTTCAAATTGTAGTGCTATGTCATGTGAAATAAATGTATTTCTACTTCCTGTAAACATCACATGGGATTCCTAGCAGCTAACTATCTATCTTATGGACATAACAAACTCTAATGCTTATGTTTTGTTTAAATATTTAATTTCATATTCTGTAGAACTCTACTAACCAAAATTCACATTAGTCCCAGTGTCTGCAGTTGACACTATTTTAAGATTTGTTGTAGCTTCTCTTTTCCTAATTTTCTTATACAAACCTCTGACCCTGCTAATTTTCTGGTTCAGTTGTGTGTTAGCCTCTACCCAGTTTTCTACAACCTCTCATGATCATTGCCCTTTCCATGCCAAGCCCTATTAATGGTTCAGCAAATTTCAATTAGCTCCTGATATTTTGATATGCCAGAGGAAAAAATCCCTGTTGATGTCAATTCTTGTCATATAAGAAACTTCCTCTGGAAAATCATGTAAATTTTGTGGTAAAGACATATCTTTGAGACTCACAAGAAGAATCAAGATTTAATGTAGCTTGTTTCAGCCTCTGAAGAGAAAATATCTTTTTCATTGAACATTGTGAATAAGAACTGACATTCAAACTAGAATAAACTTAAGTCACTAGTTTCATCTTAGCTGGTGTCTCACATGACTGCAAGCAAACTATATTATCCTGTAATAAAAATATTTTAATAGTATATGCATACAAATATCCTATAATTTCATTAAAGCAGTAAGACTACTTAGAAATGCATCACTGTAGTGATTTTATAATACAAACAGCACAATTTCTGTTTATTTCATATAAATGGAATCTGACAGTTTGAAATAAAATCAATTTATGTATGTATAATTTTTGTTTACTGCTTTTTTATTCGTATGTAGATTTGTATTGCTTATCCATATAATAATGAAATGCACTATTATATGTACTATCTGTACAAAATACAAAGCTTGTAATTCGTAACATAGTTTGAAACTAATGGACTCAATTGCCATTCACTGTAAGCTACACACACACACACCCCATTATCGTTACTGCCATCTTAATTTTCAGTGTATTTCACAGAAAACCAGGGCTTTGTCCAGTTTGTAATGTATTTCTTCAGTTCGTAGAATCACAGGTGGTTTGTATGTTCATAGCCAATATTTTTTTCAAAACTGCAGTATTTCTATAGTAATCACTGTGGCAGCAATTAGGGAGCAAATTCTGAGAAAATATATGAAAAAAAAATTATTTCGAACATGGTCATTGTGCTTGCAATATGGCCAAAATGCAAGAAAGGGCTGAAATCTGAAAAGGTTCATCTCCTACCAGTTTATGCATGGAAAGAAAGCAGCTGAAGACTGCCATGTAGAAGAGCCTTCAGTTAATGGA
Source organism: Candoia aspera (assembly GCF_035149785.1). NCBI lineage: Eukaryota > Metazoa > Chordata > Lepidosauria > Squamata > Candoiidae > Candoia > Candoia aspera. The sequence goes on along the minus strand of NC_086159.1, from coordinate 53,263,636 downwards.
AATTACAGAGCGTGTAAGTAAACAGACAGACATGAATCAATTAGTGAGTCAACAATGCCTCTGTTCACTTTCTATGTTCCTCAATAAAGCTGGAACATCAGCAGTAGCAAAAAAACCCTTCCAAATCACATTGCAATGGGGAACTCAAGTGGTAGCCTTCATGGGTGCACGTAATGGTTCTGCACTGCAGACAATCACACTGTAACTGCAGAAACCAGCTTTGCAGTGATGTTTCAAGCAGGACTTATAATATTCACCACTCTTGTGTTCAGTTCTAAATATGAACATATATAGTTTATATGCATGTAATCTTACCCCAATGGATGATTATTATAGTAACAGCAATTTAATTTAAAAAAAAAACCCTTACACATTGGTTAATGTGGCTTGTCCAGTCCAGAATTTGTTCTGAATTATTTATTTTGTGTATTCTTTCTATGCAAATTTAATTGAACTTTAATGCAAGAGTTAAACTGTTTTCCTTTCAGATTCTGTAAATAATCTTAAACCACATTATAGTTTTTCATGGGAAATCAGTTTTTAATTATGTTAGAAAAATGACTGCAATCCTTCCTTGTTAAGAATTTCACTTTCTCAGAAAGAAATCAAATTCTATGTAAGGAATAATCTGTGATTTTAAAAAGACCCCTTGAGGTTGCTAATATAAAATGTAGTTTCTTTAAACATTTTTAATATCAGTCCATAAAATGTTGTTTGTAGAAATGAAATATTTTCATGATGTGTTATAGCATTTTAAACCTTCCAATGGTATAATCTGAGATATGCTTTGTCAAATAGTTGTTGAATTCATGGACTCTGTTAATACAGGGATACAATTAATCACATTTTAATGAAGATGGATTTCATTAATTAACACATTCTGAAGTCGATACATGAATATAGCTTCTGCATTAACTTAACCGGCCTATGTACACCAACATATTGTTTTTTTAAAAAATATAATAATTGAGGAAATGTACATTTTCCCAATATTATTTTTCTATTTTAATAATCAAAGTTAGTCATGCCAGCATTAATCAGCTTTGAAACTAAAAGTATGTAAGCATTTTTACCTGGACTATAAATTATATCATATTTTAACTTTGTACTGTTCTTTGACCCAAATTCAGCCCATCTGAAAAAGAAAAAGTTAAATCTTTGTACATGGATATAATTTCATTGAAATTAATGTGGGTAAGATTTCCTGAAATTAAAATATTCTATTTGGATCTGGATTGCTCTGGCAGAGCAGACAGACAGGAGTCTGTCCTGTAGAGAGACAGGTGGGGAGCTGACTAGCAAGTAACAGGAAACAAACACTGGATTCTCCCAAGATGTAGGGAACCTGCTAACGTTTATTGTTCCCAGCCCCTTGAACATTCAGGAACTGGCCTGAAAATTAAAACAGGCTCTTTGGAGCCTAAGCAGTCCAAACTAAGAACTCAAAGTAATGTTCAGAGAAGAGCCTAACCAAGGAGGGAAGCTGTTCTGGCAGAAGCAGTTTGAGGCTTACTCTCCTGTTCTCTCACCAGTCTCAATAAGCCTTATAGCCTCAGCTGTGCATGTATAAAACACCTCTTTACATGTAGTCTCTGGCCGGTTCCTTTCCACTGAGGAAGGCCTTCCTGTTTGAGGAACCAGCTCTCTTCTCTGCCTGGACAATGAATTGCATCAAGGCCAGGCAGCCTAAAAAGGTGGGAGGTTGTTCATACAGGGCTGATAAGGTAATCCAGCAGGTGCTTTCTCTGCAGGTTTCTCTTTGTTGTTGTCTGGCATCTGCCGTCTCCCTCAACTTTCTTCTCCAACTCCCACACCTGCTCCTTCATCAGGGCAGCCATTATGCTTAATAGCACCAAGGTTGCAGATACTCATACTATGCTGTTGAGGTTTACTCAAGGAAAATGGTGTTTTCTCTTCACCACAAGTACTGCCTCAGGTTGCCATGAAAACTAATGTCAATATCACTGTAGATCTATTCAAGGAATTCTGAATACCACATTAAAATAATGTTATCACATTAAATATTTTTTAGCTATGAAGCTTTTCCCAAATAGTTAATTATGTCAGATCTATGAAAAAGAAGTACATATAGTTGCTCCTTAACTCCATTTTGCTTCTCATATTTGAAGGACCTAACTACGTGGAATGGGCAGGTCAAGTTGGTTTCATCCCATCAAAGTGCTCCAATCTGATTCCAGTGGAAGGATAGTTGGAGCTTTCTGGGTAACGCTACTTTCAATTAATTTATTTTATTATATGTTTTTATGTTTTTAAACTAAGGTAGGTACTACTTTTAAGATATAAAATGCATACAATGTTTCAGGTTTCAAAAAAGGAAGAGGTTTGAGTTGTAAAAATAGGCATTGAGTCATAGGTTTGAGTCGTAAAAATAGTATTGTTCTTCTGTTAAACCTCTGCTACATTTAGGGTTTAGTTTAGTATTTTACATTTTAGTTTTAGGCTAGGAACTAAGAAACTTGCGGGAGACTGTGAATTCTAGTCCTGCCTTAGTCACAAGGCAACTTGGTGACCTTGGGCCAGTCATACTCTCTTGGCCCTAGGAAGGAGGCAATGGCAAACCTATTCCCAAAAACCTTGCCAAGAAAACTGCAGAGATTAGTCCAGGCAGTCTCCAGGAATCAACACTGACTCAAAGGAACAAATATACACATACACATTTCATTTTAGAGCTTGCTTGAATCCTTCCTGTGTTGATAGGTCTGGTTCTCAAAGTTGACATATATTAGTGTTATGCTTATAGTATGGAAGCCTTTATTCCATTTTAAGAAACCTATGATTTCTCTTCAGCAATATTTCAAGAAAATAATATTTGAGGTTGCACACAAATAAAGAACCCTATTTGCCACTGATATTCTCAGTTGGTGTTATGTGGAGAGAAGCTGTGGTAGACTGTACTGCAAAATATTCTTCATTAGACTAAAATAGAATCAAATGCTATCATTTTAAAACCATTCTATTTTAGTAAGAGATTAGAGCTAGATGGAAGTAATTGCAGTCCCTAGGGGTTATATTCCAGGGCAACTGTATTTCCTCCATGCATTATTTGAAAAAAAGCTAATCAAAATATGGTCTAATGCCACTTGGAAACATTATTATCTAAATGAAACGACTGTTTTAATTTGATAGCAGTGTTTTCCTGGATATATTGCCAGCTTGATACATGTAATGAACACAGGGAAAGCAAAGAGATATATGAGGGACCCCCTCACGCCAATTACATCTAGCTGACCCATCAGATCAGGCAGAAGGGGCATGTTGCGGATCCCATCTAGGGAGTGTCATCTGGCAGGACCCAGGAAGACAGCCTTTTCTGCCATGGCACCCACACTTTGGAGCAGCATTCCACCCAAGGTTAGACTGGCCCTGACACTGTTGGCCTCCCGGAAGAGCCTGAAGACAAGGCATTGACATCTAGCCTGGGGATCTGGTCATGTTGGGAGAGAGCCTGTTAAATGGTTATGCTTCTAGGAAATGAATGGAATAATTCTGAAGAGTATGGGTTTTTTTTAATGGTTTGATAATTTTATTGTTTTTAACTTTTTTTTTTTTTTTGCAGGTATTTGTGGTTGTCTTTGTATTGCTTTTTTGGTTTTTAACTCTGTAAGCTGCCTATAGTCACAATAGTGAGATGGGCAGCCATAAAAATGTACTTAATAAAGAAATAATATAAATACATATAGGGAATAAAAAGATAAAGGATTTATATAACCTCCCTGTCTCCCTCCTACATGTATGCCCTGAGAGAAGCCAGGGGATCCTTCTTGGGTGTAGCTACTGCCTTGGTGGAAAAGGCAAAGTTTCTGTTGCTCTGGCAGCTGGGAGTCTCACCAGTTGACTCCTACCTTTTGCTTTCTTATGTTCACCACGTGCCAAGCTAGACAGAACATACCTTAAAACTTTATTGTGGATGAAAAGACATCCAGGAGAGAGGCAATTTTACTTTAAAAATGGCTGAAAAGAAAATAGCCAAGACAAAATCTGGCAAAATCCTGTCAGACCCCTTCCTCACCCGCTCCTTACAGGGTGGTGGTCTTTCTTTTGTAAAGCTTTATTAATTTTCAAGATATAATTAAAACACAAATTACAGAATATAGAACAGATAGAATATAAGTCTAAAAAAGAAACAAGAGAAACCAAAACAATGCAAGAATAGACAGAAAAACACATGAGACGGGTGGCTTCTGTCCTTCTCCAACACAGATATAGAAGTACATAAAAGTACATAAAAGTTAATCTCTTGCTATTAATTAAACATTTAGTCTTGCCTAGCCTCCACGTGTCAGTCCGGTCCTATCTGTGTGCCAGCTCACAGATCCTTGCTTCCAGTTTCCAGTGCCACACACTTTAGCTTCATCAAGCCTAACAGGTTCAATCAGAGAGTTAGCTGAACTCTGCCTTGTTGTTCTGCTGCAGCCTGACCCTGCAGCCTTGCCTGTTCATCTGCCATTGCCTGGGTGGTCTTGATTGGAACTGCTTTGCCTTATTATTCACCAGGACTTTATTAGTGTAAATAGTTGTTTTAAATAAAGAGTTTTGATAATAATTCTGTCTGGCTGCCTCATAGTCTGAACAGGACACTGCCCAATCAGCTGCTTTGATTTTCCCACTCTGCTGAGTCACTCCTGGTTTCAATTTCCCCAATTCTTTCCAGATACGTTTTGTTTTCTCCTTCTGGCTTAGCATAGGTTTCGATTTCCCCTTGTTCAGAGTCAGAGTCAGACTCAAACCTTATTTTATATTTTTATGATGAATCTGTTTTTATGGTATTTTAATCTTTTATTATTTTAATCTAATTGTAAACCACCCAAAGTTGCTTTGCTGAGATGGGCAGTGAAGAAATGTGAGGAACAAATAAATAAATAAATAGTCCTGAAAATACTGTTTGGTGTTTGAAAATAATATTTGAGCAGATTTTTTCTGGTGGGATCTAATTTCTTAAAGCAATTTTGTAACTTTTGAGTTGTACATCTAAAGCAGTGTTTCTCAACCTTGGCAACTTTAAGTTGTGTAGACTTCATATAGCATATGCTGGCTGGGGAATGCTGGGAGTCCACACAACTTAAAGTTGCCAAGGTTGAGAATCCTGAACTAAAGTAACTTTATAATTGGAGGGTAGGTTTCTGGCAATTGAGATCTAAATCTGGTCTGCAATTATCACATGTTGGCTAAAAATAGTTTTTTTTTTCCCCTGGTTGATCTGCTGGCCCACATATTCACTGATAGCTTTCTATTCGGATAGATGTAGGCCATAGAGTTAAAACTGTGTTTTGGAGGCTTATCCCCCAAACTGCTTCTCTTCTCGGGCTACAAGCAAGCTGGTACGGCTTTGAACCAACAATGGGAGAATAAAGATGATCAGCAAAGTATTGTTTCCTTATATAGTGATTAGCAGAATCTGAGACTGGATCATTCAACCTAGAGGGAAACCTGCTTCATATTTTTTCTCTTTGATATAATATCAACAAAGGAAAGTATTTATGAAAACAAGACTGGAAATGTTACCATCAGCAGTTCCACAGGGCAGATATAGTCATGTTCCATATAAAGAGTATCTCTGCCCCTGTAGATCATCAGCAACTGAAAACAATATTATTCATGGTCTTTTGTACTGTTATTTTTATAGAGATAGTCATTTTCAGTACATTACTCCAATTTTCCTGAAATTCCGAGGCTATCTGGACTTCTTTCATTCTTTTGCACTTTGATTAAATAAGGATGAACACATTACCTACAATGTGGCAACATTTTGTGTAATAGCATGTAAGATCAGAGAGGTAATAAAACTACTCCAACTGTCATTATATAATGCATGTTCATGGAATACATCTTAATTTTTTTTAATGGAGATGCATTCATTTATGGTAAGAAGTTTTACTTTGGTTATTAATATAAATGGCCTTGGCTGTAATAAAGATGAACAAACAGTTTCATAAACTTTTTGATACAGCAGATAAAAATCATGAATTGAATTTTAGTGCCAAAGCCCTTGCATATTTTTCTTGGAAAAATAGCATTTAATCAGCCTATTAAGTTTCAAGAACTTAATTCTTATTGTAGTCTTTGATTAAACAAGCAAGCCAAACTAACACATTCAATACGTTAATGGAGATGTACCTGATAATATCAATCTAGCCAGCGTGAAAGTATCAGTAGTATGTTCTCTGCTTGCTGCCCTCCAATGTCACCTTTATTTACACAGAATGTGAATTAGCAGTGGGCTAACATTTGTCTTATTCTGGAGGCACAGTACACAATTCTGACAGACTGTAATTTGAGTTTCAGATATGCCAAACACAGGTGTATATTGAATTTATCGGGTGTTTCTAGCCTAATCACTAAAAAGGGACACTGAGAGCTAAGTGGATATCATGGTGGAATGAATAGTGCAAGAAGGCACATCTCAGTTTTGACTTCCCCCATTAAGTTCTTCTCCAAGGGAATATTCTGATATCAATTCTTTAGCAGCCCTGAGGGAAAAAGACCTGAAAGGCGCCAATATGATTGCTCTACAGTATGTTGTTTAAGATCACGACGTTAGTCAGATAACTGCAGGTTTGCAAATATTTGGAAATCTTTCCAGAAAGTTCATATGTGATAATGAGCTCAAATCCAATTGCTGTTCACTATCAAAAATTTGCTATCTGAAAATAAGTTTATGATATTTTCAGTTCTCTTATCTCTGAGAGATTAGAAAATTAGGGGATGCAGTGGGAAAGTCATACAAGCCTAATTTCTTCTCTAAGTGCCTGTGTCTGAAAGCTGCCAAAATAGAGTACAGTAAATCCTGCTTGGAAACTATATACTTTTGACTCCAAATTTAAAAAGCTAATGATAACTGTGCCTAAATCTTAATTAAGCCAGTTTCCAGCTGCACTGCTTACACTGGGCACACACTGAGACACAGAATGAACAGTTTGATGTAGATTGTACATTTTGAAATGTATATTGTACATTTTCCAACTGTGCAATATTGTGGTATAGGCCATACAATACAAGTAGTCCTCGCTTAACAACCATTCATTTAGTGATGATTTGGACTTACAACGTTGCTGGAAAAACCTACTTACGACCAGTCCTCACACTTACGACTGTCACTGCATTCCCACAGTTCACATGATCACAACTTGGGTGCTTGGCAACTGGTTTGCAGTGTCCCACAGTCACATGATCGCCATTTTTTACCTTCTCGGCTGGCTTCTGGCAAGCAAAATCAATGGGGAACTGCATGATTCTCTCAACGACCACATGGTTTGCTTACTGCCCAGGGTGATTCACTTAACGACCATCACAAAAGGTCATAAAGTTGGGTCAGATGACCACTTTGCTTAGCAACTGGAATTTCAGTCCCAATTGTGGTCATTAAGCGAGGACTATCTGTAGTTGGGGCAAACTTTTGCCTCAGTGCCTTGATAGCTACATGTGTGTAACATCCCTTTTTAGAGCAGGTTTTCCCAAACTGTGAGGTGTACATCCTTTGAGGAAGTACAAACAGAGTCCAGGGGAAGTGTGAAGAACCTTTTCGTAGTACATGGTTACAGTAAATCCACCTTTGCCAAAGTTTCATTGTATTGTTTTCATTATTCATTTGTGTTCATTTTGGTATTTAGGGGAGGTATGTACGTTAAGATTACACTAAAGGGAGGTGTGACAGCAGAAAGTTTAGGAACCCCTGCTCTAGGAGGAAAAAGAGTGTGAATAGCTGTGGCACTTTTTTGTGTAATAACTATAACAAAGCCAGGTTGAACCTTCCAGAAATCTGTGGCCTCCTCAAAAATTCCTGGGTATTTACTTGCTCAATTTCATTTCTGCAAATCCTCATTTATGAGAGAGAGGTCTTTTGGCAGACTCCAAAAGGACATGTTAGAATTAATATTCCAACATTCCTGTTGCAAAAAGTCATGTTTATTCTCTGCTATTTACTACTATACTCTGCTATACTAATATATCAATGTTAATTTTGATAGTAAATTCCACATAGAAACTTTTCTAACTTCTCTTGCTGCTTTTACTGTCCTTTTTAGAGGGTATATTTTAGTTGTGTTTGTATTACTGTGCATTTTAATTATTATTCAGAAATGTTATACTGACTTTAATGTATTTAAGCTACTCTGGGAAGAAGCCTTGAAGAGCAGCATAGCTCTGCTTTCAGAAATACTAGCATATTCATGACAAATTATATATTTTGGCATTTACTCTGATAGGTGGATTTGCATTATAATGTTTGGGAAAGAAGAACAGAATCATAAGTAGATCTGTCCAGCAATGAAAGAAAGGCTGATCCTGTATATCTGTTTTATGAACATCACATTTTACCTGTTGACTTGTTAGACCTCTCTTATTATTCCTTTGACCTAAGAAGTATAGATAATTTTCTTCTAAAATATAATTATTTAAAGGTCTGTGGTTCACTTAGAAACATTGATAAATTATGGCTTGAGGTTTGTTCTTGTAACTTGTCTGAGGTACCGTATATTTGTGCTTCTCCACATCATTCTACTTTTACATTTTCCTTTTCTTTGCAAGGTGTGAGCTGCTATTAACATCTGAACTTGGCAAAGAATGCTTTGTGAAAATCACATTTTGATTGCTAGTATTATTGGAGACTAAACCGTTATTTCACAGGGTATTCAGTATAGCTAAGGAGGTAATAAAGGAAAAAGGGGGAGAAAAGAAATGGCTGGGCATGTATATTTCAAATCTTCCATAGAATTTGGGACATAGCAATTGCTGCATGTACAGAATGTGTTATTTTCTTTATAATGGAAAAGCAACTGTTTCTCCCCTTATTTACAGTATAAGCCATTTTAGCATGAGTGCAGCTCTGTAGATACATGGCCTCCTATCATGGGTTGTGTGCAAATTACAGGTTGTGCTTGCATTTATTAAGCATGCCACTCCAAAGGAAATGTTAGAGCCTCTGCAGAGGTGAGAGCAATGCTGTCTACTCATTCTTTAGTACTGCAATTAATATATTCTACTGGTGTGGATTTAACATATTCAAGTTTTATTAATATGGTAGGAGATGGAAAGAATTGCGACAGAAAAGGTTGGCCCGATACATTTGCTGTACAGATAAAATCTGACATTTCAGCAAGAGGTGTAATGTCTTGACACCAGAGCAAGCTGTATTTAAAACATCTAAAAAGCAAGTTTAAAATGTGTAGTCATCTGGATAAAATTTTGAATATAGTTTCACATCTAGAGAGCCACTCATTTGTATAATAGGTAAATTGCATTTTTGTGATTTTTTCTCACTTGCTTGCTTGCAAATCAGAAATGGGCATTTGGCTTAAAATGAAACATCCAGTATAGGGTGAGCCATAGCCATTTGCAAGAGATCATTTTTTTCAAGCTGGATAGTGCTATTCATTTTCAGCATTTTAAATTTACTTTTTAGCCCAAAAGTGTCAATGAATTTCTTATATAGATCAGCATTAAGTCCTGGAAGTTTCCACTATCAAAGAACTGACAAAGAAAAAGAGATGCAGAGGAATCAAAGAAATAATTCAGACACCAGAGGCTGATTCAGTGGGTGCTACTCATTCATAGTTGGGGGAAGGCTAAAGGGGGAAGGCTAGAGGCACCCTGCAATAGAGCAATCAAGCAGACCTGCTTCTCCTCTTTTATCTATCATTTATTGAACGTACATTCCATTGCAAAGTCATGGCTCTGGGCATGTTTACCAGATATGCAAAAAAACAAAAAACAAAAAACAAAACACTTTGGCGTGATTAATTTTATGATTTAGTTTGTTTTTTAATTTCATCAGCAACATAAAGCATAACAATAAAAAACAAAAAATAGAAAATAACATAGTAAAAGATGGCACAATAGCTAAGGATTATTGAAATGCTCTCCAGAGAAGGTCAGTTTTTAAGAATTTCTGAAAGCCGGCAAGGCCAGGGTTAACCTGATTTCCCCAGGGAGACTCTTCTATAGCATTTATGCCTCAACTCTACTGTGCAGCCTGCTGGTACAGTTCAGAACATCAACCGCAGTGTTCCTCTCCTACGGTAAAGCATACAATTAGTTATTATGGATCAGAGAGACATTCAAAGCCTCAGAGTAAGTTTGCTACAAGTTTCTTCTTTTCCCTTTCCAAATGAAAGGCTTGCCTTCTAGATTAGTAGGTGCTACCATGATATGCATAATACTTTTATTGATTTATTTATTTCATTTTTATCCTGCCCTTATTATTTTTATAAATAACTCAAGGTGGTGAACATACCTAATACTCCTTCCTCCTCCTATTTTCCCCACAACAACAATGCTGTGAGGTGAGTTGGACTGAGAGAGAGTTACCGGCCCAAGGTCACCCAGCCAACTTTCATATCTAAAGCAGGACTAGAACTCACAGACTCCTGGTTTCTAGCTCAGCACTTTAACCACTAGACCAAACTGTCTAATATTTAATTTTAATATTTGTTAAAAGATCATTACTTGCCATTGTGCCACTGGATAAGTTTCAAGGGGCTTTTGCTGAAATATAAATCCTGTGGACTTTGGAACATATAGAGTTTGGAATATCTGATGATCACTTTCTTTCTTAATTGTCCATTGAAGTATGAAGTTCTAGTGAAGGGAACCTTTTATTAAGGATGCATTTGATAACTTGCTCTTGATACAGGTGTCCTATTGTGAATCATTGTTCAGGAGAGGGCGTATCTACTGTGCACCCTTAAGCTGCTCCTGTCTTGTTCTTGTGCTGTCTTTATTCTAGAACAGTTTAAGTACCCAAATTCAGACACTTTGGCAGCAGCTTACAAAATATTCAGCCTGGACAGGTGGCTACCACCTCTTCCATTGGACAATTCCCCTTCCCTTCCCTTCCCTTCCCTTCCTTTCCCTTGAAAGCCAATCACTCTCCTTCCCATTAATAGGTTTTACTAGACATACTGTATATACTTTTATATATCTGTACACATTATATACTGTATATAATTTATACATATGAAAAAAATAAATTTATGTATACAAACTAAAATACAAATATATGCAACCACAACAACCAGCTTTAAAATAAACATTTTTTCTTAATGTCCTGTTGGTTGTTCTAGAGCTACCTTTACCTGAAACGTTATAATAGCACAACGGGCTCTTTTTTGTTTGTTTGTTTGTTTGTAAGTCAAAAGATGTGTCATTTTGTCCTGGACCTTGGAAGGCAGGCAGGCAGGCAGGCTGGCTGGCTGGCTGGCCAGCCGGCCTGGTAAATGCACTAGCTCAGAAAAAGAATAACAGTAGTTAAAAAAAATCTCCTAAGTTTTGAACTAACACACCTATATTTATAAGGCAAGTGTTAATCATCATCCTACTATTGTAACATTCTCGGTAAAAGTTATTCTAGAAACTGTGATAACTGTTGCTTCAGTTAAGGGATGTTCCTACCTCTGTGAAGTAGCTGATGAACTACTGAGTAGCCTGTAATGAAGTAGATCACATCAGCCAAAAGCAGCAGAGTGCCTAATGGGAAAACAGTATTTTAAAACTGCAGCAAGAAAAAGTGCTCAGAGATTGCATTTGTGATGGAAGGGGATGAGTACAGAGTGGTAATGTCCGAAGTAATTATTGGCTCATTCTGGCTAAAGAGCAACTAGGCAGTATATATAAGCCCATATCTGACCCTGTAGATTTTCAGCAAAAAGACAGATTTATTCATCTAACTGTGGGTTGAATTTCTGCTGCTGAATTTATTGTGTGTCTTGCTTACTGCTATCTTGTTTCTTGCCCTATGCTTTTAAAAAGGGTAGTTTTTAAAATGACTTTATTGATTTTATTCCATTGGGATTATTTTGTAATGAAAAATGTCTTTCTCTTAGATACATCAAAAACAGTGAACATGTAGAATATACATTTTATAAATGAAAATGGAAAATATATATTTTATAAATAAATAGAAATACAAATTGCTATTTTTGCAAAAGAACCATTAGTCCTGTGTGTATGATTAAGTTAAATGCTTTGCAAGCAAAACATCCTCTGGATCTGCTCGTCAAAGCTAAACATTTGGCATGGCTGCTTGGTGGGCCTCTTGAGCTCTTATGTACAGAAAAAATCAGAGGGTGGCTGACCCTACAAGTGGCTTTAAGGAGCAGATCTAGAACAGTGTTTCAACTGCAGGCTAAGGACCTCATCAAATGATCTGCACAAACTGGAAAACCATAATCAATTGTGCAGCATGAAAAGTTCAAGGACATAAAATTGCTTTAGATTCTTTCTAAACTGTTATAATTGAAATTACGCTGATTTCTGGGTGACTACTGTACACAAGATTAAGTCAAGATCTAGGCATTTAACTTATGATCAATGCTGGTACAGTACAGGATGTAAATTAGTTGTAGTACACACATACTAATTACATCATTTATTTTTGGTTTATTTAACACTGAGGTGAAGAGACTATTGTATGTACTGTGGATGCTAATCTTAAAGGATTCTCTCACTATTGTAATCCCTAATTAGCATCTGTTTCTTCTCATAATTATAAAACTGACAAATGCCTTTAGATAGAAGAACACATCTAATTTTGCTAATGGCTATAGTTTTTAAATACAGAACTCAGATATTGCTATCTTTATTCAATACATATGTGTCTAATTCTGCAATTAACTTTGCTATCAGTTATACAAGACCATGATATGGCTGGTACATTTGTGGTCCATATTTTGGAGTGAAAAAGGAAAGTTCAAACATTACTCATTCTCAATATATTTTTGTGTGCCTAATATTCATGAAGATTAAACTCAGTCTAAAATTGTTTTATGATATAGAAAAATGATATATTTTGTATATTTGGAAAAGATGTTTGTGAACTGAAACATGGCAAACACAACATAATTCTGGAAATCTAAGTTACTGAACAGCAAAGAGAATTCTTACTAGTTTTTTTTTTAAATTATGCATTTTAATAATACTGAAAGATTACTGAAAATAAGTGAAAATAAGACAAAAGGGTTCACATTAATAGCTCTGAATAAAAAGCAGATTAGCCACATGACATTAATTCTTGTGCATTAAGAAATGTAAATATTACCTCTTGATGGATTGAATTCTTATAGAAGTATTTGTAATCTGAATCAAGTAGGGATGATTAGCTGAGTCCCCCAATTTCATCTCAGGGAGACTAAGATAGGATACCTATCACAGCATTAGTATTAGAACTCAGAAGAACTCAGAAGAAATGGATTTCTTTGTCAAAGCAGATTGTGCAATAGCCAGAGTGGCTGATCTTATGAAGATATAGGGATGGAGACCATATTTCTCTTAAATTAAAATACACTATGGAAACAATCCTTTCACTTCTATATAAGCTTTCAAAACACTTTAAAAAAAAGCCATAATTGGCAAGAGGTTCCCCCCACCCCTGGGGAAAGGACTACATTTCATGTCTCATGCCACTCTTAAGATAGCATTTAGACTTTATCATAGCCATTATTACTCTGCACTATACTACACTGAAATGAAGCCACAGTGTTCAGTGTAGGTGGCCTTCCATCTTTCCCATATAAATTTTATTTGTGACTCTGCATGTTGCATATCTGGAGAGCAGATTTAAGAACCAAACACAGCTTCTATTAACCTACTGTGTCCTGTTGTGTTTGACCCGCTTCTGTTTTGTTTATCACATTGCATCTTGATAGGCAAATAAAAGACAAGTTATTTTAAAGCAAGGATACTACATTTTTCAGCTGGAGCCTACGTGTGCTGACCTGTGAAAGCCATTAGGGAAATGATGATAACATGGTGATATTACTGGAGAATGTGGGGCTGAAATATTTGGGCATTTTTTTTCTCTAGTTTTGGAGAACTGAGGAATATTTTCACAAAACAGTTGTGGTGGTAGATTAAAGAGAAGTTCTTCCATGTAGTATGCAGAGACTTGCTGCATGCAAATCAAGTGGAATTGAACATGCTTAAATCAGTTGAATCTTATGTGGATTGAAATATGTCTCCTTTGTGTTGAGTTCAACTCCTGGTCGCTTCATAGATAGAAACACATGCCTATGTATAATTTTCTTGGCAATGGTATGGCAGCAATTTACCACTGAATTCTTCCCCTGTGCTTTTTGATTTCTCAGTCTAGCCTTTAACTCTACTATTTCTTGGAAGCTTCTCATCTAAATGCTGTGCAGGCCTGACCCTGGTTTTGTATCAGGGAAGGTCAAAAAGACATTTGAGGCACCTATTTTACAACTCCCCAGAAATCAGTGCTGCTCATGAAGGAACTCTGAGCACCTGTTCCTCTGTACCCAGTATTTACAGTTGTCGTGCTTCTACTGTGAACTTGCAGCATCTAGGAGAAATCATTTATAAATCTATACTGGATATCTTTCATAAGCAGTTATGTACAGTCCTATTATACTCCCTTAAAGTTTATTTAGGGAGGCTGATGGGCAAAAAGTTTCTCCATTGCATCTGAAGTTATTTTTTTATAAGAACATTGTTGCTTTATCCTGAATTTTAGTGTGTCTTCTTTGTTCTTTTGCTAGTTTGCTTCACAGAGAAGGAAAGTTTGCTGTCTATTGTGACCTTACAGCAAAGCAAGCAATTCTATTCCCTCTGAAATCTAAATTTCCAGTGGAATGAATGATAAACAATATACTAAAACACAATGCATGTCTTTTAAACTGAATTTTTTAAAAAAGTATCTGGCCAGTCAGTTCTACCTACTCTTCGTTGAATGACACTGTAGGGTAGTTTTTTAAAAGGGCTCCAGAAGAAGAAAAAAAGAGTCTATTTGAAAACAAAACAAATACAAAAGGATAAAACACTGTTTCTCCTGTCCAGCTACAATAAGAAGACAACACTGGCTTAAGAGAAACTTTGAATGTTCACACTGACTATTTTTGACCTCTAATAAGCCCCTTGTGCTCATGAAAATAAGGATAAATCATAATGATTTTCTTTTTCTTTGTTAAACTTTGAAATAACTGGCAAGGGTCATACTCCATGAGTTTTGGTAGTTTTCAAGTTCATAATCGCTTGTTAACTATAAACTTGGAAAATCAGTAGGAGCGATTGTCCTCTTACCAATAATTAGGAAAAGGGGGAGAAAGTGTACCTTTATTAAGAATTGTCCCTTTTTATTCAGTAGCTTTTAAATCACATTAAAGCAATGACTGCTTCAACTGAAGAACAACACAGCTGGCTATCAACTGATAAAGTGTAACAGAGTAATATATAGCTGAATGTTCTGCATTAAGAACAAAATGTGAATATAAGCACCAGGTTATAAGACCCTAAATCTCTGTGGGAGAGTGTGTAGTGAAGATGCATCCAGTAGTCCCCTAGGGATCAGTTTGACATTGGTTTCTGCTATGAAGTAGAGCTGCAGGAGCTTAGAAAAACATGCCTGGTGAGCAAAAGCTCTTTAATAAAATCACATTCTGAAAGCTATTAACTAAAAAGACTGTAATTAAAGTTTCATGCTGTTCATCTTAAATGTATCCAGCTGCTTCATATGTTAGAGTATGTCAAAGTGAAACATAAGCATATTTTGAAATGAGATTACTTTTCCACCAACTTTTACTTCTGACCTCTACCTATTCTTTCACACACATCAAAACAAAACAAAACAAAACAAAACAAAAGCCCCATCCTTCATTTGACAAATCTGCAACAAATTTTATCCCATACAATTCATTTTGTAATTCCAGAAATCTACTTGATAACAATACAGCTGCTTCTTCTTTTTAGTTCCCATACTCTGGACTATTTTGTTCATAATCTCCTGTTGTGAATATCAGGCTTTGGTGGAAAGAATATAACTATCATGTACTGATGAAGTCAAGAAATGGATACAGATCCTATTATGAAAGTCCACAAGATGGAAGTTTGACCATCTATTAAACCAAATTGTAAAATGAACTGTGAGGAGAAAGTGAGCATCCTCAACATCACATGTGGCTTGTTCCCATTTCCAATACTAAATAAGAATATATGAACGATATTTTAAATGAGCCTTTATGTGTAACATAAAAATTCTACTCCGTATCATTGTTCAAGAATATACCTACTATTGATTTGTAAATTTGCTGTATTAATTAACACAGAGTAAAAGAGTGTGCACTAATGTGTATCTTCTATCAAGTCACTTTAAGGATCCAGTGATGAGCAATGTGGCCAGTGGTTTTGAAGAGACACCAGAAATAAATAGCAAGGCAAATCCGAAAGATCTTTTTACAGTAGACATTTGAAAATGATAGTCATTGACCTTTACTATCTTGGCTTACGAGAGTCGCTGTGCCCTCCTTTAGGTTCTGAAAGGTGCATTTTGAGCCAATATTTAAGCCCTGTTACTCTATGTACATAAATGTTCTTTCTAGGGTTTCACACAACCTTGGAATAGGTGAACCTGAAGGTAAATAGAAATCAGCCAGGGCCAGCAATAGACATTTTAGTGCTTGGGTTTGGCTCATCTTTTTTGTTAGGAATTTCAAAAAGGCACTTTGTTTCTTAATTACGTTTAACCCTTGAGTGGATATGCTGGCTCATGGAGTGCACCATTACTGCTTTTCAGTTTTTTATTGTGTTTTTCGGAAATCTTTTCAATTTTGGTGCCCCCCAAGTCATTAAGCCCCTAGGTGGGTGCCTACTCAGCCTTAGCCTAGAGTCGGCCCTGAAATCAGCACAGCACATACTTAGGCAAAGATATGATCAAGGCATACTGGAGTCAAAGCAAATTAGTTGCTTGTCTGCTTGAGGGAAATACCCTACTCTTGAGTAGAGTATCTCTGCTTTAGGAACTGAGTCTGGTTCTGGAACACCAGAAGTCAACTTTGCCAGAACTGGTCTTATCAGAAGCTTTACTTACCCACTACTGCTTTAAAAAAGATTTGTCTGACAGAGCTATGACAATAAATAATTTGTACTTTAAGTTTTGAGGAACCTGATTTCCTTTAGAGGTACATTAAGTTGACAGCCTAGAGAAAAACTGGTCCTGTTTGCACAATACCACTAATCCAATTATCTCTTCCCTCAGCCAATTCAGCTCCCTTCATTTGCTGTCAATTCATGATCCATAGTGAGTCAGGCAGATTATCAGTGGCCGTGCTTTTAGCTCCTGGGGCACTCCAAGGGAAGCTGGGAAGTCTAGCTGTTTTTTTTTAAATCTCTTGGTAGGAAAAATCATCATCATCCTCCAGGGTGGCACTTGAATATAACTATCTGAACATTTTAAGTTGCTTTTTCACCCCAATAAGTTTGTTATCAAATGGTCTCTTTAAACTTTGTCTCAGACATGGTGATTGGAAAGGGTAGCTAACCCTCATTTTAAATGATGTGCGGGAGAAATTAGTTTATCTGCCCACATAGTTTGAGGTTAAATCTAATTTTCTGGGTTAATTGGCTGAGTTTTGGAATTGATATCCTGAGATCTGCTAGTTGTGATTTTAATTGCTATTTAGAGAATTTTCTACCAGCTCCATCAGTGCCAATTGGCTATGAACTCCTGTGAGATTTTGGGCAAAAATTCCAAGTCTTTGAAAGATCTCATGGAGGAGATTGCTAAAATATTCCAAGACTTTGGCTGTATTTTAATTTGTTTTATTGTTAGCTTTGGGCTCCTGCACTATTTCATGATGTCATGTAATGCTGGCTTGTGTCTGAAAACACTGTCACCTCCATCTTGGAATTTTGTGCAGGAAATTTCCACAAAGATCTGTTTGGAGGAGCATTATACACTTAAACCACCTGCATAGATCTACTGAATGTTATACATAGTAAAATGATCACAGTGGTATAGTTTCAGTGTTCAAAGTGGCTTTCCACTTTAGAACATTTACTCTAATGTATTCTGTTTTATGTACTGTAATAGCTGTCAGATTTTTTAATATGAAACTTTATCATAAATATATAGTCATTTTACATTCTTCAAGCTGATAGTAAAAAATGAAGAATATAGATACAGAAAAGTAAGATGCTGAAACAAAGTAAAAAAGTAAAACGTAAACTTCATAAGGAACAACTTTCAATAGCTCAATTTCCTCTCCCTAGTCACTAATAACTACTTAGGTATTTGTACCTTTCTTGAAGAATTTGAGATTGTTGCTAATATTTATTTAAATGGTTTCATCTGATATTTTTTTAATTGGTCTCTTAACTCTTTCTTAAAAAACTATATTCCAGAGTCTAATCCTGCCTTACTGGGTGATGCATCATTTGTTAGGGAGCCATTCCTACTAAAATTTAATTAAACTTCTGCTATGAATATATGAAGTCTGTTTTGTCATCACTGCATGTTTTCCAATTTTGGTCTCCCATTCTTGGCAAGGTTGGCAAGGTTTCACTTTCCAGTGTTGTGCCAAATTGGTTCTTGCTATTGTCTTGCATGTATCTTAGTGATACTTCTTGTTTATAACTGGCAAATATTGACATCCATTGATTTACATTATACTAACACACTCACTCCTTTCACCTCTTTTTCAATAGACTTACATCATTTTCATAATGTATATGATTAACTAGGTAGTTTTCCAGGACAAAATCAACCACATTGAATTTGGCCTGAAATCCATTACATGTATTACGATTTAAAATAGAATCATCTTCATTTATTTAATTAAAAATGGCATTCTATAATTCTTCTAATTATTAAATCTTTATGAACATTCATTGACTTTAAGCTCTTCATTCATAGTCTCCAGGAATGACTTTGCCTATCAGTATTATCAGAAACAATGGTTAGAAAATGGTTAGCCAGGTTATATGGTGATTTATTCTGGATGTTTCTACATGTAGCTGATCTCTTAGTTTCAGATATTAATGGTGTCCATGATTCTCTCAAGTTGAATCAGTTATCACACAGATAGAAAAAGAGATTGACAATCTAGGAATGTTATGGTAAGTAAATTAATCTTACGCAATGTTATTTAATAAACAAAGGCTGTAACAAGAAATCAAGTTAAATAACTAAATTATGGATGAGCCAAGAAAGGAAGAAATTATTCAGACTGGCCTTAGCAGAATGTAAAGTTACAGAAATGTACCTTATAAACCTTTTAGTTGGTGCATTCATTTTATTTATTTTAGACATATGTTAGATATATGTCATATATTTCTTCCAGAAGCTCAGTACAATATATATTGTCCTCCTTCCCATTTTTCTCCACAATAATCCTCTGAGGTAGGATGGGTTGGCATTTTTGTCCAACATCTTAACTTTATACCACACTAATACAGATACTTGGCAACTGATAAGAATTGTTGCATGCCTTAGAAAAGGATTTCAGGAATGGAAAAAAGACTCCTGCTTGTTGCTTGATAAGTGCTGGTTTCTGAAAATTGCTGTTCCTAAAAAGGAGTGCAAACTGAAGCATGGAAAGGATTTCAGGTAGATTGTTTCCAGCCTTGTCTTTAACAGCTAATTTGTTTTAGCTGAAACGGGCCTAGCTCAAGCTGTCTTTTTTTATTTCTCTGGTCTAGAAAATCTGAAGACAACATAGAATGCAGAAGGCTTGGTCCTAGTAGAATGGATTGCTTTGGACACAAATGCTATGAAAAGACTGACTTTTCTATTCATTGCCAGATAATAGATGTAAAAAACAACAACCCTGATCTTCTGTGCAAAGAAGGTATCTAAGTGCTTGGATAGTTTGACTTCTACCCTTTCCCTCTTCCTTGATCTTTGGAATGACTTGTATTGTAGGATCCCATAGCTAATCCCAGAAGTGTTATAGGAAACAACTCCACTTTCAAGCAGCCCAGTCCTTGTGTAAGTATGCTGGCTTTTTTAACAGTTAAAAAAGAAAAAAGAAAAGGGAGAAGAGATTCTTGGTTACCTCAAGTAAGTGTGAATCATCTCTGCTCCCACATAAGTTCCTCCTACCCATCCACCCACTCCCCTCCCTAATGGACAATAAGATTTTGCCAAATGTTGTTCCAACCTGTGCTCTTCCTGCCATGGATTTCCCAAATTTGCTGCCATTATGATCTGTGACAGAATTCTTTCTCATTTCTGTGATGTTGACTAGTAAGACCTGAATTTAGATCAGTGGATAACTAAAACCAAAATATTGGGCTGATTCATTTCATTGTACAATTTATAACAATACAACATTGCTCTGGATTTTTTTCTAACCTTTTGCTTGCTTGATTTGTTTTGTTTGTCTTTAATACCAAATGTTATTGTATTTATTGTAAGAAGATGTTGGATGAGATTAAAACATCATGTCATGTAGTTTCATTTAGAAGCTCACAAGCAACTTATGAGTTCCTTGTTGAATAGACAATTTAAATTATTCTTTATTTTGTCTTTTTAAAAAATCCCATATTCACCAAATACTTTTTGATGGTTCTGCATTTTAGTGGTAAATATGCAATTATAGCATATCATTTTACCAGGATATGAGTGGTCCCTGAATAAAATAGACTACTGAGATCTTTAAAGGTATTTTAATGGTTGTCTATTAATCCCTGTTATCTATTGCTATAATAATTGTAAGACTGCACGGTACACTTGATGAGAACTTCATAAAATGCAAGGAACAATCTTAATAAGATACCATAAGGATTAATAGATGTTTACTATATCCACATTAACCTTTTCTTCTTGCAACAGATTAATGAGTTCATATTAGATTATCATTTGTAAATCTGTAAGATTAATATGAATGCTATAATATTCAGGTCTAGGAAGGAAGATCTTTAATGTTGCTATCATAAATCATTGTTGTGTGATTATTATTGACTAGAAATAGTTGCTGATTAAGAGAGGTAAAACTGTATTGCTTTTTAGGCGAGAAAATTGTCATCATATCTCTGATAGTCAAGTGAAAACTATCCATCAGACATGGTAGTAAATGTTGACTCTATTTGTTGTCATGTAAAATTCAGCACCTTTTAATTTGTTGGTCGCTATATTTTCTTTACATTAGTGGGTTGCCATATGTTTCAACCTCCATTTTATTTTAGTCTATCTATCCAAATGCTGTCTTCCTGGTGCAGCTTTAATATACAATTAAGAGATTATCTCAAGAACTGAAGCTTTGTCTTGGTGTTTGCCCTAGTTTGGGGATAAGGATTAAGTAAAGACGTGTCAGATGCAATATTGCATATATGGAACAGTTATTTCATTGTAATTCTAAGACTCAGAAGCAACCTTCCAGGTATGTTGAGCTACCGACTTCCAGGTGTGTTGTGCTACAGTCTTCCAGGTGTGTTGAGCTTCAGTTCTTATCCTCATTGTGCAGGTTAGTTGCGACTGCTAGGATGTGTAGTACATCTGTAGAGCATCAGGTAAGGAAAGTCTGGTCTAGAAGGCTCAAGACATTGCTGCAAATCTTGTCCTTTGACTACATTACAACTGTCTATAGTCTTAGGAGGTTGGACAGCCACTAAATCCAATAAATAACAAAATAAATAAGTGTATTTTCAGTTAAGTTTTTAGGAAGTTGTGTTAAGTCAAGAAATAGATTAACAAATACAGCTGAGAGAGACAGAGCAAGTCATGGTGGAGTGTTTATATCACAATTATCATTATCACACAGTGATTATAGCAAACCGGAACCAGACTTAGTAATCCCTCTGAATATTTCAGTCTCATTGATTTTATTAAGGGTGGTCTGACTAAGTCAGGATCCAATTCAGCATCCAGTGTGGAAAACAAAGATTTAATAGTAACATTTTCCAGTTTCACTTATTCAAAGATGGGATTAAGATATTTTAATACCTTCACTTATCCTTCTGAAGGATAACTGTCTAGACATGTCTTTTGAATTTGAAAAATCAATGTACAGACCAAGCAGCCCAACATTTTACAATCTGGGAGAAAGTCAAATGAATTGCAGAAGCACTCCTATTAATAATCATTGTGTCTGTCTCTGTGACTCTGCTTGAGAGGGCATGTCACTGTGTTTGATTCACTGGCAGAGAGACAAATTTTCTTTGCTGTACTACTATTATGGAATATATTGATCGTGGGATTCAGAAAAGACAACCGTTGCTCCCAAATTCTCTAGAGCTTTTAGGAAACATCACCCATTTCCTTCAGGTCTCCTTTAGAAAGAATCTTCCCTTTTATTTATCCTTTTTTTTTTCTCTACAAGGTTACTTTAATTTGTAAGTAAGTTAGAAAGTTTTCTGACCTTCCTCTTGAAGGAGAATGACATGATCTAAATTGCTTTCATAGTCAATTGTGAGAAGCATTTCCAGAATACAATTTAGCCAATGCTCCCTTCACCAAACTACCAAAAGAAAAAAAGAACTCATCAACAGCATTGTGTCTTCAGTCTGTTACTGCTATGCATTTTGGTTTCCAAAACTATGCTGTCAGAATATTGTTCAAATGGCTAATAAAATTATATGAAGTAAAGGATCTTCAGTATATGTCAGCCATGTGAGATAGTCCAGACAGGACGCACACCCAGATGAGCTAATTCTACTTTATTGTAAGGTTACATTAACAGAATCTTGCAAGTCTGAAAGTACATTGCTCCCCTGTCACCTTTAAAGCCCTAGAAACTAGGGAGGGCTCTTCTGAGATGTTTGCCACAACCATATTCCTTCTCCAGGCTAAGCTGCTTCTTACCCATCTGTTGCCCTGGCTTTGGCTCTTCCCCTTGTCTCCCAAGGTCACTCCCACATACCATTACACTATATAGAACATTTTAGGGTTTCTTAAGTCACTGTTGTTTGTTGTTTATTCGTTTAGTCACTTCCGACTCTTTGTGACTTCATGGACCAGCCCATGCCAGAGCTTCCTGTCGGTCATCAACACCCCTAGCTCCCCCAGGGACGAGTCCGTCACCTCTAGAATATCATCCATCCACCTTGCCCTTGGTCGGCCCCTCTTCCTTTTGTCCTCCACTCTCCCTAGCATCAGCATCTTCTCCAGGGTGTCCTGTCTTCTCCTTATGTGGCCAAAGTATTTCAGTTTTGCTTTTAATATCATTCCCTCAAGTGAGCAGTCTGGCTTTATTTCCTGGAGGATGGACTGGTCTGATCTTCTTGCAGTCCAAGGCACTCCCAGAATTTTCCTCCAACACCACAGTTCAAAAGCATCGATCTTCCTTCTCTCAGCCTTCCTTATGGTCCAGCTCTCGCAGCCATATGTTACTAGGGGGAACACCATTGCTTTAACTATGAGGACCTTTGTTGTGTCTCTGCTCTTAACTATTTTATCGAGATTGGTCATTGCTCTTCTCCCAAGGATTAAGTGTCTTCTGATTTCCTGACTGCAGTCAGCATCTGCAGTAATCTTTGCACCTAGGAATACAAAGTCTTTCACTGCTTCTACATTGTCTCCCTCTATTTGCCAGTTATCAATCAAGCTGGTTGTCATAATCTTGGTTTTTTTGAGGTTTAGCTGCAAGCCAGCTTTTGCACTTTCTTCTTTCACTTTCATCATAAGGCTCCTCCGTTCCTCTTCGCTTTCAGCCATCAAAGTGGTATCATCGGCATATCTGAGATTGTTCATGTTTCTTCCAGCGATTTTAACACCAGCCTTGGATTCCTCAAGCCCAGCTTGTCGCATGATGTGTTCTGCATACAAGTTGAATAGGTAGGGTGAGAGTATACAGCCCTGCCGTACTCCTTTCCCAATCTTAAACCAGTCCGTTCTGTGACCTGTTCTTACCGTTGCTACTTGGTCGTTATACAGATTCTTCAGGAGGCAGACAAGATGACTTGGTATCCCCACACCGCTAAGAACTTGCCACAATTTGTTCTGGTCCACGCAGTCGAAGGCTTTAGAATAGTCAATAAAACAGAAATAGATGTTTTTCTGAAACTCCCTGGCTTTTTCCATTATCCAGCAGATATTGGCAATTTGGTCCCTTGTTTAAGTCACTAACAATGGATAATTCCAGTTTCACTTCTAGACAAGAAAATATATATTTCTTCCACAAAATCGCATTTAATATGAGTAATGTCACACTTTTCCTGTAATTTTAAAATGAATGATAAGAAATGACACTTGCAAGATACATCTTCATTTTAACGTCAAATCATTGAATTGGAAGGTTGCTTCCAACTTCTCAATATATTGTTACCCTTCTTTGAAACATTCCTGTTTAACCGTGCCTATTTTAACAGTGTGGCGCTGCGGGTTAAACCGCTGAGCTGTCGATCGGAAGGTCGGCGGTTCAAAACCGCGCGGCGGGGTGAGCTCCCGTTGCTCGTCCCAGCTCCTGCACACCAAGCAGTTCGAAAACATGCAAATGTGAGTAGATTAATTGGTACCGCTTCGGCGGGAAGGTAACGGCATTCCGTGAGTCATGCTGGCCACATGACCCGGAAGTGTCCTATGGACAACGCCGGCTCCAAGGCTTTGAAACGGAGGTGAGCACCGCCCCCTAGAGTCGGACACGACTGGACTTTACGTCAAGGGAAACCTTTACCTACCAGAATTTGACAACATGTTCTTTTTGCCCCTACTATTTCTATTTCTATTGTCTACCCTCAAAGTTTTGATTTCAGAACCGTAAAAAATAGGTACAAAAAATTGACCTATAAGAACTTATTCAAGACAATTAAATGGAGGTCCCTTTTCCAAAATAACAATCACGCTTTATTCACTGCTGTATAACACATATGGCCTGTGGGCAAGGGCAAATGAACACTGGAACTTTCAGAAGAGGCAAAGACTGTTCTATTGCTATACTGTTTCTGTTATCTCTAACAAACTTCAATTTGATCAGTTGATCAATTGGATAAATATATCCTTTTACCACAGTATAATCTAATATTCACAAAGGTCTTGTTTCCTTTTACCATACATATATACATTTTATGGTAAATATACTACTAAAGCAGAATAGCTTTAACTGCAGACTAATAGTTTTGTTTTCATATCTCCAATGTGTAATTATGAAACATGGCTTCAATATATGCAGGGGAGGGTGTGTTACCTATTTAAAATTAGCAGAAATAGCAGAAATTTCAAAAGTATAGAAAAACCTATACTAGACGTTTAAAATATGTAGGCATTTATTTCATGTTTATCAACTTAAAGAAATAATTAAATATTTTTCTGTTACACAGACATTAATGAGAAGTATGAGCCTTTACTTCACTTCAAAATAATTTCTGAGGTGGGGAACTGGTATTAATGACATCATAAAAAGGCACCGTGGTGCTATGAACCAAGGGATGTGGTCTGTCTGTCTGTTTGTCTGTCTATCTATCATCTATCTAATCTATCTATGTATCTTCTATCTATCATCTATCTATCTATCTAATTGGGAAAGATTCTGTATATTCATCTGTCTGTCCATCCATCCATCCTGTATTATGATGAAATGCCAAAACATCCAATGTTTTATTGCT
Organism: Candoia aspera; assembly: GCF_035149785.1. Classification (NCBI taxonomy): domain Eukaryota; kingdom Metazoa; phylum Chordata; class Lepidosauria; order Squamata; family Candoiidae; genus Candoia; species Candoia aspera. The sequence goes on along the minus strand of NC_086159.1, from coordinate 53,238,355 downwards.
ATAAAATCATTTTCCTTCAATATATTAACACAACTATCATGAAACACTTACTGCCTGAGTATCATGTCTTTTCTATGTTCCACTCTCATATGCTCAGTGCGTTTTCATTGCTCTTAATGGCTGTTACATTGACAGAATCTATCATACATTTTAATATACAAAAGCAGTAAGTTTGTGCCATTTTAAATGTAGAATCATCCTGCTCAGGCAATGCTGTATGTGAAAAACAAATTCCTATATACTTTGGGGATGTTGTGGTGCAAGAAATTGATGGGTGCCTCAGTCAAATATAATATGGCCATAAAGCTAGGTCAAGGTTTAATTTTATTAACTCACAGTAATAACTCACAGCTGCTAACTCTGTGATGCCATTTTTATTTTGAGAAAAGAAGTTACATAAGGAAGGAAACTTAAGGAAAGTTTCCTTCCTTATGTATCAATTCTAAAGTTAGAGATCTACAAAACAGGGAAATAAAGGCTTTAGCAATCCTCCTCTGTCCTTGCTGAATTGTGTAGAGGAGTTCAGACTTCACTATTTATTAGGGCAATGCAGGCTTGGAATTTGAAGGGGAAAATGGGCTTGCACCACATATCGGAAGTCATGTGGCACTTATCAACAGCAACTGTGCCTTTTCCTGGGAGTCAAGGGAAGAGGACAGCTGTATAATCCTGAGAAAAAATGCAATACATAAGGAATTGCCAACATGTGTTACATGGGTGGTTCTATGTACTGGAAACATTTGTTTTCCTCTTTTGAATCCAAAGCAATACACATTTTAGATCATCATCACTATCCCTATCATCATCATCATCATCATAATGCAGCCCAGAATCTAAGTGGTAAAATATAAGGAGGTGAGTGGTTTGTATAGTAAAATTTAAAAGAGAAACTGGGATCAGGTATTGGGCATCTTATATGTAATGTTAGTTTGCTTGGGCCTCTGTCCCTTTTGTTTAAACATTGGTTGGCAGAATTTTTGCTTTGGACTATGGAATCTCCTTTAGATTAATAGATTCAGAGATCATATCCTGGACTTTGAGGGGGAATAAATGTTAGGCAGATGATACTTCGTGAAGCACAGCTCCTGATTTTAATTCTCTCCATACAGACTTTATTAAAATGTTTATATCTTCACATTTCTTTCTTCTTCTCTATTACTTCAGTTTATCTCTTGTTCTATAGTTCTGGAGAGCAATAACTATGTTCAGTCTTCAGGAGTTGTGGTGGTGGTGGTGGTGGTGGTATTATTATTATTATTATTATTATTATTATTATTCTCTCTGTCTCTTAAAAAATACCAAAAAAATTCTTTTGGCAAGTTAGTTAAAGTTTATTTAGACCAAAAAGTTTATAAAGGCCAAAATATCAAGCTTATTATAATACAATACAGTCAGGTATGAAGAAGGGGAAATATGGGAAATTAAATAAATATTAAAATTATATTTTTAAAATTTAATTTTTGGCCACAGGATAAAGTATAGAAGACAAAACTAATATATTGAATGTATTAAAATAATAAGTGAATAAATGAAGTGCATTAAAAAATACAAATCAATTTAAGGATAATAAATTAACAAGATTGACAATTAACTGGGTCATAGTCATAGTGACTGCAAGAAATTTGCCAAGCTTCTAGAGATGTTTACTGAACTGGAAGAAACAAGTGATCTTATCTGATCTTACGCAATTATGAGTCAGAATGGTTATTATTAATTCAGTGTGTCATGTCATGTAAAAAGGGCATCACAATAGGACATGTGGAACTGTTTCTGTTTCCTCCAGGGATTATGGACAAAGTTGTTTTTAGATTAGAACATTTTGAAATCTTACTTCTGAAGTGGTGGAAAGCAGGATGTTATACTGGGCAAGGGTAAAGTTTCTTCTGGAAGATGAACAAAGGATGTTTCCTAAGTATTTAGTCTCCCAAATAGAGAGAAGGCATTTTTAACCACGGAGGCATTTTTAACGAGTCTTGCTGAATATCTCTATGGAGGGCTGATTGTTTCATATGTAACTACACCCTTTCTGAACCAGGGGTGATCAGATAGTGAACTGAAAAAACCCATAATATTTTAGAACTGCCAGGATCCTTTTTTTTCAACCTGGTGATAAAGTTGTCTTGCAAAGGGCCTGGGTTTGAGGGTTCTGCACAGTATCTTAGCTGTTCCTAGCATTGCGCTCTTTGGACAGAGGGCTCTGATGTTGCTCCTGGGATCTGTTGGAGCCACTCTCCCAGCCTAGGAGTCACAGCCCCAAGTGATCCTACCACCATGGGACCACTTTGGCCTTCACTTTCCATATCCTCCCTATAGTTCCTCTTTCAGACCCTGGGACTCCTCCATCTTCTCATAATCCTTCTTCCTGATGTTGCTATCACTTGGCACCACTATGCCTATGTTCCTGTACACAGTGCCATCTACTTGGTTGTGCCATTCAGTGTATGCTGTTCCTGACTGCATCTCACACCCTGCCACTATGTGTTGGACTGTCTCTGATGCCTTTCTGCACAGTCTGCACCTTGGTCCTGTCTAGTGTGGTAGACCCCTGCTTCTATGGATCTGGTGTTACTGCCTGTTCTTGTGCTATCATCAGTGCCTCATGCTGTCTTTAAGTCCTGACTGAAAGGGATCCAGATAATCTGCTTCATTAAAGGTCCTCTGAAGCTGTTGTGCAACTACCTACTCAACCATACTCACCAAAAAGGGGAGGTTAGATTCTGGACAAAATTGTCCACTATAGTGGGGTACAATGATGGCTTATTGAGGAGGAGGTAAACCAAGGCCTCCTTAAGAGGTAAACAACTCAAAGAAGAATTCACCACCACTAGAACCCACTCACATGACACCCCTGGGCTGCTTCAATAAGCCAGGAGGGGCATTAGCTATAAGCTTCATAAAGTCATTTCATTCAAAGGATGGACAGGTAGGGAAGGAAACCCCTGCTGCATCTGAAACAGAATTAAAATAATTAGTTTTGATAATCAAGATGTATATGAAGTCAAGGATGAATATCTGCATTTCCAAAGTGTAACCTGGAAATTTCCCAGTTCACATTCACATAATAGACGAGTATTGCATATATCAGTTCAAGTAAATGTAGTAGGCAGGCAGAAAAATGGACATGAGGCCACAATTACATTTTATCTTGGCTGCCTATTGCAATAACAAAAAGTACAACATCTTGCTTTTTCATTTTCAGTTAGCAACGTACAAATATAGAAAATATCTCAAGAATATGTTTACATTTTATGAGAACAAAACAGTTCCATGATCTCTTCTTCTTGTCTGATCCTACTCACAGAAAAGAGCTATGAAACCTTATTTGCTTCCCAGTCCTGACTGGTGAGATACTGTAAAGGCATACTTGGATTTTAGGTGAAACCCCTGGAGCCTTAAGGATTTTCTGTTGTTGCAGAAATGAGGACTTAGTTTTATACTTCCTTAGATGGTAATTCCATTGCCCTTCATTAAGCCCCACTGAGAAGCAGACCTTAAAATATTCTTCCTAACTTCTCAATCTTTACTTTGACTCTGTGTGCAATTTCTTTGTTCTAGGACAGACTGAAGACCTTGAGTCTTTAGAAAGGAATCACTATTACAATTCTCAAATTACTTTCAGCAGCTCTTCTGATCCCATTAGGACTCAACTGAGACTTGTTCATTATGAACAAACCCATAACTGTATATACCTGGCCATTTGGCTTTCCCAGGAATATTACTTAGCATGAATACTGTGTTTTCCCCTGCATCGTGTCTGGTAGGGAGAAATGTCTTCTTAAATCATTGCAAGCACTGCATGACCTCAGAGTAACTAGAAGGTAGGAAGAAGAGGGAACTGGTTAAAAACAGTTTGATTGCTTGCTCTTGGAAGCTAGATTGTTGACCTACAATAACTGTGCTGTATCAACAATGTCCAAAATCACCTTGTGAATACTTGAGCATACTCTTTAAAAATGCTATACAATACAAAAGAAAGGGCTGAATAGCTGAACAGCTAGGGGAGAATTGAATAGGTGGGTTAGTGGGTGGAAAGCAATGCAAGAAACAATTGAAATAATTTTCATTGTCAAGAAATGTTTGATTGAACTTTCCCTAATTATCTTAATGATCGAAATTCCTGTTGTGTATAGTTATTTTTGTTATACTGTCAGAAACCTTTTTCTAAGGACAATGGAATTGTATAACCTGCAGTCTCTTTTTAAATTTTGCAAGTAGCAATAATAGAAAAGCAAGTCATATCAAGACAACAGTTAGGAGAACAGACTTGCAATAATCTGAGTATAACTGCCTCCCTCTAAGAGACAAATACCAACTGGATAGGTAAATCAGGGGAAAATCAGATAGGATTAAATATACCCTAATGTTATGCTGCCTTAGCCCCATTTCATAGCTTCTTTTAGAAAATATTTAAAAGACCAGGGAATTGTTTCTGTAGCTAACTGTTAATTTCTAGTTTTTAGTTCTCAGATATATGAAAGCTAATTTCAGAATTGGCTTCAGAAGTAATCACATGTAACACCTACAACTGAACATGCTTCTTTACCGCATTCTTTCCTCTGATTCTTCAAAAATAAATTTCATTTGCTGGCTAGTAGCTCTCCTAGCTATTTTTCTCTTCGTTTGTGGTAACTCATTCAATCACATTAATATTTACCCTTAAAAACTGGCATTTCATAGTAGATATCTTTGAGAACTTCAGCAAAGGATCGTTACCTTGTCATGGTGCTGGAGCTTGAGCACCTCAATGATGCCATGAGCTAAACCGTGAAGGGCCACCCAAGATGGGAAGGTCATGACAGAGAGGTCAGACTAAATGCGATCCCTGGGGAAGGTAATGGCAACCCACTCCAGTATTATTGCCGTGAAAACTAAATGGATCAGTACAACCAGAGATATGTCGGTATACCATCGGAAGATGAGACCCCCAGGTCGGAAGGTGGTCAAAATGCTACTGGGGAGGAACAGAGGATCGGTTCAACTAGCCCCAGATGTGATGATGCAGCTAGCTCAAAGCCGAAAGGATGGCTAGCAGCTGACGGTGCTGGTGGTGAACGGCGAATCCAATGTTCTAAGGATCAACACACCATTGGAACCTGGAATGTAAGATCTATGAGCCAGGGCAAATTGGATGTGGTTATTGGTGAGATGTCAAGATTAAAGATAGACATTTTGGGCGTCAGTGAACTGAAATGGACTGGAATGGGCCACTTCACATCAAATGACCACCAGATCTACTACTGTGGACAAGAGGACCACAGAAGAAATGGAGCAGCCTTCATAATTAATAGTAAAGTGGCAAAAGCAGAGCTTGGATACAATCCAAGAAATGATAGAATAATCTCAATTCGAATTCAGGGCAAGCCATCTAACATCACAGTGATCCAAATATACGCCCCAACCACAGATGCTGAACAAGCTGAAGTAGAGCAGTTCTATGAGGATCTGCAGCACCTACTGGACAACACGCCTAAAAGAGATGTTATTTTCATCACAGGAGACTGGAATGCTAAGGTGGGCAGTCAAATGACACCTGGAATTACAGGTAAGCATGGCCTGGGAGAACAAAATGAAGTAGGGCATAGGCTGATAGAATTTTGCCAAGACAACTCACTCTGCATAACAAACACTCTCTTCCAACAACCTAAGAGACGGCTTTATACATGGACTTCCCCAGATGGACAACACCGAAACCAGATTGACTACATCCTTTGCAGCCAAAGGTGGTGGACATCTATACAGTCGGTAAAAACAAGACCTGGAGCTGACTGTAGTTCAGATCATGAACTTCTTATTGCACAATTTAGGATCAGACTAAAGAGATTAGGGAAGACCCACATATCAGCTAGATATGAGCTCACTAATATTCCTAAGGAATATGCAGTGGAGGTGAAGAATAGATTTAAGGGACTAGATTTAGTAGATAGGGTCCCAAAAGAACTATGGACAGAAGTTCACAACATTGTTCAGGAGGCGGCAACAAAATACATCCCAAAGAAAGAGAAAACCAAGAAGGCAAAATGGCTGTCTGCTGAGACACTAGAAGTAGCCCAAGAAAGAAGGAAAGCAAAAGGCAACAGTGATAGCGGGAGATATGCCCAATTAAATGCAAAATTCCAGAGGTTAGCCAGAAGAGATAAGGGATTATTTTTAAATAAGCAATGCGTGGAAGTGGAAGAAAACAATAGAATAGGAAGGACAAGAGACCTCTTCCAGAAAATTAGAAACATCGGAGGTAAATTCCAGGCCAAAATGGATATGATCAAAAACAAAGATGGCAAGGACCTAACAGAAGAAGAAGAGATCAAGAAAAGGTGGCAAGAATATAGAGAAGACCTGTATAGGAAGGATAACAATATGGGGGATAGCTTTGACGGTGTGCTCAGTGAGCTAGAGCCAGACATCCTGAAGAGTGAGGTTCAATGAGCCTTAGGAAGCATTGCTAATAACAAGGCAGCAGGAGACAACGGCATCCCAGCTGAACTGTTCAAAATCTTGCAAGATGATGCTGTCAAGGTAATGCATGCTATATGCCAGCAAATTTGGAAAACACAAGAATGGCCATCAGATTGGAAAAAATCAACTTATATGCCCATGCCAAAAAAGGGAAACACTAAAGAATGTTCAAACTATCAAGCAGTGGCACTCATTTCACATGCCAGTAAGGTAATGCTCAAGATCCTTCAAGGTAGGATCCTTCAGCAATTCATGGAGCGAGAATTGCCAGATGTACAAGCTGGGTTTAGAAAAGGCAGAGGAACTAGGGACCAAATTGCCAATATCCGATGGATAATGGAAAAGGCCAGGGAGTTTCAGAAAAACATCTATTTCTGTTTTATTGACTATTCTAAAGCCTTTGACTGTGTGGACCATAACAAATTGTGGCAAGTTCTTAGTGGTATGGGGATACCAAGTCATCTTTTCTGCCTCCTGAAGAATCTGTATAATGACCAAGTAGCAACGGTAAGAACAGGTCACGGAACAACGGACTGGTTTAAGATTGGGAAAGGAGTACGGCAGGGCTGTATACTCTCGCCCTACCTATTCAACTTGTATGCAGAACAGATCATGCGACAAGCTGGGCTTGAGGAATCCAAGGCTGGCGTTAAAATCGCTGGAAGAAACATGAACAATCTCAGATATGCAGATGATACCACTTTGATGGCTGAAAGCGAAGAGGAACGGAGGAGCCTTATGATGAAAGTGAAAGAAGAAAGTGCAAAAGCTGGCTTGCAGCTAAACCTCAAAAAAACCAAGATTATGACAACCAGCTTGATTGATAACTGGCAAATAGAGGGAGACAATGTAGAAGCAGTGAAAGACTTTGTATTCCTAGGTGCAAAGATTACTGCAGATGCTGACTGCAGTCAGGAAATCAGAAGACGCTTAATCCTTGGGAGAAGAGCAATGACCAATCTCAATAAAATAGTTAAGAGCAGAGACATCACACTGATAACAAAGGTCCGCATAGTTAAAGCAATGGTGTTCCCTGTAGTAACATATGGCTGCGAGAGCTGGACCATAAGGAAGGCTGAGAGAAGGAAGATCGATGCTTTTGAACTGTGGTGTTGGAGGAAAATTCTGAGACTGCCTTGGACTGCAAGAAGATCAAACCAGTCCATCCTCCAGGAAATAAAGCCAGACTGCTCACTTAAGGGAATGATATTAAAGGCAAAATTGAAATACTTTGGCCACATAATGAGAAGACAGGACAGCCTGGAGAAGATGCTGATGCTAGAGAGAGTGGAAGGCAAAAGGAAGAGGGGCCAACCAAGGGCAAGATGGATGGATGATATTCAAGAGGTGACGGACTCGTCCCTGGGGGAGCTGGGGTTGTTGACGACTGAGAGGAAGCTCTGGCGTGGGCTGGTCCATGAAGTCACGAAGAGTCGGAAGCGACTAAACGAATAAACAACAACATCTTTGAGAAACTCTGCTTTTCCTTTTCCTATTATTTTTTCCTGAACAATAGCACAAACCAATTAAACCTTATACTATTTTATTCCATGCAATATAACTTTCAGAAAAAATTATAATCTTAAACTGACTTTGCTTAGCATTGCATCAATCAGTTCAAGCAGCAACCTTGATTTAAAATATCTCCTTAATTACTCTTTAAAAAAGTGGTTTGTGATTTTCAGCTTAAACCTTTGTCATTAAATTTTCTAAGCTTCTCTAGTTTTTCATTATGGCTTAGTGTGGCTCTATGTATTATTTCACCAAGAAATGTAATTTAATATCTATATCATTCTTTTTTTCCTATCAGCCAAAACATTACCGAATTTTTTAGATCCAGGATCATTTGACAAATGGAGAGATTTTCTATCAAATTTACTTACATGTGATATGAGGAGCAGCCTCCAGAAAGCATTGGGAATCAAACAGAAAGCTACAGGAGGAAAAAAAAAAGCTTATACAACAATACCACCATTAAAACATAATAATTCACCTAGTTAGTACAACTGAGAATGACTTAGCTGTATATTCATGTCCACTGAGGCTCACTTTCCCTTCTACACTTTTGGTTCATCAGTTTCTTTTTCAAACTATCCACTTCCCATGTGTTTTTACCACTAATTGTTAATGAGAACAGAGTCTTCTAGAAATCAATCATTAAACCTTATTGCCTTGCTGAAAAATTAACAATAAAAATGTCAGAAACAGATTTCTTTGGCTCTCGAGAAAAGATCAGTGGAAACCATTCTTGGCTTTCCTTGAATTTTCTGACATACAGAAAGTTAACAGAGGCAGTTTTGCTCGTAGCATTCAGTATCTGCTACTGAAACATACAATATAGCTACAAAAATCTCAGACGCTGAGTGGGTTCTGCATATTTTGACAGTCAAACATATCACTCAAATGATGCTGTCATATTTGAATTAGTTGTAGTAGTATACATTTTCTTGCATGCATAACATGATTTCAAAATGTTTTAATAAATTGTTTCACTTCTGTTTAGTTAAATGAATATCTATCAACATTAAACATGGATTGATCTCTTATTCAATTTATAATGGTACATTTTTCTAGCCTCTGTTCAAGTCTATAGGAATGCAGAAAGAGAAAAAAATGCTGGCAGGTAAGTGTGATATTTTAAAGTTGTTATGGTGATACCAATATCAATACCATTTAAACATGTGAATATACTTTTGAATTATATACCGAAAATTTGGAATTTATGAAGTTCTTTATGAAGAGCTTGGATTTACTTAGGATGAGGACCAACAAAAGAGATTACTCTTCAAGACCAAAAAGACAGTGCAATCCCATATTTATAATCTTGGATCAATGATGTATCATATATTTATGACCTGGCTCTCTATTAATAGAGAGACTGATTAATATTATTCTGTGTGATGAAGGCTTAATGTAGTAAAAAGTGGACTGAATGACTATATAATAAATTTGTTTTGTTTCTTTCCCCCAAAGTTCTTGTATTTTCCTTTCTTTTTTTTTTGTATATTGTAGTTTTAAAAAGTATGATTGTTAGAGATTCTGTCAGTTTTGATGTCTTGTGGTTCTTTGTCTCTTGTTTCATGTCAGCTAATTCTGTACTATTTTCATATCAGCTTGGGTTTTTTTATATGTCTGCATGACAGGCATTTAGATTTTCCTATGCATGCTTGTTATCCCTGTCCATCTTTTTTCTCTCAATACACAGACAATATCTTGTACACATTTTTCTCAGACATATATGTGTGAAATATGTCTTCTTCCCATAGCACATGTATGAATGCTGTTTTTTTCATATATGCCTTTTGTATGTATTGATTTTTTTTAAGTGTTAGAATGAAAAAAAACCTCTGGATTGATCAACAAGGAACTAGGCAACAGAGATTCCAGACCATGTAAGAAGAAAAAAGCACAATTCTTGGTGAGTCAGGAAGAATTGAGGGAAAAAGGAACCACAGGAAGGGATCTCAATTTTAGGCCCTGTTATAAGCATTTTGTGAACAGTCAGTCAAAATTACCAAGGTAGCTTTTATAAAGGAAAGGGTAAGATAGACACTAAGAACACTAAATACCTTCTGGAAAGAAAGGAAGAAACTTCTGCTTGGTCATACTCTTTGTAAGGGTTCTTTGCTTTCCAAGGACCAGATACACCACAGCATTGCAAATCTGTACACAATGCTTTATTGCAACACACACCTTCCCCAACAACAGGTATTGCTATGGGTCAGCTCCACCCTTCTAGAACTTGCAAGGTGCTGTTGCCACATAAATACATCTTTAATACTCAGTCCTTTATGCTCAGTCTTTTAATAGTCAGTTCAAACAAGTCTCCAAGTCTATAAAGTAGCACACAACCTTTGCCTTCTTCTAAACATTCTTGCACTAGTTGGGATGAGGTACTGCCTCAATGTGGTGGTTCTTTTTCTAGTTGCTGCTGAGCTCCAGACAAAGCTCCAAGCAGGACTCCCACCAGGATATGCTGCTCACCATAACTTGTGGTCCTGGCAGTTGAATGACAGTCCTCTTGCCTGCTTGGAATAGCTGCCAATCTTTATCAGGTTTCCGCCTACACACCCCTTCCCACTCTGTCTTAGCATTTGCTTTTGTAATCTGAGAGCCTGGGTGGGGCGAGGCTGCCTCTGGACATTGGCAGGACCTTGAAATTGCTAGGGTGTGGCTTAATTATCACAGCTGGAACTCTGGTTTGGATGCTTGTTAGTAATGTTGTGGGTTAGTGAATGAATGTATGAGAGAAATGAGTTGAGAAGTGTTTCTGCTGCCTTTCCCAACTTCACTCCTGCACGCTGTTCAATTGCAATTGCTTTATTTTGAACATAATTTAAATGTGCGTTAAATTATACTACTGTAAATGTTATAATGTGTGTGTGCATACACACATACAAGAACACACATGTATATATGCCATCTTGTGACTTATGTCTCTGTGAGTGTGTGTTTGTGTGTGTGTGTTATATGTCACAATATAGTATTATATTACCAATATAAAGTGACCTAATATTACCCAAAAATCTATTGACACCGTTTTAACTGGGATTATGCACTGCATTTAGTATATACATGTTTGCCTATGCTCTTTGATTACAGCAATGTTTCTCAACATCGGCAAGTTTAAGATGTATGGACTTCAAATCCTAGAATTCCCCAGCCAGCAAGCTGACTAAGGAATTCTGGGAGTTGAAGTCTACCCATCTTAAATTTGCTGATGTTGAGAAGCACTGGATTAGAGAAATTCAGAGGAGTTGTATTGAGGTTCAGCTTCCTAACCAAAATTAAGCCATTTTTGTTTGCACTGAAATAAAGGAAATAGAGAATATTTCTAAACCTCTATTCCCTTTATTTTAGGGTGCAGTCATTTGGACATGAAAAAGAAAAAGTAATTTGGAGGGATGTGCTTGTGGGTTCTGTCAGCTCTTCCTTAGCTCAAAGACAAGCAAGGGTACCATCTGAGGTAAGAAAAAGGCATGGCTTCTTTAAGGAGATGCCATGAGGTGGAGTACACATCTCCACACTCCCTCCAAAGCACTTTTTCCTCTAGGGGTCTAAATAGCTGCACTTTCCTATTCTTGATTCTATTTCTTGATGTCCATAAAGACATAAATCCTACAGAGTGAAAAAAAGAAGAATGTTGGCTTTGCCCTCCCCCAAATAGATTAGGCAAATCTTCTCAGGAATCTCTCTCTCTCTCTCTCTCTCTGTCTCTCTCTGTCTCTCTCTCTCTCTGTCACTTCACTTGTAATCTATTTTAGCAATTAAAACAAATAGTTGTAACAGTATTTTAAACTGAGTGCTGTAGGCATTTGATGCTATGAATTCCTATGTCACAGAAACAGAAATGCCACTTCTTCAGGAATACAAACATGATACATGACTATAAATATAGTATTTTTGAGGACTAAAAAACAAAGGGTCACCATACAAATGTAATAGTTCCTCCTATCAAATGAGATAGAATGCTTCATTCTACACTGTTGGATGATGTCAACTGTGACTTTCAATCAACTATCTCTGTAATCATCCATTGTAACTTTTACACGGCAAAAATTAGTCTTGCAAGCATTTCAGAAATCAGCCTGAACTTCAGCTGGTATGGCTTTGGTGAGGGGGAGGGGTGTATTGTTGATGCAGTGGTTGATTTTAGGGGGAGGGAGTGGAAATAATGCTTTTCTATTCAATCCATATACATATGTGGATTTAGATGGAGGTACCTTTCATTAGTGGAACTATGCTCACAAAATATGACTCCAATTCATTTTCAGGACTTCCCCTTTCCTTATTGCACAGAAAAGTTCCCAGTCCTTGGTCTAATATGAGGGAGGAGTGAATGGAAGAATGCCACAGGGAGTAGGAGATTAGAAAAGTCTGTAAATGCCATTCCAGTTTTATATACAGGAACACCACTTAATTTCAGCTACCTGATGCTTCATCATTGATTAGGATTACAAAAGATTTAGATTTCAGTAACAGTTCATCTTTCAAATCCTATTTTCAAAATAAAAAAGTGTTACAGTCAGTATAATGAAGATGTGGGCCCAAATCCCAACATTATTTATGCTATCCTGCATTTCAAGATTATAAATGACCCTGAGCTAGTTGAGGGGCAGATCTACAGCAATGAATAGAATAAGGTTCAGCCATGTAATGCCTATTAAAGCATTAGAAATCCCATGGTAAGGAAAGATTGAAGAGCCTATAGATTTTGGAGAAAAGTTGACTGGCTGAAAAATATACATCAATTCAGTACTTGCTCATATCTTATATTACGTCTCATGTGCCATGTTTTTCCTCTTCCTCTTCTTTATTGAATTAATCTTCCAGCTTTCACCCAGGAAGCTCAGGAAGGCATGCATAGCACTTAGCACTCTATCTACTATTTCTTCCCATACAATAACCCTGTTAATTAAGTTGGCATAAGGATCTTTGGCTCAAAGTCACTCAGTGAGCTTTCATTTTTTAGTGTGTTCTTGAACTTGGTTTCCTGTTCCTAGTCTAACACCTTAGTCAGCACTCCACACTGGTTCCACATTAAGAGAAAAAGTAAGCAGCCTTTGATTCCAGGACCCAGGCTCAATCTCATTTACTGAAACCTTAGAATAAATTCCCAATTCTCTTATAAAGTCCAGGCCAATGGATTAAGAGCTTTCAGTACATTTCCATCAACTTGCTGCTTGCAAAAGAGAAAAGAATTTTAGTAACAGAAGAAGATAGATAGATACTTCATTGATTTAGTCTTTTGACCCTATCAAATATGAAATAAAATAAAATAAAAGCCATTATAAACATACACATAAAAACGAGTTGATACAAATACAACTGTAATATAAATTCATATCAAACCGTCACCCCTACAGTCAACTCCAATCTGATCTAAGTAATCTGTCCTCTTTAACATTGCCTTTAATATGAAGAGTGCAGTCTTGCTGGTATTGAGCTGGTTCTTACCCTGTAAAAAATAAGAAAGTTTCTGCTGGCTGCTCCAGTATTTTTTGTTTTTTAAATATAAATCTAAGTGATCAGTTCTTTCTACAGAGTATAATTTGCAGTCAAATAAGATATGTGCAGTATCTTCAACAGCTGGGGCACCACAAGTACATAAACTTTCTTCATATGGAACTCTTTGGAAACTCCCATATCTTACCATAGAGTCTAATTGGTCAAAACAAGCTCTTGTAAAAGCTCTTCTGAGATATTGGGCGAAGAAAGTTGTTAAATACTTTTCTAATTGAAAGACTGATTTGTGTTGGGCCAGCCACTTCAAGGACTTGAGATATTTAAGGGATGCTACAGTATGTCCCCTTGGGCAGCCACATCCAAGACCCTTTGTTTGAAGCTTTTCTTGGCCTTCAAATCTGATTGGACTGGAAAATGAATTGAAAGGAAGAAGGAAACGTTAGAAATGAAATCAGTGTTCCCCCATCCCCTGAATATTTCTGTTTTCACACGTGCTATAGCTTGCTTTAGACTTGGCAACTAGATTCCATCCAAAGGAATAAGATACCCAATGGGAAAAAAGGCACTTAGGTTGCTCTTTTGACTTAGAGGAATAAAAATGAGGAGAAAAAAAAATGGTATCTTATTTATATATACCCTTCCTCCTGCTCAAAAAACAAGGTTTGCTTGAAAATCTAATAAATCCTGCAGATCCTTTCTAAAAATACATTTGCAAAAAGAACCTTTTGCTTATTGTGTCAGCATCTAAGAAATCTCATGTTTGTGTGAGAGACAAATAGGAAGTTACAACAAAACCAAAGCATTTATTCCTCTCTTAAATCTCTAAACCATTGCAATTTGCAGAAGCCTTTTTCACTCATTGTTATGCAGAATTAAACCTTTAGCAAATATTTAAAACTATTTTCCAAGCGTGGAAATGGAACGATAGCTTGCTTGGCCATGTGGCATCTTACAGATTAAGTTTCTCTTTTTGATGCATTGATGTATGTACCTAGTCATCAGAAAGAGATGACTGAGCAGGGCTGCTGCTAAAGTGAGGTAGGTTTACATACAAGTCTACTTTCTTTTCTTGAGATAAATCCTTGGCAATCTTTTGTGGCTAGCAAAGGCAGAAGTCCAGCCAACTAAACCTAGTACTTGCAAGGTGCTCTCTTTGTTGCAGATACAGTAGCTGGCAGTTTATTTTTGATAGCTTATCCAGTGAGAACTTCTTGTAAGGTAAAATGGTCAAAAACAGAGACAACAAAGGTGAGTGTCCTAACAGCCAGGAACCACGCTGAGACAAGGAATAGGTCTCTAGTGTTTTATTACTGCTACATTAGACAGAAAATCCTAACAAACTGAAGAAGCGTGGGAAAAACCCAGACAGATAAACCCCAAAAGTTAAGGCGGGTCTGATCTGTGTCTCTTTGAATGGCTGCTTAACTCCTCAGTACTACGCATGTGTTTTCCCCCCTGGATAGGGGCCCCCTCCTGCTCACCATCAGTACTCATGACAGTGAGACTTCCTTTAGCTGGGCTTTTTTTTTTTTTTGGTGTGTGTGGGAGGGTGGGGAGCCTGAGATTAAAATATTTTGTGTTTCAGTTTCAGACTGAAAAAGGCACGATGCCCTTATGATCTGTTGGCTGACAAAGTCTGCCAAGATATATAGAAACAGCACAATAAGCTGAATTCAATTGGATCATTACCTTGTCATGGTGCTGGAGCTTGAGCACCTCAATGATGCCATGAGCTAAACCGTGAAGGGCCACCCAAGACGGGAAGGTCTTGACAGAGAGGTCAGACTAAATGCAATCCCTGGGGAAGGTAATGGCAACCCACCCCAGTATTCTTGCTGTGAAAACTAAATGGATCAGTACAACCAGAGATATGTCAGTATACCATCGGAAGATGAGACCCCCAGGTCGGAAGATGGTCAAAATGCTACTGGGGAGGAACAGAGGATGAGCTCAACTAGCCCCAGACGTGATGACGCAGCTAGCTCAAAGCCGAAAGGACGGCTAGCGGCCGACGGTGCTGGTGATGAACGGCGAATCCGATGTTCTAAGGATCAACACACCATTGGAACCTGGAATGTAAGATCTATGAGCCAGGGCAAATTGGATGTGGTTATTGGTGAGATGTCAAGATTAAAGATAGACATTTTGGGTGTCAGTGAACTGAAATGGACTGGAATGGGCCACTTCACATCAAATGACCACCAGATCTACTACTGTGGACAAGAGGACCACAGAAGAAATGGAGTAGCCTTCATAATTAATAGTAAAGTGGCTAAAGCAGAGCTTGGATAAAATCCAAGAAATGATAGAATAATCTCAATTTGAATTCAGGGCAAGCCATCTAACATCACAGTGATCCAAATATATGCCCCAACCACAGATGCTGAACAAGCTGAAGTAGAGCAGTTCTATGAGGATCTGCAGCACCTTCTGGACAACACGCCTAAAAGAGATGTTATTTTCATCACGGGAGACTGGAATGCTAAGGTGGGCAGTCAAATGACAGCTGGAATTACAGGTAAGCATGGCCTGGGAGAGCAAAACGAAGCAGGACATAGGCTGATAGAATTTTGCCAAGACAACTTACTCTGCATAACAAACACTCTCTTCCAACAACCTAAGAGACGGCTTTATACGTGGACTTCACCAGATGGACAACACCGAAATCAGATTGACCACATCCTTTGCAGCCAAAGGTGGCGGACATCTAAGTGGAAGAAGACAATAGAACAGGAAGGATAAGAGACCTCTTCCAGAAAATTAGAAACATCGGAGGTAAATTCCAGGCAACCATGGGTATGATCAAAAACAAAGATGGAAAGGACCTAACAGAAGAAGAAGAGATCAAGAAAAGGTGGCAAGAATATACAGAAGACCTGTATAGGAAGGAAAACAATATTGGGGATAGGTTTGACAGTGTGGTCAGTGAGCTAGAGCCAGACATCCTGAAGGTTGAGGTTGAGTGGGCCTTATGAAGCATTGCTAATAACAAGGCAGCAGGAGACAACGGCATCCCAGCTGAACTGTTCAAAATCTTGCAAGATGATGCTCTCAAGGTAATGCATGCTGTATGCCAGGAAATTTGGAAAACACAAGAATGGCCATCAGATTGGAAAAAATCAACTTATATGCCCATACCAAAAAAGGGAAACACTAAAGAATGTTCAAACTATCGAACAGTGGCACTCATTTCACATGCCAGGAAGGTAATGCTCAAGATCCTGCAAGGTAGACTTCAGCAATTCATGGAGCGAGAATTGCCAGATGTACAAGCTGGGTTTATAAAAGGCAGAGGAACTAGGGACCAAATTGCCACTATCCACCGGATAATGGAAAAAGCCAGGGAGTTTCAGAAAAACATTTAGTTCTGTTTTATTGACTATTCTAAAGCCTTTGACTGTGTGGACCATAACAAATTGTGGCAAGTTCTTAGCGGTATGGGGATACCAAGTCATCTTGTCTGCCTCCTGAAGAATCTGTATAACGACCAAGTAGCAACAGTAAGAACAGACCATGGAACAACGGACTGGTTTAAGATTGGGAAAGGAATACGGCAGGGCTGTATACTCTCACCCTACCTATTCAACTTGTATGCAGAACACATCATGTGACATACTGGGCTTGAGGAATCCAGGGCTGGAGTTAAAATCGCTGGAAGAATAACAATCTCAGATATGCAGATGATACCACTTTGATGGCAGAAAGCGAAGAGGAACTGAGGAGCCTTATGATGAAGGTGAAAGAAGAAAGTGCAAAAGCTGCCTTGCAGCTCAACCTCAAAAAAACCAAGATTATGGCAACCAGCTTGATTGATAACTGGCAAATAGAAGGAGAAAATGTAGAAGCAGTGAAAGACTTTGTATTTCTATGTGCGAAGATTACTGCAGATGCTGACTGCAGTCAGGAAATCAGAAGACGCTTAATCCTTGGGAGAAGAGCAATGACAAATCTCAATAAAATAGTTAAGAGCAGAGACATCACACTGACAAAAAGGCCCACATAGTTAAAGCTATGGTATTCCCTGTAGTAACATGGCTGTGAGAGCTGGATCATAAGGAAGGCTGAGAGAAGGAAGATCGATGCTTTTGAACTGTGGTGTTGGAGGAAAATTCTGGGGGTGCCTTGGACTGCAAGAAGATCAAACCAGTCCATCCTCCAGGAAATAAAGCCAGACTGCTCACTTGAGGGAATGATATTAAAGGCAAAACTGAAATACTTTGGCCACATAAGGAGAAGACAGGACACCCTGGAGAAGATGCTGATGCTAGGGAAAGTGGAAGGCAAAAGGAAGAGGGGCTGACCAAGGGCAAGATGGATAGATGATATTCTAGAGGTGACAGACCTGTCCCTGGGGGAGCTGGGGGTGTTGACGACTGAGAGGAAACTCTGGCGTGGGCTGGTCCATGAAGTCACAAAGAGTCGGAAGCGACTAAACAAATGAACAACAACAAGATTCATATAATAGGAAGGGCAATTAGTGATTTATTTTCCTTAGTTGGATTCATTTCTAAATTAAAATAAGTGGTGGATTGCCTGTTCATCTTCAAAACCAACCTTTTTTCAGTAATATTCCAAAAGCATTAACTGGAAATAGAAAGAATATTATTAGCAAGTGTTATTGCTGTTTTCAGGAACATATGCAGAAAGGGCAAAAAGGTCAAAATGTTGGATGCAACTGCATGATCAAAGCCCCGCCCCTTTTGCATTTGTCACAGGTAAACAGAGGTAAGGCTTTGATTGTGTAGATCTAGCCCTCAGCTTGACATTCTGACCTCCATGACAATGCCCCTGGTTGTTTTAATTTGCTTTATGCAGTTATCTCATCTGCTATAATGAAAGAGTCACAGGCCAGACCTGTTGGAAATCCAGAATGTTGGGAAAATAGAATCCTGAAATAAATTTAGTTTGGATTGAGCTTTCATAGTATCTCTTTTTTTGTCTGCTATTAAATAGGGTTACTGTAATGCCAGCACAAATGGGGGTTTGTGTACAATAATGACATTATTCTATTATGAATGAAGAAAGTTCCAGATTTTTTATCATCAGTTTTAGGAAGATTCATGATGAAACACTCACACCAATGTTTACAGCATGCAAGACCAGTTAGTTGAAACCATATCAAGACCAAGTATTCCTTAGCAGATTAAATGTGTAACTATTTCAAGAAGAGTTAGTAGCTTTGGAATGATCTTCTTGTCAAATGGTTACCATGGAAGCAAAAGTAGACTAAAGCAATCTTTATTAAATGAATATGTTCCAATACATCCTTCCATTCAGCAAAGGAAATTATTTTCAATACCTTCTCTCTTTGCTGCATTGTAAAAGAATCAAATTGCCTGAGGGGCTGTGTGTGCCTGAAAATGTTTTGGAAGAAGAGTTTTGCATTTCACACAAGCCCAACGCCTCTCTGCTATTCATTGAAGCGTACATATCTTTCCCTGAGATCCTGAAAAGGTGACACTGCTTTAACAGTTGCTTTAATGAATTCCTTAAAGCACTGGGGATTTTTTTTTCAGGCAGATGGCAAGGAAAGGATGTGGCTACCTTAATTAATAGCATTGAGGCTCAGTGCTCATGTGAGTTTCCAAAACACTTTTTAGAATTATGTTGTGTTTGGCATCAATTTGCATTTCATGTTTTAGATAATCTCAGAAATGGAGTAGGTTGGGGCTTTCATATCATTACATAAGTTGAATTAGATAAAACATTATTATGGTCACCACCAAGACACAATAAATAGCACATCTAGGTTACAATAACATTTATGATAAAAGCTGCTGTGAACAGAAGGCTTTGTAACTGTAGATATCTGAACATTATCCAGTTTTCTGGTACCTTAATTTATATATGAAGTAGCAGAATTCAGCAATTTTGATGCTGTGATTGAATCTGGATAATCAAGAAGGTATTATCTAACATAGAATTCACCAGGGCATCCAGGAATATTCCTGATCAGAAGCATCATTATATTGCTATATGAATATCCTTATGGAAGATATAATATAGCAGGAAATGTGCCAGAGTTTCTACAGCATGGTGTAGAATCACAGCCGGAGTTATTCTGGAATCTGCTTTCCAGTTTTGCTGAAAGAAGAATGTCAGATTGAATAAATATAAATGCACTGACATATTTTGGAAAGGTGAGTTAGTCAAATACCTTTTTGGCTTAGAATTGTAATCATGGTTGCCTATTATAATACTGGTAGGGCAATTACCAGAATCTGACTCTCTACCAGTGTCTGCTTTAATGTAACCTTTGTTTGCTCATAACCCAATTCCTTTAACAACAGTGGAAAGAAGTCATCCTGAAGCATTTCCTCTTCAAGCTCATCTCCCAAGTGGATATAAAGCTGTCAGCAAGTATTAAGACACAGTAAGGCTCTGTTGAATAATGTCATCTTCAGCCATAAATTGCAGATGATAATCCATGATCTGGTTTCTACTTATAGTAAATCACTTTATGAAGGACCACGTTGGGGATGCAACTGGCCACCTTATTTCTTCTTTTTTTTATGAATTATCTCATTGATGCTTAATATGTAGTCTAATTTTATATGGTCCTCCGCCATATAAAATTTGAGCTATTCTAGGTGTATAGCAGCAAAAAGTTTAGTGGAACTGATATGTAATAGGCTCCTCTCCTACAGGCAATTACATAATAGCTCTTTGGGGCATTCTGCATAGCATAAGTGATGTAAGCTTTATGCCTATCCTTTCAATGAAAAATTGTTTTAGATATTTAAAACATATCACCTGCTCTGTTCTCTAATAACACAGGTTAGTTTTTTTAAAAACTTTTACAGAAAATCATAATCTGTGATGAAACAAAATATGTTTACAACTGTTGTTTTCCAACAAATTAAAATGGACAGCACCCTCCTCAATCATAATAATTAATGTATTGCCAGAGCATAAAAATAATGCTATGTTCTAGACATGTGCAAAATGTGTTAAACCAAGAAACGAATGTTCTGAAAGATTCCAAAACATTCCATTTCCCTCTGGGCCATGCCGAACCTCCTAGAACACTATGCTGTACTGAAGCATTTGGCCAATTTCTGGAAGTAAGTAGTCTCAGCTGGAAGCAGTCACAAAATGTTCTGTACACTTTGGATGAAATAGGCCAGAGGGGGTGATCTGTCCAAAGGCTTAGTACCCCTTGTTTCTTCACTGGAAGAAATTGATAGAAAATCATGATGTGAAATTTTAAAAATGTGTTGCCAAAATTTTGTAATGTGATTCTGTCTGGTGCTGGAGGCTACCCCCTTCTTCTTCCTAAAAATGTCATTTGGAACCACAGGTTTCTTACCTCAGACTAAAAACAACAACAATGGGGATTTGAAAGGAAAAACTCTATTTCAAAGTTGGTTTGATAATTTTTGAGGGAGAAGCAAAGTTTGATGGAGATAATTTCTTAGTCATGTTGATGCTTTCCTTCTTTTCATCAGCCACAGCTTGGTGGAATGTTTAAAGAAAAAGTTCAGAAAATAAGGCTTAAAATTACCTGTGCTTATTGCTAGAAGGAAGAAAAATGCAATTGGACGATTAAATAATAATCTATTCACTCAGGGTGACGTTGCAATGAATTCAGGGAAACACACTTTTCAATAGACATAGACTCTCTCCAGTTTGTTTCATTATTTTAAAAGTGTTCTTTCTGGGTCAGTGTGATTATCCAGTTTTGTTCCTCACATGATTTTTGTTTACCTATAATTTCTGATTATTTCCAAAAATGAAGAAGCATGGTCACAGGATATTATTTCTATGGGCGAGATTGGGAAAATCTTGCTGATGGTAAGCAACTGTTGTCTCAGCTTGTTATTGGGAGTATTAGATAATTGGAACTCCATAATTGGTTCATGCAAGGATTCTCTTATTAATAACCCTCTGCATGCCTTGCATGTTCTAATTATGTTTATACAGTGTTTTGTAGAACTGACCATGCAGACATTTCTTTGCTGTTAACACATTTTCACTGACAATGGAAATAATCCAGTCATGGAACAGTCATAAATGCAGCAGTGATAAGTATATTAAAATGCATATTGGAGCTTTTTCCTCTGTTGTTTATCATGTGGTCTGAAAATGCAATGCAGAACTATTTACACCAAAAAAGATTATTAGACTATCACTGAAATCTTTGGAAATATAATTCTAGACTAGTTTGAACATGTGCTCCTTTGCAGACATGGTCATATTAAAATTAAGCTGTTATAGTATGCTTTCTGAACAAGAAGAATTGAAAATTCAAGGCAAGGTCTAGGATAATCTTACAATAATAAAACATATGATTAATTTCAATATTGTAATCATCCTGTTTTTCCTGAATATGCCAAAGTTAGCTTATGGGCAGAAGAGAAAAGCAAACGGGCAAGTTCCTTTATCTGGCTGTGTATCTCATTCCAACTAATTTTACACCTGGATCACTACATTCATTGTCATGAAAAATGAATTACAATGAGGTGTATAATTCAGCATGGCTAATTGTTTTTCACTGTCATTTTATATAGCAATTTGCCTTAGACTTAGCAAGAGAAAATCATACAAAGTATTTTCTCCCTTATAGATACAACTCCTATGGACAGCGTATTTGTGTGTTACACAAACATATTCCTAGGATCCCTGCAGGTGCTTTGATTCGGTAGCCCATTTCACTTGTTCTTCAGAATGCAGGTTGTCTCTGTGGAAGACAAGGTGAGACTCCCTACACTGGTCTAACATCCTAGGTCTCACTGCACATAGTTTTCTGCCATTCTTGTTACTCCTAATAAAGATATTATCCAACTATAGATTTTTTTCTCATAGACCAACATGACTTTTATGGTTTGGATTTGATTCCAGAAAGACATTTCAGAGCACATGGGAGCACCAATAAGTACTTGTCAACAACTATTTAGAGTGGCCACATTTTCCCCCAGGTTTGTCTGTCATGTGATGCCAGTAAAATATTTAGCTATTTGGACATAGCTGAAGCATCTTTTTAGAACCAAATATGAAATATTGCACAGTCATGGTTTTTTATATACAAATATATGTATATTGCTTATGAAATATATATTATGAACAGCTGGATATAACAATTCATCTTTTAACAGTGAAGGAGATTGTCTAGACCAAGATGAAAATTAACAGAATAGGTCCAGACTGAATATATAACATGAACTGTAAAAGTTCCTTCTCTGTCACTTGAGTTAATATTATATATGAATCAGATAGCGAAAATTTTAACTTTCATATTATTCAGTTACATCCCTGAAAGCTAGTTTCAAAGAACAACCATATATTTCCAGGCCAACCATGATGAAAAGTAAGAGAATTTTAAAATTCTCTACCTTCTTTAGCAAGCTTAAATTTTTATTTGCCTATTAAAATTATTTTATGAATACTTCTGAAGAGTGTTTTTTTCACCTTTTTATTTTATTTATTTATTTATTAAATTTCATCACCTCCCATCTCCCTCAAAAGAGGGACTCTGGGCAGTTTACAAGAAAGCTAAAAAAAAGATTAAAATACAATAAAAACAAGATATATTACAAAAAGTATAAATATAAGTATAAAGTATAAAATACTTTACCCACCAGTCAACAATCTCCATGTTATGAGACAGGGTCCATAACATGCCCTCTCTGCCTGACTGGGTGGGATGGGTCGGTACAATGGGGGTGAGGCAGTCCCTCAGGTAACCTGGACCCATGCCATGTAGGGCTTTAAAGGTGATAACCAACACCTTGAATTGGACCCAGAAGCAAACCGGCATCCAGTGCAGCTCCCGCAGCAAAGGTGTTACATGTGCCATCCTTAGGGCACCAAAGACTGCTTGCGTGGCTTCATTCTGAACCAGCTGTAGCTTCTGGGTACTCTTCAAAGGTAGCCCCATATAGAGCACATTGCAGTAGTCTATACGGGAAATTATTTTTTATGATTTTTATGCCCTGTTCATTGATGTACATATCTATAATAGATGACTTCTAAAAAATTTATACCACATAATTATTCATGCAAGCAAAATGTTTCTATTGTTCTATTGTTTCTATTGTTCTATTGTTCTAGAATGTTTATTCTATTATGTCTGGAGAATGATACCAACCAAATATTTATTATGTTTTCCTTGGTTTTGACTTTACAGCAATATCCTGTTGTGCCTACTTGAAGTTGCCACATTACTTCAGTATAGCTTAGTTCCTACTAAGAGTGCAGAAAGAAAAGCCTCAAAATGACATTCTATCTAAAAATGACAGGTTATCGGTTACGATAGATAGATAGATAGATAGATAGATAGATAGATAGATAGATAGAGTAAATAGATGATAGTTGATTTTACACTCACACAAACACACATACAATACATACATGCATGATTGATTGATTGATTATGTATCATCAAGTTGGTGTTGACTCTTAGTGACCACATAGATAGATCTTCTCCATCATGATCTGTCCTTAACCTGGTCCCTCAGGGTTTCCAGCCATGCACCCTTTGACATTGTAACTGAGTTGATCCACCTTGCTGCTTTTCTTTACTTTCTACATTTATATTATAGTCAAATAAAAATTCCCTTTTCATCCCTATGGGTGGTATGTCATCCCTCAACACACACACACACACATGCACATATACATACATATATACATACATACACACCTTTGTGTAAGTCATGATTCTTGACCACTACAAGTTTTATTGGCAACATTTTCTCAAGTGGTCTGCCATTGCCTTTTTCCTAAGGCTTACAAAGTCACCCAGTTGGCCCTGTATGTAAGGCAGTCTAGCCTGATGCCTTTTAACTATTACAGGAAACTACTTTGTGTATAGGTGTGTATGTGTGTGAGTGAGTGTGTGTGTGATATTTCCATATGAAACGCTGATAAATAGAATCCTTCAAAGACTGCATCCCTGATAGTTTTAATTGAATTTGATTAAAATAGAGCAATAATGCTATATATTAAACTAACTTAATGAATGCCAATGTTATTATTTTAGATATATATTTTTGAAATACTATCTTAGGACATCCTGTGAATATATATGCACATGCACACACATACAAAACACAAACACATTTCTAAATAATGATTTATTTACTATCATGGAGATAGTAATGTTTTTACATTTCTAGAGAATGTTGTCTCTGATATTCTTCAATCCATGACTTGCAAGTGACAGTTCCTTCAGACAAAATGCCTTCTCATTGGAAAACATAGTGATATTTTGACACCTTAATCAACACTGCACCTAAGATAAGATATATACATGAAATAGTCAATAAATATAATTTCAGTTGTTAACAGAATCTCAGGAATGCCATAAAATTTTGTTTCATAAGATGAACACAAAATGAGAATATCCAAATATAAGGTTTTAATCAGTAGGTCCGTCTTCTTCCAATTGAGATCTGGTGTTCCCCACCACACTTACAAAAAAGGGTAGTATTTTTATATTTAGTGCTTATATGACTCTAACATCAAGTCTGTTTTATAAGAAAAACAAGAATAATATAGCTCATAACATAATGAAAATAAGAATACTGAATATATTTTACTTTAATCCTAATTTCACAAAATATTGTGGAAAAGTAATTGAATTTTACAACAGGCATTAGGACATATAAAGATAAATAGTGCCAGTATTACATTTTTTTGTTTGTGTAGTCAACAATGAAGAAGCAAGTTGTAAAAGGATCATTGGAAATAGCTGTGATGATTGCCTTACTCTAAATAAAACTCTCAGACTCAAAATGGCAATTCAGGTTCTGGATTTATTTAGAAAAGAGTGCAAACAGGTAAAAAGCTGAGAATGAGAAAAGCGCGCCTAAACTCAAACTAAATAGCATCTTTGCAAACAGCAACCCACCCCCTCCCTCACATACAGTTCGCCCCACATTCCCAGGTGCTCCTAACGAGCTCTGCTGATCAACGGGCAAAAAGACCTTGACATTTCAGAGATAGCCTAAACACATTCCTCCTGGCACAGTCCAGCACATCTCCTGTACAAGGCTCTCAGCAGCACCCTCACAGCCCGGACATGTATCAGCACCTTGGCAAGCGAACCATTATGATGTAGACAAACGCCGGAATGGTGAACATGACAATAGCTCATTGATTTTAGTTGCCAGTAATTGTGCATATTCTTTATAGTGTTTCAGAAATGTGTCCTGTATCTAAACATTTCCAACTTCATCCTATTCCTTATACTTTATTAACTCCTCTGAACACTTTATTCATTCATACAACCTGAGCTTTGTATTTTAGTTCAAATACTTATATTATCCTAAGTCACATAGAGAACTGATAGAGAACAATGGTTATATAATCAACAGATGTGCCATGAGGACTACGCTTTAAATTTCAACCATGTCATGGCCTCATTTATTGTTTTCCATCACTGATGTGGAATCTTATACCTCTGTATACGTTTACCTCAATCCTGAACAACAGAAAAATCTGTCAGAATTTCTGAAGAATGTAATTTCCTCTGGAAAAGAAAACATGAAAACTTTTCAGTATAATCACATACAAGTTTATTCAGAAGCACACCAAAGTTTAGATGTTCAAGGCAAGCAGTTAGGACAGGATCCATATGAAATTATGATGAATAAAATCTCTATACATATTAAGTATATCCCTTAATATATGGAGTCTATTCTTATATCACAAGCTCAAGACTGGTATATAACTAAGATTATTAGTGTTGGAAAATAAATCCACTCCTGATCTTTAGCATTTAACAGCTGCTGTTCGATTTCTGCCAATGCAGGCATTTGCTGCAACAAAACGAACTTTCAGACAAGCTGGCAAGTTATTTGTTCTGCGTTTATATATTTTTCTGGATTTTCCCCATTTATATATCCTAGCTCACATAAGGAATTGGCTGGTATTATTTATTTTGTTAATACATAATCTACTGAAATTAACATCTATACTTCTGTATTTCCTTTATTGTGGCAAGTATAATAAAAAACAAACAAAAAGAATATTTCTCTTTTTTTTTTTTTACAGTTTTTAAAGTTTTGTTCAGTGTTTTTACAGCTGCAACTTGCAACCATAAAAATAGCACAGGAAATTATTGATGTATGGGTAATCACACCAAGCTTTATCTTTAACAATTATTTTAATATTCTATCAGTACATTTGTCAATATCAGTATTGTTGCAAGGAGAGCTAGTAATACAGTATTGGAGCTGGTAAAGCTATGTACAATTTTTTAAAAGGGAGGAGGGGCAGAGAGAAACTGTTCCAAAACTATCAGATTACTTTGGAAAGAAGAGGAGATATCTGCAGTATCAACATCTGGGAGAATTTAGAAGAGCAAAGTTTGGAAGCATCTCCACAGAGGCTACAAATTATTAATATACTGAGTTAAAACACCTTAGCGGCAGACCTATTCACAATAACAAGTCATGCCACTGATTTATATATTACATACTTGGATAATGTATTTTGAACCTTTCAGAAAGAGTATGTTTTGGATATATGTGCTTTGAACAAGTAAAAAAGCACTATCGAATACTGTTCCTAAATTTTGCATTTAATTTTGTTTGCAGCTTCAATGCCTTTTTTTTTAAAGCAATCCAGGAACTACAGAGCAGAAGAGAGTAATTAAACTCTCTATCTGACTCTTCCTAGGGTGAACATCTCAGCAAAAGAAAGCTTCACAAAATGTATTACTGTTCTCCCTTCCAAAAAACAGAACAAAACAAAACAAAACAAAACAAAGATTTTGCTTCAATTTGCCATAGAGAATTGAGTAGAAGGACAATCTGGCCTCCGATGCTAGTCAGAGGATTAAAAATACCAATAAGGGTTATATTTAGTCTCAGCTGAACATAAATGTGCACTTCCAGCTAACTGTTTCATCCCAGCTTCCTCAACAGATCTCTCTCTCCCATAATTTACTAATTTTATGCATCTCATCTTTAAAGTTTGTAGTTTGTAGTCCTGAGGGCAATGTTGGTGTCACAGCTTCTTTACTGATTATCTGTGGGAGCATATAATGATTGTCTGAAAAGTAGAATACAACTATAATTAACTAATTAGCCAACCATTTCCTTATGTATTAAATCAGATTAAATTTACTGTTTCTCATCATTATTCAGCAAAATCAAAGTCTACTGTAATGAGCCCTCTACACTTTCAGAAAAAGGGACATTTTGCTTTGGAGATTGAGAATAATCATATAATAATTTGGGTGATTATACAATTACTTTAAAAAGTTTTGTTGGTTACTTTTACTTAAAATGTATAGGCCTAGCAAGGAAGCATTTGATCATGTTGGTATCTTGAGTTCAGTCGAAAAATAATTTAGACAACCTAAATTATAACAATTAAAATTGATAAGCTCATTGATACCAATTCACCTTACACAGAATATCCATCCCTGAATGGAAAATTAGAAGAGATATAAGACTACACAGAGTTCTGCCAGAAACACAGACATTTTATTAGCATCCTTTGGAAGCAACTGCATAGGCCAATTGTATAAAGTAAAGGTCACCTTTTATGTCAATAAATATCAGAACATTTTGTCATATAGAAGGTCTCTGATTTTTATATAAGGATGAAACAAATTATATAAGGATGAAACAAACAGCCTGCCTTCAATGAATTTTCAACAACTAAGATTCATCAACTAATATCAATTGTTGATGTTATCTTTTATTAATTTAACTTACTATATTCCCAGTTACTGAAGTCTTCTGCAGTTCTGTAGTGATTGCCTATTCAAAATTACTATCAGACTCACACAAGGCTTTCATGGATATCTGATTTAATAATGAATAGAATGCAGGATCACAAGCAAAGCTGAGAATAGTAAAAGTGCGGGATGTCTCCCAATAAAACCCCAAATG
Source organism: Candoia aspera (assembly GCF_035149785.1). Lineage (NCBI taxonomy): Eukaryota > Metazoa > Chordata > Lepidosauria > Squamata > Candoiidae > Candoia > Candoia aspera. The sequence goes on along the minus strand of NC_086159.1, from coordinate 53,210,090 downwards.
GCTCCCAGTCCCTCCCCCCAAAGCCAACACAATTCCATGCCCTGCAGGTGCCCCTAACAGTTCCTGCCAGTCTGCAGGAAATGTCCTTGACAAGGCAAGATAACCCAAACATGCATTCCTCATTCTTCACTCCTCACATCACAGCCTGGTACAAGGCAAGCTCCACTTTCACCAGGCAGTAATTCTGCCAATATGTAGTGATGCAGGTGGTGCTGATGGAGTGCCCGAAGGTTGTGAGGGTCTGGGTGAGGAGAAACTGACTTCAGCTCAACCCTGGCAAGATGGATTGGCTTTGGGTTTTTGCCCCCGCCCCCCAAGCTCTGGTGGCATGCCTTCCTTGACTCTGGATGGGGTGGCTCTCTCCCAGTTGGAACTGGTGTACAATTTGGGGGTTGTCCTAGCCTTACAATTCCTGCTCAATGACCAGGTAGCAGCCATGGCTAGGGGAGCCTTTGCACAGATTCGTATTGTGCACCAATTGTGCCCTTTCCTGGATCAGGAGGCTTTGCTCACAGTCACTCACACCTTGGTCACTTCCTGTTTGGATTACTGGGATGTGCTGTACATAGGCTGCCCTTGAAGATCACCCAGAAACTACAATTGGTCTAGAATGCAGTGGTGCACACAGTGTTGGGTATCCCCACATTCACCGATATTAACTCCTGTTATGGAACACCCTCGGCCCTGACATCTGATAGGCTCCCACCCTTTTAACCTTCAGGAGAGTACAAGACCTGGCTGTTCCCTCAGGCATTGGGATAGGGTGAGGTTAGAGTGGGAAAGAATGTGTGGGTTGCATCAGGGAAGTATGGCTGTGGTGCTTCTGTTTTTTTTTGTTATTAGTTTCACTGTTTTTTATTTTATTATGTATTTTGTTTTATTCTTGGTTTTAAGCTGTCCAGAGTAGGCAGAATCCTTTAGCTGTGGTAGCCAATAAATTTCTCCTCCTGAGTCCTCACTTGGTTAGGGTTCAGGACACCCAGTTAAGGAAGCTGGAGTGTGCTGGCACATCCATTGCTGACTATTTATAAGAAGAATTTGATGACTTATCCAGTGACCTCTGTAATATGTGCCAGGTTGAAGCCAGATATTGCTGAATTTGCAAGCAGAGTAAGTAATCTCAAATCAGATCAATCAGCACATTTAGAAATACAAACTCAGATTGCATGAAGTCATCTTCAGATTGCAAATCTCCAATTCAAGTTGAATCACTGCATCATTATCATCATCATCAACATCATCATGATTATTTTACAACAGGGATGTTTGTTTTCAGCAATATACCACTGGCATTGAGGTTATAAAAAACCTTTGCTGCCATCTAGTGATAATCTGGATTTTTGCCATTTTTATTACATCAGAATATCTATATAGTGTCCCAGAGATATTCTACCCACTGCATGGCCTAATAGATTTTATAGGGAGCAATGATGGCAATGAGCAATGATGCTTAGCTCTCTACCAAGGAAGGAGAAAGTAGGACCTTGCTAGGATTCATTCAAAACTGTTTCTGACCCTTAACTTATTCCTTATTCTTTTTGAAACAAGTACTCTTATATTATTTAAATAAGAATTCCTGCTCATGAGCAAAACATGGTGTCATTCAGGCAGAATAATTTAATTTGGAGGTTTTTTTTTAAAAAAAATTGTTCTGTAAAGTCTCCTCTTCTCTTCTTTCACCCTTTTTTAATATATTAAACATTCTTTTCCCTTATAATATGGAAGAAATAATGTGACCTTAAGGGTATTGCACTGAGTCAAAATATTTTTTCCAAACTTATTAATGGAGAGCTACTACTTTGTCAACATTCACAGACAGTATATCAACTCTGAGACAACATACCAGATGCTCTTGACAAACACGAAATGGTTATCTGCACCTGGTTCTGCTACTCTGGCATCTCAATGTTTAGAAATGCATAGAGCATCTGTATTTGCAGTCATTAAAGGTCATCCAGTGCAGTGAATAGTATATTTTCCTTCCGGCAATCCACAGACATGACTATTATATTTAGAGCAAGCTGTATAAGCATGTCCATGAGTTATAATATAACAGCATGATCTATGCACTATTGTAGATGCACCTGCTTATTGAACATTCTGCCAGCAAATCTGGCATGCCACTATGATCCCTGAGCTTGGCAACTGATCTATGATTACCATGGCTTGTTCCTGGCTTCTGTCCCTTTCTATATTTATTCATTCAATAGGCTGTATTTTGTCTTTTGTTTTGTAAGATTGGCATGAGATGCAAGAAACTGTATCTTATTCATAGTTGCTTTATGACTTTATGAGGAAATTATCATCATCATCATCATCATCATCTGGGTAGCAAACATATTAAATGAACTATATATGAGCACACATATGCATATATATATTCTTAATTCATGGGTTTTCTACAATAAAACATAGGTTTTTAACATATCTTAACATAGATTTTAAAAGGTACAACAGAACCATTTTAAATGGGGAAGCTGGCCCCGGATCACACATAGAGGGCTCCCCATTTGAAATATAGTTCAATTTTTGAAATGATCCAGACTCAAACATTGAAGAATAACTTGGTTGTTGAAATGATTTGATAATAACAGAGGCAGGATTTAAAAAATCTTTTAAAAAAATCACTGAACCCTGCAAAACCATTCACTTAAATGTCAAGAGTTCTTTCAGATTTCCATGGGCCAGCTGATTGGGCTATTGACTTCAGTGGATTAAAATATATATATTGACATAACAAAAGGAAAATCGGAAGGGAATATACAATTGATTATTCTTTCCCCAGGCCTTTCAATAATTTAAACCAGCTTTGAATTACATCTACTTTTTGATTGTGAATGTCAGGCAGGATGTTCAATATTGCTATAAGAGGACAAGTCCCAGCATTGTGTTATTTGTTCTGAAAATTTAAAGGAGGAGAACAATACAAGGAAATCAAATTGAGGCTCTGTGATTTCTCTTTTTCATTTCTTGCCCACATCCATTGGGCACAATAAGCACAAGAATTTTAATTAACACAGGTTACCAAAAAATTAGGTGTAACAAAACAGAAAGAGTAGTTTGCTTTGAGTTTGAGAGGGAGGGGAAGACCCACTTGAAACATTCCACTGGAAATTACTCAAGTGTTTTGCTTCAACCGTGAAATAAAACTTCTGGAACATAGATATTTTGTTTTTTAGTTTGGAGCACTTGAGGTAGCCATTCTGAACAGCAGCAGTTCAGGTGTTCCAGTCAGAAAAAACAACACAGAGCCTGTTTCAAGTTTGTTTTCCACAAACAGATCACCTGAAATGCTACGATTCAAAATTGTTCTATTCTGAGCTCAAAACAGACTCTTGGAGCATTTTATTTTTGTTTTCAGCTTAGAACCAACACTAAAAAAGCTATCTCAGATGTCTGTACTTGCAGTAATTTGCTGGTGGGATATAGGCAATTTGTGCTTGTCCTGGCATATAAGGGAATTATTTTTTTTCTAAAACAAAGGCAAAATAATTTGTTTACATTTAGAAAGGAACCACTTCATATGTCAGCAGTGAGAACAAATGCTGTGAGTAGAAGGAAATAGATTTTATTTTCTTGTAGAAATTTTAAAGCATAAGTGCAACTTCACTGCTTTTTTCCATACAAATAGTTTGCAAAGGAATTTAGGACTTTATGCAAACTTCCCTTTCTCTTTCTCTCTCCATCTTCCTCTTTCTTCATCCACTCTAACATGTTTTTTTCTTTTTGTTCCATAATATCACCATTTCAATTTTTCAATTTATATTGGCATTTTTAAAAATCCTTCTTTCATGATGCTCTTTAATACAAATGGGAGCAAAATAGCAGTGGGGTTTAAGTCTCTATACACCTATAGAATTTGCATGTGTCTAGGAAGTTTTGAAATGTATAGGAATCTTTTAAGAAAAAAAAGAAGTAGTTTTTTTTCCCCACAAGAAATAAGTTGTTCAAAACCACCAGGAATTTTGTGCTTCTCACACCATATAACTCCGCAAAGGATCGTTACCTTGTCGTGGTGCTGGAGCTTGAGCACCTCAATGATGCCATGAGCTAAACCGTGAAGGGCCACCCAAGACGGGAAGGTCATGACAGAGAGGTCAGACTAAATGCGATCCCTGGGGAAGGTAATGGCAACCCACCCCAGTATTCTTGCCGTGAAAACTAAATGGATCAGTACAACCAGAGATATGTCGGTATACCATCAGAAGATGAGACCCCCAGGTCGGAAGATGGTCAAAATGCTACTGGGGAGGAACAGAGGATGAGCTCAACTAGCCCCAGTCGTGATGACGCAGCTAGCTCAAAGCCGAAAGGACGGTTAGCGGCCGACGGTGCTGGTGGTGAACGGCGAATCCGATGTTCTAAGGATCAACACACCATTGGAACCTGGAATGTAAGATCTATGAGCCAGGGCAAATTGGATGTAGTTATTGGTGAGATGTCAAGATTAAAGATAGACATTCTGGGCGTCAGTGAACTGAAATGGACTGGAATGGGCCACTTCACATCAAATGACCACCAGATCTACTACTGTGGACAAGAGGACCACAGAAGAAATGGAGTAGCCTTCATAATTAATAGTAAAGTGGCTAAAGCAGTGCTTGGATACAACCCCAAAAACGACAGAATGATCTCAATTCGAATTCAGGGCAAGCCATCTAACATCACAGTGATCCAAATATACGCCCCAACCACAAATGCTGAAGAAGCTGAAGTAGAGCAGTTCTATGAGGATCTGCAGCACCTACTGGACAACACGCCTAAAAGAGATGTTATTTTCATCACAGGAGACTGGAATGCTAAGGTGGGCAGTCAAATGACACCTCGAATTACAGGTAAGTATGGCCTGGGAGAACAAAACGAAGCAGGACATAGGCTGATAGAATTTTGCCAAGACAATTCACTCTGCATAACAAACACTCTCTTCCAACAACCTAAGAGACGGCTTTACACATGGACTTCACCAGATGGACAACACCGAAATCAGATTGATTACATCCTTTGCAGCCAAAGGTGGCGGACATCTGTACAGTCGGTAAAAACTAGGCCTGGAGCTGACTGTAGTTCAGACCATGAACTTCTTCTTGCACAATTAGGATCAGACTAAAGAGATTAGGGAAGACCCACAGATCAGCTAGATATGAGCTCACGAATATTCCTCAGGAATATGCAGTGGAGGTGAAGAATAGATTTAAGGGACTGGACTTAGTAGATAGGGTCCCGGAAGAACTCTGGACAGAAGTTGGCAGCATTGTTCAGGAGGCGGCAACAAAATACATCCCAAAGAAAGAGAAAACCAAGAAGGCAAAATGGCTGTCTGCTGAGACACTAGAAGTAGCCCAAGAAAGAAGGAAAGCAAAAGGCAACAGCGATAGGGGGAGATATGCCCAATTAAATGCAAAATTCCAGACGTTAGCCAGAAGAGATAAGGAATTATTTTTAAACAAGCAATGCGCGGAAGTGGAAGAAGACAATAGAATAGGAAGGACAAGAGACCTCTTCCAGAAAATTAGAAACATTGGAGGTAAATTCCAGGCCAAAATGGGTATGATCAAAAACAAAGATGGCAAGGACCTAACAGAAGAAGAAGAGATCAAGAAAAGGTGGCAAGAATATACAGAAGACCTGTATAGGAAGGATAACAATATCGGGGATAGCTTTGACAGTGTGGTCAGTGAGCTAGAGCCAGACATCCTGAAGAGTGAGGTTGAGTGGGCCTTAAGAAGCATTGCTAATAACAAGGCAGCAGGAGAAGACGGCATCCCAGCTGAACTGTTCAAAATCTTGCAAGATGATGCTGTCAAGGTAATGCATGCTATATGCCAGCAAATTTGGAAAACACAAGAATGGCCATCAGATTGGAAAAAATCAACTTATATCCCCATACCAAAAAAGGGAAACACTAAAGAATGTTCAAACTATCGAACAGTGGCACTCATTTCACATGCCAGTAAGGTAATGTTCAAGATCCTGCAAGGTAGACTTCAGCAGTTCATGGAGCGAGAATTGCCAGATGTACAGGCTGGGTTTAGAAAAGGCAGAGGAACTAGAGACCAAATTGCCAATATCCGCTGGATAATGGAAAAAGCCAGGGAGTTTCAGAAAAACATCTATTTCTGTTTTATTGACTATTCTAAAGCCCTTGACTGTGTGGACCATAACAAATTGTGGCAAGTTCTTAGTGGTATGGGGATACCAAGTCATCTTGTATGCCTTCTGAAGAATCTGTATAACGACCAAGTAGCAACAGTAAGAACAGACCACGGAACAACGGACTGGTTTAAGATTGGGAAAGGAGTACGGCAGGGCTGTATACTCTCACCCTACCTATTCAACTTGTATGCAGAACACATCATGCGACAAGCTGGTCTTGAGGAATCCAAGGCTGGAGTTAAAATCTCTGGAAGAAACATTAACAATCTCAGATATGCAGATGATACCACTTTGATGGCTGAAAGTGAAGAGGAACTGAGGAGCCTTATGATGAAGGTGAAAGAAGAAAGTGCAAAAGCTGGCTTGCAGCTAAACCTCAAAAAAACCAAGATTATGGCAACCAGCTTGATTGATAACTGGCAAATAGAGGGAGAAAATGTAGAAGCAGTGAAAGACTTTGTATTCCTAGGTGCAAAGATTACTGCAGATGCTGACTGCAGTCAGGAAATCAGAAGACGCTTAATCCTTGGGAGAAGAGCAATGACAAATCTCGATAAAATAGTTAAGAGCAGAGACATCACACTGACAACAAAGGCCCGCATAGTTAAAGCAATGGTGTTCCCTGTAGTAACATATGGCTGCGAGAGCTGGACCATAAGGAAGGCTGAGCGAAGGAAGATCGATGCTTTTGAACTGTGGTGTTGGAGGAAAATTCTGAGAGTGCCTTGGACTGCAAGAAGATCAAACCAGTCCATCCTCCAGGAAATAAAGCCAGACTGCTCACTTGAGGGAATGATATTAAAGGCAAAACTGAAATACTTTGGCCACATAATGAGAAGACAGGACACCCTGGAGAAGATGCTGATGCTAGGGAGAGTGGAAGGCAAAAGGAAGAGGGGCCGACCAAGGGCAAGATGGATGGATGATATTCTAGAGGTGACGGACTCGTCCCTGGGGGAGCTGGGGATGTTGACGACCGACAGGAAGCTCTGGCGTGGGCTGGTCCATGAAGTCACGAAGAGTCGGAAGCGACTAAACGAATAAACAACAACAACAACAACACCATATAAATGTGAGAAATAAATAAATGTGTGTGTGTGTGTGTGTGTGTGGTAAAAGGCCCTATGCTCTATTTAAAACAAAAACAAAAATCATAATTTTAGATCATTTACATTTTGAAATTCATGAGAATGTAAAAAGGCACCACTTTGCATTGCTGTAAGCCAGATACATTTGTTTAAAGGCATAGACTGTATGAAAAAGATTTTCCTACTAGGCTTTTAGTATTTGGCACTTCCTTGAAACAAGCTTGCATGCTCAGAGATTATATCTACAATATTCCATCTGTATTGCTGTGCAATAGAGGAAAAATTGCATGGTTTGATTTTTTTTTAAAGGAACTTATCTGATTTGAACCTTCAGAATCTTTGTGGTCCAGTGAAGAATATGCAAGCTTATACATCTCAGAGTGCTAGGATGAGATTAGCACAGCTAGATATGTTTATTAAGAAAAAGTGCTCATGAAAATATGTGCATTACCAGGAAGGATACCCACATGAATTTGCGTATGACATTTGTCAACTAATGTGGTTGAATCAGCTAGTAAACAATGTTGAGGACAATTAAATGCAAACTGGATGATTCAAACTGAAGTTAAAGGGAAGAAAAAAATTCAGTTCATCTTTTCAAGCTCATATTTTAATTTCACATGTTAATTCATTTTGATGTGAATTACAGTGATACAGATGCTTGTCCCAGATGCTCTCGACAGTTTGTAGCTTGCTGAATTATTTTGGAAGTTGGGTGATTTATTACTGAGATATTTCAATACATTTTTGTCATCATTTAAAAAGAAAGCAAAATCAAATACTAATAAAACCTAACATGTTTCATGTTTTGTCAACCAAAAAGCCACTACAGCAGTGTTTCTCAACCTCAGCAACTTTAAAAATGTCTGGACTTCAACTCCCAGAATTCCTCAGCCAGCCATGCTGGCTGGGGAATTCTGGGAGTTGAAATCCAGACATCTTAAAGTTGCCAAGGTTGAGAAACATTGCACTACAGACTTCAAGCAGGATTTCTCTTTGAAGATCTCTGCTCTACATGGCCACGGTATAATATCCTCAAAGCTGTCTGAGACACCCTTGACTAACCAGCCTCCAATGTAGAAACTCATCTGTCAGCCTGGTTTCACATATCTAAGTAACTATGAGCACTTTTCCCCCCCACGGGCCACATATTCAGGAATGACACTCCATCTCAAACTCAAAAATATTAATGATATGCAAATTGTAGCAGCCTCCTGCTACATGGTGTACAACTTTCTGCTTTTAAAAATAGAAAGGCATTAGAAACAATTCAATCAACATCTATAAGAACTATGCTTTGAGTTCCTTAATTTATGCAAAATGGACTTGATCTGCTGGAACTCAGTTGTTCTTCTATGCTGGCCCCCTGAAAGAATTTGTCTCTTGAAATGTAACTTTTTATTATATGATTTAAATAACCTTTGTGGGGCAAAACCATGGCTCAGTTCTTCTTGATGGTAAATTTATCTCCTCTTATAAGAAAAGGTATATCTTTTAATTTATCCTAATGTGGCCTTTTAGCCCAGTTCTTGGTGCTAAGCAGGAAAACCTATGCTTCAGGGCAAACACATAATCCTTGACGTGGCCCTGCAGAATAACAGATCGAGTGCCCTATTCCCATTTTGTTACTTGGTTTTTATAAGAAATTTGTGTTTTGATCTTTGACCATGAATGAATGAATGAATGGCAATAAATAAATAAATTTTTAAAATCTCATCTGATTCTTCCTTGCCAAAACTTGATCTTCCAGTATTTCCAAGTGATTTATGTTAAGGAAATAGGAAGCTTCTGAAGTTCAGGAACCCATCATGATAGCTCATAGTTACTTCCCAAGGAGAATTTCTGGTTATTAATGGTGCATCAGTTCTGATCTAATTAAAATTGTGAATTCAGGTCAGATTATCCATTGGCTCCTCTTCAATTATTGATTCAGAAAATAAATTAAATTTGATGCATTGATTTGTAATGTCAAATTTCATCCATTTAATTTTTTAAATAGGGTGGAATAAAGTGGAGGTACGGCAGCATGTGTGATCTTCTGTACCATCAAATCACAATCTTATGGATTTAATGATTCAGTTCAGAAAGGTGATTCAATATGGAATTTCAGCAATGTTGCTTCAAATCAAATCTCTAGATTGAAGCATCACATGTCCCTATTAGTTATATCACCTGGAGATGGAGACATAAATGCAAGCCTATGCATTTCTTATATACAGTATGTATGTTCCACTGTACTCAGTAATGCTTATTTCTGACTTCTGAAATACAATAAGCTTTCACAGTAGTAGCTTTCTGCATTAATTAAAAATTTAAATATTTATGCAAAGAAATGTAGGCCATTTAAACTACTGTGTGAAATGGAACCTAACTGATTAAAGGATAAATATCTATCCTCTGCTTAAATGCATGCCTTATTCTCTGCCTTCCTTTTAGCTAATCTAGTAAAAGAGTAGTAAAGCATCACACTTTTATTCATTTACATGTTCAAAATTTTAAAGAGTTTATTCAAGTTTATAATTCAAATTACTAGGCTAGTTTAGTTTGAATTTGTGATTATATAATCGATTTGAATATATTGTTTGTATGTTAGCCTGTGTGTATAGTAGCATGAAAATCCATCAAACATTTGAAGATAAATCTTTGAAATGATTTTGCTATTTTATTGGAACTAGTAATTCACTTGAATTTAAATATTTTAAAGTTTTAAATTTAAATTTAAATATATAAAGTTTTACATAGCCCTACCATTTATTGTACATACTGACTTTGAAATATGAATTTCAGAAAAGGACATGAGATATGCAAACACTTATTCTAAATACATACTCATATCATGTATCTAACATCAGCTTCTATCCCTCTAGTTTTGAATGTTGCATCAAGCATATGTGAGCCAGCCTCATCTTGCCCATCCTTACCTTCATTTTTCTTTACTTTCAGATGTAGTCATCTCTGACACTATTTCTTCAATGAGTTATTGTGAACTTTTATTCTATTTCTCCATACATAGCAAGTTTTAAAAGGCATAGCTAACCTGTTTCTCCCTCACTCACACATCCCCCACCAAAGGATATCTTAATCGGATGACATTGTATTAGCTGAAGAAGGGCAGGTTAACCTGAAGCCATATTTGTAAAGAGAGGGTTTTTTTTTAATTTGTTTCATGTGTCCAGCTGAACAAAGGTGAAAGTGAGTAAGCAAAAGTTGGGCAGACTTTATCTATTCTATAATTCTGATAGAATGTTATATCAACAAAATAAATTGATTGGGCAAGGAATTTATGCTTCTTGTGCTTGGGAAGCCATATGATTACATGGGAAAGAGTCTGATAACATTTCTGTGAGTATTTTGTATTATCCATTTATATTTCTGACTACACAGTAGTTCTGATCTCTGTTGCTCTCACTTTGTGTAATGTTACAATATCATTATTTCTTTTGACAGCAAAGCTTAAGATAAAATTTTAAAGATTATGATAATTCTCAGCTATAAAAGTCAAAACTAATCTGTCCACAGCTTGAGGGAGATACTCTAGGAACCTTTTATATTTCTGTTCAAAGGCTTTCAATATCCTCCATGTAATTTGGTGTCAATATTTCAGTCTTCTGGTTCAACCTCACCATGATCTTTTTTCTTCATCTGTTTTTTATACTAGGAAACTATTATAATTTAGAATATATGAAGAATGTAGGCATTTCCAAAGTATCTGATTTTCTTTTAAGTCTTTTAGAAGTAATTTATCTTTATATTTTAACCATACTGACAATCATTTATAATGATGCTATGGATTCCACACCATGATTTGGTAGACTCATGAAGTTTTTGCCAGTGAAATTTAATAATTTTACTAATTAGCTGTGAAAGATTTATTGATGAAGTGTTAGATACAAAATACAGTCTAAGCACCAGGTCTTGAATAACAGAAATAAAGGAATAAATTAATGTCATTTTTAGACATTTGTGCATTACTGAAAACCTTAAAAATAGCACACACCCACAACAAAACAAAACAGCAATCCACATGCTTTAAAAAAAAAAAAAAATCATCTGAATGTGGAATGGATCTGAAAAGGAGGTGAGATGGATCTCTTCTGAGATGTTCCCAAGACCTGGTGAAACTATTAAAAAAGGTCTTTGTCTTTGTAGTAAATTCATTTGATGTCAAGGAAGAAAGCAACATATAACATCAATTATTTTCCAAGACTTTAAATTAGAAAGCAAAAAGCTATCCTGATATCTCACCAAGAAAATTTAGATTCAGATTTAACCCTGAGATATACTTCTTCTATGAAAATAGCCTAGGAGAATAGAGTGAAACTGTTGAGTTTTAGCCCTAATCCTTCTACTTTTTTCACAGTCCTTCAGTTGAAAGGAAGTATAACTTAACATGCCTTTCTTCCCAGACATACAGACAGATAGCACATGCTCTTGGACCATCCTCTGGTGTGATGTAGCTAGCTAACTATGTACTAGGTTTTGTCTAGCCTTCTAATGTATTTCCTGTAAATAAATCTCCTTTCTGTTATTGTTATAAAACCTTTTTTAGTAACATTGCTCTGACCAGATTCCTGTTTTCAGGGATGTACACACAGAATGCCTCAACCTCCGGTGATCTGTAGGATTTCATAATACAATTTAAATGAATGCATTTAATTTTTATCACCGCCCATCTCCCCCAAAAGGGGGACCCTGGGTGGTTTACAATATAAATCAATAAAATATATTCAATTTAAATGAATGCATTTCATTTAAATGAATATATTTTATTGATTTATATTGTAAACCGCCCAGGGTCCCCCTTTTGGGGGAGATGGGCGGTGATAAAAATTTGAAAAATAAATAAATAAACAAATAAAGGGTTAATGGTCAGTTCTCTAGTCTTCATCGTTGACCAGAGTTAAACACTCAGTTTATTTACATCAAAGTGCAGTTATAATATATCATTTGTTCTCATGTCCAGGAAGACTTGAGCTTTCATAGAAATTCTACAGACTTGTATGCATATATCTTCCTGAGAAATCCCTAGAAGTACCTGACTAAGCTGACAGCAGAACCAATCTCTCTTCCTAATATGCTTACCTGCCACAAGGCTATGTCTGTTTATGATATTAGATTTCTATTAGTGATTCATTTTGGGAAGAATATTGCAATGCTTTCTTCCTTTTTTTATGCCTGGTAGTACTGTATACGGTATGGTGGGGCAAGTAGATATTACAGAAAGGCATAATATGTGAGCTGGTTTCTTACATGCCTGGCTCATGTAGGTATCATTCTTGCTCTGTGTAGTAACATAAGGGATATCATCCATGCTTGATTGCCATGGTTGCTGGAAGCTTTTCTGCTTGTGCTGTTACTTTCTCTGCTATTTAAAGAGAAACTATTTTGCTCCCAGTTTTGCTAATGGGCCTTCATAGGATCTCCGGTGGATTATGCTCATCTTAATGCTCAGAAGCTAGGTGTGTCCCATTAGCCTTGAACTGAAATATTACTATATTTAAACACATTCTAAGCTTCAGTGTGCTTCTTTGGTTTTGGCTAAGTGTGATGTGTAAGCTAAACATTATGATTTATAAACTATGGGTTATGCTTTGCATCATATGTGATCTTAATCTATTATAGCTTCTTTTGACAATTATAGTTAAACATGGAATGGATTGTACAATGAATGAATGCTGAATGTTTTTTAAAAGAATGATGCTCATTTCCAATTAGCCTTCTAACTCCACCATTCAGGCTTGGTGAGTTAGTCCCCACAATTTCATTTGGAACCATGGGTGTAGTTGGGTCTACAGTTAGACAATAGCATAAAAGAGTAGATGCAAATAGATTGTAATAAGAGGCATAATTAGAATTATAAATGTGATATTAATTATTATCTAGCACAAAAGCAGATTCTTCATAATATTTTAGTTGGTGTTGGAAGGTCAGCAAGTTGTAATTAAAACATAAAATACTTTGGAATCTTGTTCTCAATCCGTCTCGCTTGTGGCAACTTTTTTTTTGGCTGCACTAATTTAGATGTGTTTTTTTTAGTCTGTGATTATAAGTGCTAATCTCCCCAATGAATACAGTGATAATTTGTTACTGAGAATCATCAGCCACAAGTGATAATTTAAATTTATTAAATTTGGTGATATTGCAGCCCTCAGCATTTGACTAATAATGTTTTTTTACATAAAACAGTATGGTGTATGACTGCGTTGCAATTTGAATTTTGAATTGGGGAATAAAAGTATAGATATTCCTTGAGTTTTATATTATATATTCCCTGAAGCTTTGTATTCAAGAATAAATGCTCAGAAACCATAGCAAGCAAGGTATTTCATTTCCTTTTTATCTTGTGTGTTTTTAATAGCACCTGTGACAAAAAGACAATACAATATAATTTCATATTTAACCCACTGAAAAAAAGAGACTGAAACAGAAAGAATTGTAAAGTTGAAATTAAAAGGGGCAAAAGTATTCAGTCCAGATTTAGCTGAATTAATTCCTTTTTCTTCGGATGTAAAGCAAATTTCACAAAATAACTAAATTCACCATTACAGATTTCAGCAACAATCATCTGGAGTCCACTGTGTGATGGTGAATGCTATAGATGTATACAATTATATAAATATTTGAAAATATAAATATTTGAAATGTATATGTATATATGTAGTGCATATATTATAATGCATAGTTGGGTTTCAAAAAATACATCATAAAAACATGAATACAAAGAAACATATCATAAAATTGGTTGTGTTTAAAACTATATAGCACAGTTAATGGCATACAAACAGCATTTACTAAAGAAAAGTTTCATTTATACAAGATGCTTACGAAACCTAAATGTTGGTGAAAGATATACCTGAAAAGAAATATTTTCTGGGAAGTATATTTTTTAATAATACACATAACATTTCATAGAATAATGTAAATGAGCAAATGTGACCTTGAAAGGACTGAATTTAGAATAATTTGCATATCCTTAGTCTGAACACAACAGTTATCCTTTTTGATCTGGAGAAGAAGGAATATGAAAGGGATGCATCTTCTTTGTGCCTAACTATATGTGACACACAGTGTCTTTATTGAACTCTTCTGATACTAATTTTCAACTTGTACACAGTAAAAGAAGTTGCTGAAAGCATTACTCTCTTAAAAGAATCCTAAAGAAAATTTCAGTTATAAATATGCATCGTGTTTTTTAGCAAGTTCACGCAGAAATCCCATTTTGTTCAAATAGTTATATTAGTTCTCTGGCTATCCAGTGGGGGAGGGGCAGCCCATGACCAATAGTCTTCAGCTGCTTCAGCACCTCTTCTGTGTCTTCCCAGCACTTTGAGATCAAATATTGGAGCCAAACCATTTCCATTTACTCTTTTAAACTCTCCACTATGCAGTGATTGGCCTTACCTTCATTTAGAGCACCAGTTGCTGATCTTGTCTATACATCTTACAGTTGCCAGTTTGAAAAACACTGGTCTACCTGGCCCTCATCTAATACAGGTAGTCCTCACTTAATGACCACTATTGGGACCAGCAACTCCATCACTACGCAGCACTGACATTAAGTGAGATATCACATGACCACAACAGGGTTATGACCTCACTTCCACTGCAGTTGGTAAGCAAATCACCCATGGTTGTTAAGTGAGACAACACATGACCATGACGGGCTTACGACCTCACTTCTGCTGTGAGAAGTAAGCAATCACCCATGGTCATTAAGCAAGATATCACATGATTGCGACTTGTGATTTTATTGCTGACTTCTCCATTGACTTTGCTTGTTGAAAGCTGGCTGTGAAGCTCGCAAATGGTGATCACATGACTAAAGGATGCTGCAATGGTTGTAAGTTCGAGGACTGGTCATAAAGTTATTTTATCAACTCAATTGCAACTTCAAATGGTTGCTAAACATGGCAGTCTGTCATGCTCCTCGATCAAATGTTCCCAGAACATCTTATCGTACTCGCATCCATGTTGGTGAAACACGTGTCCACCTGAGTGTCGACCAGCAGGGAGGGGGAGCATGGTCATTAACTGAGGACTACCTGTAATGATAACTCATCCCTTGATCCTGACACAGTTAGACTACCACAATGCAGTTGATATGGGTCATCTTGGAATATAATTTGAAAGCTGCAATTGGTCTAGAACTCAGCAAACTGCTGGTGGAGCAATCCTGCCATTGGAGGATAAGACCAATTTTGAGGTCACTGCATGGGTGACATCATTTAATTTAAGGTGCTGGTGATATACAATACTGTAAGTAAATAAGTAATTTTTAAAAAAATACTGAAGATAAGCCTTATAACACAAGTAAAACATTCCAGTGGAGTGCAGTCATTAAACATTTACTTACTTTATTTCCTTGTTTTTGAGTGATAATTTGTAAAGACGTTCTGTGATGCCAGGTTTCTGTTAAAAGTTTGCCAAGATTCAGAATTTATGTTTTATCACACTGCCAGTAAAACTAATAAATATTTGTCTCTTGCTTATGTATCATATTGTGTGAATCACATAGGAAGTTCCTCAGGGCTGTAATTTTAAGCATTTCAAAAAAGCAGTTTTAATATATTTGATTTTATTATTTATATATTTAATCCAGCTGAAAGAGGGTATAATGTAGTTCAGTGTTCTAAAAGTGAAAGATTAATGGACCAAGCCAGCAGCAAGATGTTTGACTTAGGCATTGCATAAACATCTCCATGTAGTCCTGTCAATATATTTTGCTCTCTTAGCCTATACTAATATTTTATTGGAACCTTGAGTGATTGTGGCTGCAAATTTAGCAAAACCTACCCAACGATGCAATGATGTTTTGAAGAACATTCTGTACAGCATGCATTAAAAAATCAGCCACTAAACATGCAAGCCAAAGATGTGCATCAAAGTTGTGATTCAGAAGGATTGCCTTTCATTTTGTATCATTTTAGAAGCCCAATCTGAACTCACACTTTGGAAATTTCAACTGACTATTAACAGTAATCAACAAGAAACAATATATTTTAATTGTTTAACCACATTAGATTAAATTTGCAAAGATCATATCCCTTTTTGTTGATTTTTTGGGGGGTGGGGTGAGGAGGTAGGGCAATGTTTTAGCAGGTTTTCAAGAATGACTATACAGTTTAAACCCTACTAAAACATGATGGGACTGAATGAAACATCTATATAAATACCAGGCTTCAGATTAATATTTTGGAATGATGTTAGGGCAGATTTTAAAGTAGGGGAGGGAATATGAAGTCAAACATTCTGCGGTATCTCCGTTTGCTGATCCTAAAACCTGAAGACTTCACTCCAAATGGTTAGTTGATGTGTTCAGACCTCTCCACTTTTTTTTCCCTTTTGGGGTTTTGGGCAGAAGTTAATCAGTTTTAAAAAAAAATTGCCTTAAAGCTTTATAAAGTTTAAGGTGGTCACAGGAGTGCTTAAAAATCTGTATTTCATTCTTAATCTTCCTTATCACCTAATTTTGATCAGCACCCCAACATAAGATTATCCTTTGTACCTCTAGAGGTATCTATATGGTAACATGAAATCCGGATTCTTTGTTTTAGTGCCCTGAGAATTCTAATCTCCTCAATCAGGAAAGTTAGGTATTGGCTACTTCGATTTTCTATTGTTGTAGGTTAGGCTTTTATATATAGTAAATTTAACCTTCCCTCAGCTTGACTCCTGGTGACATATCCATAAAGTTTTCTTGGCAACAATATCAAATGGTTGACTGCTATATTTTTCTAGGGTGGGGTGTTTTGTGTGTGTGTGTGTGTGTCCGTGTGTGTGTGTTTGACTACTTAGTTTGTACCAGTGTTTCTCAACCTTGGCAACTTTAAGATACTATATGTGTACTTCAGCTTTCCAGATTCCCCAGCAGCATGCCAACTATGGGAAGGATTCTTAGCATATTCAGCTGCATATCTAGGTCACTTCTTTAAGGTTTTCATTATCAGTGCAGCAAGGTTGTGGCAGAGGGAACTACTACATCCTCAAAGGGAACTACTCATCCTCAAAGAAGAGATATTCATCTGCCTGAGTATCTACTTTTAAATTTCACTCTCTACATTTGTTGGTTGAGACAGAGTCTAAATATACTCCTAATAATTAGCCGTTTTAACTCATGACATGAAGAATTTAACATTTTAGGCCGATATTGTTACCTCCCTGAAGCCACAGCAGGGATTTCTCTGATTTTGTTGGCAGGCATTTGCAGAAAAACAGCTATTCCAGATTAGACTGTTTTTCAGCTTTCCTTCTTAAAAGTTAAATATTATCTTAATGCTTTTATTTTATTGTGGATGGTTCTGGGTATGATTGTTTGAAACACACCTCTCAGTATAGATGAAAATAGTAACAACAACAATCATATGGGATTAGGTTAGTTGCAGCACTGCCTATCCCTGATGGTTTCCACCCATCCCACCAGATATGGCTGAGTGGGCATGCCGTGGGTCTCTCAGGGAAGCAACGTCATGTGGTGGTCTCGGGTCTAAAGTGTGCCTTCCCTGACATGGTGCCTGCCCTAAGAATAGCCTCCCTCATAAGATGCAGACTGCCCTAACTAACTCTATTGGCCTTTCAGAAGGCCAGGAAGACTTTGCTCTTCCCCTTGGCATTGAAGCCAAGGTGTTAGTTTATTTATTTATTTGCCGAATTTTATTACCGCCCATCTCCCTCCCAAAGGAGGGACTCTGGGTGGTTTACAGAAACAAAATTTAAAATTTAATGTCAATATAAATACAATAATAAATAGACAATAAAAATGTAAAATATAATAAAATATAACAAAATCCAGATGGCTAAAAGGTGTGTTTCAGTCCATGAGTATGAAAGATCATCCTAGGGCACTAGCCATCCCCACAAATGGCTGTTCCCCATCCTGCTCCAGGCATGATGGCAAAACCAGGTTTTTAACTTTTTGTGGAAGTCCAGGAGTCAGGGGGCTTGTCTCAACTCTGGGGGAAGAATGTTCCAGAGGGCAGGAGCTACTGCAGAGAAGACCTGCTTCCTGGACCCCGTCAGATGGAATTCTTTCACAGACAGGGTCCATAACATGCCCTCTCTGCATGACTGGGTGGGACGGGTCGATGTGATGGGGATGAAACAGTCCCTCAGGTAACCTGGCCCCATGCCATGTAGGGCTTTAAAGGTCATAACCAACACCTTGAATTGGACCCAGAAGCAAACTGGGAGCCATTGCAGCTCGTGTAACAAACGTGTTCCATGTGCCAGCCTTGGGGCACTTAAAATTGCCTGGACGGCTGTGTTCTGGACCAGTTGTAGCTTCTGGGTATTCTTCAAGGGTAGCCCCATGTAAAGCGCATTACAATAGTCTATATGAGAGATGACCAGGGCATGAGTGACCATTCAAAGGGCCTTTCAGTCCAGGAAAGGGTGTAACTTGCACACAACATGAAGTTGAGCAAAAGCCCTTCTGGCCATGACTGCCACCTGCTCTTTGAGCAGGAGTCATGAGTCCAGGAGGACCCCAGGTTATACACTGGGTCTGTCTGGGGCAGTGCAACCCCATCCAGAACCAAGGATGACAATTTCCCAGATATCAAGGAGCCATTAATCCACAGCCACTCCATCTTACAGCCAAAGCCTGTTGTTTCCCATTCAGGCCCCCAGAGCCCCCAGGCACCTGGAGAGGGTGGTCATGGCATCACTTACTTCACCCAGGATGGTGATGTATAGTTGAGTATCATCAGCATACTGATGATATGTCATCCCATGGTGACGGATGATCTTGCCCAGCAGTTTCATGTAGATGTTAAAAAGGAGTGGAGAGAGTACCGAGCCCTGTGGCACCCCACAGAGAAGGGGCCACAGGCTGGATCTCTCGCTCCCTATCAACACCGATTTGGACTGGCCCTGGAGGAAGGAGGTAAACCAGCACAAAACTATGCCACCCACTCCCAACTTCCTGAGCTGACCAAAGGGATACCATGGTCGACAGTATCAAAAGCCACTGAGAGGTCAAGAAGAGCCAGGACGGATGCATTGCCCCCATCCCGCTCCTGCCAAAGATCATCCATAAGTGCAACCAATGCCGTTTCCATCCCATAACCGGGCCTGAAACCTGACTGAAAGGGGTCTAGATAATCCATTTCATCCAGAATCCTCTGGAGCTGTAATGCCACCACTTTCTCAACCACCTTCCCCAAAAAGGGGAGGTGAGAGACTGGATGAAAATTGTCCAGGATAGCTACTGGAGCTCTGGCATGAGTGCATGGGAACTGAGATTTTATTGAGGCCTCAATTTGATTTCTTTTCAGATTTTAATGGAATGTTATAGTTTTCTTGTGTTCACTGCTCATAGTTTCTTTGGATAGATAGGCAGCCATATAAATTGAATGAGTTAATAAAGTAAATAAAAGGAATAAACCTAAAAATAATGCTAAAGTATATTAGATTTTATTCCAAACAGGTGCTTCAGAGCACACAGGAGCCGAAATGTGGCATTCGCAGCTGCATCTTTTCCTGGGTCTGGGCCGTTGTCCTCCATAGCAGATTTGTGAACCTAGAAAAAGACATGGTTGCTTTAAAGCAACGCAGAGGGGTGCTCTGTTAATGCCCCTGCATATTCCAAGGCTTCATTTTGAAAATGAATCTGAAGCATTTCACGGTGATGTTGATAATGGTGATTGGAAATTACAAAATGAATAGCAAGAACCATTAATTTTCTTAGTAAATGGTGCACAATTACTGGAATCCTCTGTGAGCTGTGAAATTTGCTGCTAGGAGGATCTTTCAACCTCTTGACAATAAAGACATATATTTTAAACATGTTCTTAAATTTTAGCCATTATGATGTATTATTTTAAATGTGGGGAGGAAGCCACCCCCACCCCCCGCAATTGTTATCATATTGCCTGCTTTGCTTCAACTATTCCTTTTACAGTATGCTACGTGATGAAAATGTGGAACAGCAAGGAAAGTATTATTAGAACAGACAATCATATTATGTTACTGCAGTGTTGGAATAAGAAGCATGGAAGTTGTTCATCTGAACACATTTGTTGTGATTAACCTTTCAGTGCCTTGATACGGTGGCTGTTGTCTTCTGCAGCTTTCATTTACCTGCCCTTTCGCCCACTAAATACAAATCATACTTTCAGGTATTGGGTAAGCGTCAAGTGAACTGTACTTGATAATCTCATTAGAATTCATGCTTTGTTAATGAAATTTGATCAGCCTTTTACAGATGCTGGGCCTTTTGTAGGCAACTCTCCCCTTGGTGTCAGAAGTAATTAGATCAGATGGCAACTGATGCTGCCTTTTTTGACAGGAGGTTTCCCATTTTGAGCAATGATGCCCCAGATGTCACTTCACATAAAGCTGAGCTTTTTAGTTGCACTTTGTTTTTTCCTGGGATTTCAGAGTGAAACTTTGGTCATAATCGGATATATTCCCACCCTGGGACTCATGTGACTTTGGCTTTTAATTTCAAAAAAGAAAAATCCATCCAGAAATAATTTAATGTAGCTGTTTCTAGGCTGCTAATTATTCTGTCAACTGAACATGGCTTTCAATTTAACACAGATTCCATATTCCTGTTAACAAAAGGCAGTAAATTAAGTAAATTTAAAGTAATAAATTATTCTTCTTTGTTGTAATGATCCTATTAGTCAAACTAACAAGCAGACAAACTAGGAAAAATATCATTTTATGCTAAAGTCTTATGCAATAATTGCACCAAAACCTTGCAGAATAGTCCAAGTGATCTATAATTGTTCTGTGAAAAATCTTCCCTTTATCAGAGCTGTCTCTAGGGTTGGGGTAGGTAGGTCAAGAGAGATAAATTATGAAAGCAACAGTATGTCATCATGATGGAAGCACTACCTATTCTGTAGGTGCATCATGACATTTTGCAACATTCAAAAGGGCAAAGGTTGTGATGGTGTGATGCTGCTTTTTGTCATTTCAATGAAAGCGTCCTCTGATATTGCAGATACCTTTTATTCTTATTTTGCTGAATTCTATTCCTGTCAATGGCCAACAATTTGTGAGAAGCTGGAATTTCCTAGTGCCAGAACTAGAGATCAGTGGATCAGGGCAGTTTCGTGACTTTTAACTAACCATCTGGAGGACCAATTTCTGATCCAGACACTGTTCATACTGATTTTAAAAAGTAAAAATCCATGGAAACATTTGCCACATTTGAAGCCCAGGGTAAACAGCCTGTACTTACTTTCCAAAATTTGCAAGATGACTAAGAGTCTGTTCTGGTTTTGTTCTTGTTTTTTTTTAAAACTCTGAAGAGTTTATACCAACATGAAGCTCTTTAATGAAGAGAGGCTTCTTCTGTAGAATGTGAGCATACATACACCACAAATAATAGAACTAAAGCATGGCTTTATGCTTACAAGACCCTGGCCAGAATCTGTCCTATGCTATTCACATCATCCAAGAAACAATCTTGTGTCCATTCTAATAAATATAGCAAAAAGAGAAGCAGATGAAATACAGGAATCTGGAATCACATTAGGTCTCCAGATTTTGTGTGTGTCCTAATTTGTTCCTATAGCTTTTTATGTTCTTGAGAAGCTGAATATGAAAGATCATGGCAATGGACATCTACTGCAGGCTAGCTGTGTCTTAGATGAAAGTTGATCCACTTTGACAACAGCTTCCTGTTATTAAAAATGGGACTTAGCTAAAGTTGTCTCAGGAGTTGCATTTCATCATGTCATATTAAAGCTCTCTGTGGTATGAAGTTGCAGCATTGCATAATGGCTACATATGCTGGAACAAATGATAAATGTGAAGTGACTTTTTAGAGGTGAGAAAGAGGACATCATCCCTGAAATCATATTTTTTTTTACAAAGCAATAACTAGTTTTCCAGAAAGGAAAAAAGAGTTAAAATAAAGGAAATCTGTCTCCTTGAATATTTATTTTATTTATTTAAAATGTTACTCTCTATAGTATTGAAAGTCAAATTCAGAATAAAGGTTGACAAACCATAATCGCATATGCAGACATTTATATCTTCAGCAGCATGATCCTGTGAATGCCTAAGCAAAAGTTAGTTCCACTATGTTCAAGATTTACTCTCATACTGTAGAAGTTTGAATAGGAATATAGCCTAAAAAAATAACATAACAAAAAAAAACATAAAAGCAATAGTGCCAAACATAACATAAAAACAATAGTGCCATAACGTAACAGTCCCAGCTATCAAATTGTGATTTCAAAATTAGCATATTTACATTTTGCCCTTTCACTCTTGAAAGAAATAGAAAACTTGGAACCCACTGTTTTCCCACTTGTTCTAATATGCTGTAGGTGTCTCTTCCCAATTCTAGAGCAGCATATCCAAACTATTGTCTCCTTCTTACACAGAAGAAATGAATGGATTAAAGGATTAGAGTCTGAACAGTGATCAAGACTCTATAGGCCAACCTTTCTCAACCTTTTGACCCTGGAAGAACCCTTGAAATATTTTTCAGGACTTTGGGAACTTCTGCACATTCAGGATCAAATATAGGCCAGAAGTTACAAAATTATTATATTCGTTTCATATGTTGGCCTGTATATATGCATTAACAGTGTTCTCTTCTGAAAATAAAGAATGAAACTTACCTCTTTAATATGAGGTTGCCTGAATTTGAAATAATTTTTAAAATAAATTGTGGTCTCTCAGAGAACCCCTAGTGACCTCTCATAGAACTCTAGGGTTTCACAGAACCCTGGTTGAGAAACCCTGCTATAGGCAATAGTAGTTTCAAGATTCAAATTTCTCATGCATTAGATGCATATCGTTCCTCTTATAATTGACCCCAAATTAACACCAGAGGTACAATTATAAGAGGAAAGGCAAGGATACTCTTAAGAAATCCAATATATTATTCCTTTGACATTCCATTTTTAACCAAATTCTTCAAAAAATGTCACCTTAGGAAGCTATCATAAAAGATAAGAGTAGAACAAGTAGTCTTATCTAGGAAAGGTTCTGTCAAGATTCTGTTTATGTAGCTTTACAATAAACGAGAATTAGGTCATTGTGTTTCCTATCTGGTTCGCCCCGCAAGGCTAACATCAATCTTGCAAGTCTTAAAGTACATTCCCCCACCCTGCCCTGGTCTCCTTTACAGCCTGAGAAACTAGGGAGGACGTGTTCTGAGCTTTGCCCTGCCCACTATCCAGTTGTGGGCTATGCTGTCTCTTATCTGACAGCTCCTTTGGTAGTGTCTCCCAAGATCTTTTCCAGATACCATTACAGGATCAGAGAACAAGGAATTTTGTCAGGTGCAAAATATCATAAATAGTATAGTCTCTTGGTTCATTAGGTAAAGGTAAAGGTTTCCCTTGACATTAAGTCCAGTCATGTCTGACTCTAATTTTACAAAGTCAATACCATGTTGACTTATTCAGTGTATAGATTTAATCCAGCTGACTAGATTTATGGAATTGCAATGGTATGTGGGAATGACATCGGGAGACAGGGTGAAGAAATGCTGCCTAGGGAATGGCCAGATAAGAGAGGGCATAGACCGCAGCTGGATAGTGGGTGGGGCAAGAGGCTCAGAAGGGACCATCCCTAATTTCTCAGACTGTAAAGGAGACAGCGGAAGATTTGTACTTCCAGACATGCAAGATTCTGTTAACATAGCCTTACAATACAGTAGAATTAGCTCATCTGGTCGAGTTTCCTGTCTGGTCTACCTGGTAAGGCTGACAGGAATTAATGTGCATTATTTCTTATAGAAAACTGAAGGCTTCTGACTTGTTTTAAGTTATCATTATTGCTGGTAATAAACAGAATTTCTCCTCTTTGGCACAGTAAACATCTGATAGGTTCTTATGCTAGCGGTTTCCAAAGCAATATAATTTATTCCTTTACTGATTTTTGGAGTCAGAAAAATTGTCAATATTGTCAGGAGTCAAAAGCCATGCTCCTGAGAAACATGTAGAGCACATTCATGCATAATAAATGCCTTTTCAGAATCTTTTCCCCTGAATTCCAGACCATCATTAACCTTCTTCTCTACTACCAGGCAAACTACTTTTGAAACTCAGACTCTTACAGTCAAGATCATTACAAGTATGGTGTGCAGTTATAAATAGATATTCAAAAATGCAAGATGAAGTCAGTGTGGTGTAGTGATCATTAAAACACAAGTTCAAATCCCCACTAAATTCAGTGGATTATCTTGGGCCAGTTGTTCCTTATTTTCATTTATTTATTTTTAAATATATTTTATTTTTAAACAGCACTGTTATGAGGATAAATGGAGAATAACGGTGATCACTGTCTGTAGTTTCTTCGACCAAAATCTTAATGTACCCTAGAGAAATAAATGCATTTAATGTGTTCTTTGCTTCTTTTATCTTTCATTGACTGTTAAACAGTTTCATAAATATATTCAGTTTTTACATAATATTTTTGGATAATAGAACCCTTTTTTCAGTCTTGAGTTGTATAATACCTTGATATCTTAGATATAAAGTGGTTTTAAAGGAACCCTGAACTAGCCACAGGGAGGGGGAAAAAAGATGCAGCTGCAAATACAAGACTGAAGCCCTCTTCCTTTTTACCATACATCACACATATAACACACATAAATAAGGGAATGAGGTCTCAGTTACATTGTCATGGCTGCCTCTTTACTTTTTTGACACTCCTTCTGGTTTTCCTGAGGGACAGCAACAATGGGGTAATAGGCCAAAAGAATCTCAACTCCAGGCTAAAACAAGGCATGAAAAAGAAGGTTGGCAAAGTATTGGTGGTTGTATCTATGAGCCTATTTGACAACTAGGGCAAATGGCCAGGAGCAGATGAGGGAAGAGAGCCAGTTTGGTGTAGTGGTTAAGGCACTAGGCTAGAAACTGGAAGACCTGAATGACCTTGGGCCAGTCACTCTCTTTCAGCCCTAGGAAGGGACAATGGCAAACCACTTCCAAAATCTTGGCCAGAAAACTGGAGGGACTTGTCTGGACAGTTCTGGCAAAGTCAGCACTGACTCAAAGGTACACACACTCACACACACACACACATGAGGGAAAGGTCTTTGCATTCTCTCCCTGTGTGTTTTTCACCCAAACTGTTGTTAATTAATGAGTCTCTGTTTAAGAGCAAAAAAGGATCTCCTTTCTCCTTCTGTCTTGTGTTTCCCCTTCTTCAACATATAATTTAAACAAAAGTGAAGGGGTTTTATCCTCATCTATTATTCCTTCTCCTTCTCCTTCTTCTTCTGTTTTTATATTGTTTTATTGCATTATTATAAAGCACAGGTAGTACATTATATTATTTGGGTCCAGTGGTATTTATACAATGTTGACTAGAAATTAATATTCTGATGTTTAGATGACCAAAATCTTTAAAGGTAAAGAAAAAAAAGTAGTTTATACTCTGGTTTCTTTTCAGATCATATAAATATTTTGCCTTTTATTATCAGTATCTATTTCTTGATGTAATCTACCTTTAAATATAATGAGTGGCTGTTGGCATTCTTTGATAGTTTTGCTGAGCCCATATCCTGCATCTGACAAAACCATTTTATGAACATTTTTTTTTAAAGAGATATGTTCTGCTATTTAAATACTCAGTATCTTTTCAGCATTCAGAATATGGTCAGGAACCTATCCTGCCACATATCCAACACAAAGACAATACGTCAGTCTCTTTCTTCTTGGAGAGTACATATTTTGTGACATCCTTTGAGATGAGTGAAGATTTCACACTGCCTTAATGATTTTTAGAAAGGTTACTTGTGATTACATAATTTAACTTGCATTCTTTCCTCAAATGCAAAATTGCATTTTTGCACATAACTTTCTCAAATATCCATACTTGGGGAAAAAATCCTCACAACTATGTGGGGATTTTTATCTATACAGATAGTCCTTGTTTAGCTACCACATTTGGGACTGGCAACTAGGTTAAGGCCATTTTTTATCAACCAACTTGTGTTCAGTTGGGGCCAAATGCCAAGGAATCCGCAAGCAGGCAGGTTTTGGTAATTCTATCTAGCATTTGATAAACCTATATTCTATGGATTTCTTTCTTTAAGTCTCCTTCAAGAACCCTTGTAGAATACTAACAATATGGCTCAAAACCTAGAGGGAGTGCCTCGACCAAATGGCTGCTCACTTTCTCTGTCTCAAAAATGTACTGTCTGCATAGGCAAATGAGAAGACAGTTTGTTTTTTTCTTCCCCTTGCTCTTGTCAATATTTGACAGGTAGGAAGGCCAAGAACAGGCAGCAACAGTAAAGCAGACAGAGTGCTAAATGTCTTCATCGGTTAGTCATTGGTGCTCTTGCCCAACTTCAAGAAGAATGCTTTTCCATTTTTCTTGGAACTTTAAAGATCTATAAAAATAGATATTAAATGATGCTTGCAATCTTTATATTTTTGATACCTAAGTCACAGTATTAACTTTACAGTATTAAATCGATCATTTAGGGTAAGCTTAGTAACTACCTCTGAAATCTTCAGCTTCTTATAATCTATTACAGAAGTTCAGGTAAAACCTAGGACTGCGTATGGTCCTTAAAAGCCTTGGATGCAGCATACAAACAAGTTTAATGGGACAGAAGGAAAAATTATTAACGAAATGGCTAAAGAATAACCATTGTTGTCCTGGCTTCAACCACTGTTTTCAGCCCAGACAAATATTTGCTTGGTATTACTATCTAACAAGTTCCCCATATTATGGTTAGTTTTTCATAATCCACAAGTTAGGAAAATAGTCCTGTAACCACTTTAAATAGAGGATGGAAAGCAAAATGAGTTTTAGTTGTGGGACCACTTGGCGAAAAAGGAATAAGAAAGTTAGTTTATGACAAGGTACAGATTCTCCATAAAATCTAAACTTAACAATCTTTGCAAAGCTTTTCCATATGCTGTCTGAAAAGAAAGATAAAAAAGGGAAAAAATATCAAAGCTGTTTTGAGAAATATAACGAACAGCTGTAGCTACCTATTTTCTCTCCTCAGATGTAGCTTTACTAAGACACATTGCAATGTTCCTTTGGACAGCATTGTACAGAAGTTTCAATTATATGCTAATGAAAAATTCAGTGTCCAATACACTTCATGAACAGACATATTCAAAGGGTGAAGTTTATTATACAGTGTGATCTCAGCCCAATTAACATTGCAGTGTAATTCCATTTTAATCAGCATTTTCCATCTGTTGGTGAGAAAAGGAAAAATCTTCTTTAACAAACAGACACTTCTAATTTGCACCTGGATATACCACAACACATAGCAAGTGAGTTAAATTGTACATTCCATAACAAGAGTGAAGGCGGGGAGGGGGAAACTAGTGGGATAAATATTATGTACAGACCAAGTTATTAGCTAGGTTTCCATGCAATGAACTTATTATTATTATTAAAATATTTGTGAATCGATAGTAAAAATTCTCCACAGTGGACTAAAACATTGAAAATTGCACTTTAGAATACCAAAATAAAGAATAGTTTATAATCAAGCATAGACAAATCAACCAGTATCTCTACCTTAAAATCTTTCAATCAAAAAAAAATCTTCAAAATTAACATCGAAATGTTAAATATATACACATGTATGCTTAAGTCCTTTTTTTTCCCTCATAGGACTCATTTCTCAGTGCATTTTGTTGAGAGAGAGAGAGAGAGAGAGAGAGAAGAATCAAAAGCTTGGCCAGAATATTCAGGAAGTATGAGTGCTGACTGACTGATAGTTTAGCTATACAGTTTTTAGAGAACTACAGACCAGTTGAGATCATACCACGGTTTGCAAAAATAAATTTACTAAATGGGAAAGTATTGTACTGTTAAATGTTATAATCTGCTATCAAGTTAGAAGAGGATAGATCAGAAAACCATATTGGCTTACAGTACAATTTAGAAAGCTATAAATCTATGAGCAATGCAGGGAGTGAAAAGCTGCACAATGAGTAATTGAAATATCTGTTCTAGATTTCTTCTGTGCTGTGAATTCTTAAGGTATCTGGAAGGCCACCGTTCTTTCAACTTCAGCAAATCCATTAGCTGTATGTAGCTATTTCTGAATTACTTTAAAGGACTATGGTAAGAATTACAACAGAATAATAGATGCTTCTTGAAGACTGAACATTTCAAAATACAATAAAAAGCCATATTAAATGTACATCTATGCAATAAAAGGCTTTCACTTTTGAGTCCAGTAAATGAAGTGGTGAAATAGGTACAATTGTGGACCAAGGTTTGTTTTTGTTTTAAATTATGACCATTTGGCAAACACACACACACACACACACACACACACTGTATGTTTTATATCTATTTTATTAAAATAAGTAAAATTCCTGGAACTAAAATCTCTAGTGCCATGGACATAGAATTAGGAAGGAGATCTTTTCCCCCTGTAAATATTTAAGTTTTTTTTGTTAGAAAATGCTTAACTATGCTTTGGTTCTGAGGTTATTTGAAACATAAATAGTGTTGTTGTTATTCTACACACTTTGTTGTTATTCTAGGTAAGCATACTTACATATTTCTGCCTGTGTGTGTATGTGTGTATTCACCCCTTACTTTGTTTAATATTTTAGGACAAAATAACAGTGTATTTTTAAATACTGTCTTAGATGAAGATCTATTTCAAATCTTAAATATGCACTGCTTACGTTTCAACTTTAAAAGTATACTTGATCCATACCATGGTTCTCAATTTAGTGCCTATGATGTGTGGGATTTATGTGGCAGGATTTTAAAATTAAAAGTATTTTACTACAAATACTGCAAGTGCTACAAATGTTATCAGGTATAAGCATGTTACCAACTCCTGGTTTATGTGGTGGTCTTAAATGCTTTGATAGAGTTCTTTGAAGGCACACTCAGGGGTTTCTATCCAGCCTGTTTATAATACTGAAGGAGGATTTGTGCAATGACTGTGAGAATACGCCTTCAAGTGCCATGTGCCATTTTTATTTGGGACATGATAAAGAAGTACCACCAACGGAATTAATGATTTCCATTACTTTCCTGCAGCAGGATCAAATATGAGTTTGCTAACGTTTCTAAAACCAGTTAAAATTCATTTGAGAATGGAAGCATGCTGTTTGTTGCTGTGAATATCTGTTTATTCTATTCATTTGCAACTTTTTCCTCCTTTGCTTACAGTGCATACAGGTGCATTGAGAAAGCTCTAGGAAAGAGGTGATCAAAGTTAAGACTCCATCAAGATTTTTTATTTTTGCCTTCTTCTGTTTTGCACCTGCTGTTTGGTGCAACAGCAAAACAAAAAAGAATCTGGATCTAGTTTACATCATGACTGCTGTAGTGTTTTGACAAAGCCATCATATGCAAATCAGCAGATGTCATCATACATATGTTCACATCAACGTTTCTTTTATTGCAGTGTGCTTCTGTGTATACCAGTAATGTCAAAAGGAAAGGGAAAATAGGGGAAAGAACACTTAAACTAAAGTAATAAAAACATACTGCTATATGAAATGTCAGGGTATTCCTATGCATTGCACTAGAGACATGATAGTATTTAATACTCCAAATGCAGGGAAAAGTAATGAGAATTATAAGCTTCCCTACTTAGATTCAGTCCAGAAAGTAGATCCTTTCCATTGTGTGAGTTAAAGCATATACTTGTCAGCATTGTACATGGCACAACATGCTTCAATGGAGTCCATACTGAGTTTGAAATTCCAAGTAGACCTTTAAAGGAAAATGTGCAGGCAAGCCATAAATTTACAGTAAGAATGTATTGTCTCCTTTTTCATCATATTGGGGAGATCCATATCCCCATAGCAAATTTCCCACTACAATGGGTGTTTAGGGTTTATTGTAAAGATCCTGCAGTTTGGGTAATAAATTCACCTATCTGAGGTCCATTTTATCAAACACAAGCAACAATGAATGTAATAGAAACATTAAATCAGAACAGGATCCTCATACTTTATATCAGCAATGTAGCAGAGATAAGCAAATGACATATTGACTGATGGCACATAGCATATTTCTCCATCTTTGTTGTAGGCCAGTTTTTTTCACTTCTGTCAGGTTGAGCCTCAGTTTTGCTAGATCTTCCACATGCTTTGGCCAATTTTCTTTGGAGCTGATTGCTGTACTTTCCAACTCATATGGTGTGATATGTAGAGCAATCAATAAGGAAGTTGGCGTGGGTCCGTGTGCTAGATATGTCCGAACTACTACATTTGGTTGGTTGAAGCACCATTCTATGTTTCCATTTCATATTTTGTCACAGAACCTTTATTAGACACAGCAATTGTTAGCAGAGGAAACCTGATTTTTTATCTCCTTTCGTTATCTAAAGATTTTGCATGTGTCTATGAAACATGTCTCCTGTTGGTTAGATTGATGCTCTCAGAGCTGTTATCATTTCTTTTGTTTGTCAGTTCAGCCTTCATTATATTACCTGTTTGATCAGTGCAATTCATGTTTCCACCTAACTCACACTTTCTCTATAATACAGGAGAGTACACTACAGACTTAAGTAATTTAGACTTTCTTACCACCATGTTATTTTCTAAACAGAGTCTATCTTTATTTTCTTTCTTTCAAGCACCAGCCTCAAGAATATGTCCTTTACAAGACTTACCTTTTTGTATACTTTAGTGTTTCTTTATGCTCTCTTTCTACCATATAAAATTATCTGCTATACAACAGTTCATGCAATAGGAGTCCTTATTATAACATGTACCTGTTGAAGGGTGATGGAAACACATGGAATAATTCAAGAAAGAAATGCAAATCATGTTCTTTGTTCAAACTCATTGCTTCTTAGAGACTACAAGTAAGAAATAGCACTGAATACACTAGCTTTGTACATTAAAAAAAGAAAATATCTTGTAGAACATGGTTGGAGCTGGACTTCCAGACAGCTTGCACAAATGTCACTGGATTAATACAAACATAAATGGAACACTTATAAGAGATTATTCAGTAATAATCAGCATATTAAAAGTTTCTGACAAATACAGGGAAAGAATTAGTCCAGATTTATTACCTTTTGCTTTGTTATTGAACACTTATTTTCATGAAGATGAAAGTGCAAAGAAATTTGCTTAGTGGGGAGAGAAGAAATCATACAGGTTGCAAGTTCAAATTATTAATAAAATAAATATGAATCTTTTGATATTCTCTCTTCATAATAGACAGAACTACCTGCCTATTTCCAATATCTTCAGTTAAGTAGCTTAGTTTTGAAAGAACTCCAAAGACAAGGGGAAAATCTTAAAGATTTAACTGAATTTGAAAACCTTATCACACAAAATTCAGAGTATTTGCTGGGCTTCATTATAAGTAGTTGGTGAAATATGCCTCAGAAATGGAATAGGTTTAAGACAGTATCATCAAATGGATGCAGAATTTAGACACAATAATTGATATGCAGTAATGGGAATTTCAGTGGAAGAAAAACATGAAATTTACACTGAATATTATACTTAGAAAGTATAATAAAACTGAAATCTGATGTTTTATCGATGGTATATTACTCCAGTATTGATCGTTAAAACTGAAAGTTCATTTTCTAAAAACTGTTGGAAATATAACAATCAGGTTAGAGTATGCCTCCATATTGGTGTCAATACTGTAAAGCCCAACAATTTTTTAAAAATTGTTAATAACAGAATGAAACAAATTCTAAAAGCAAATTTAATATTATTATTTACTATTACTTAATTTTATTATAGCCACCCACCTCCAATAGGTTTAGTTTCCTTTCCAACCAACCATTTTTCTATTAAATACCACTAAGCCTTACATTCAACACAGTATATTTTGAATTAGCCTCGTATATGGTAAGGGCAGCAAGAATACTTTATGCTTCTCATTGGAAAGTACATAAAATTCCTTCTCTAGAAGAATGGCAAATCTGGATTTGATAATTAGAAATAATAATGGACAATAAAATTAATGAAAGCTATGTTGTAAACTTAGAGTAAGAGTTTAATGTAAAAATACTGTATACTTATATCTGTAGCAAAGAAAGTCTATATATTTTTCTCTTTTCTTTTTCTGCACTTTTGACTTTACTTTCTCTCTTCTCTTATATTTTGTTTTTCTATTCTACTTTCTTTATTCTTTGTTAGTTTTTATCTTTGTATCTTGAAAATTTAATAAAAAATAATTAAAAAAGAATGGCAAATCAATTGTGGGAATATACCTCAAAGAACAGACCATGGAACAACGAACTGGTTTAAGATTGGGAAAGGAGTACTGCAGGGCTGTATACTCTCATCCTACCTATTCAACTTGTATGCAGAACACATCATGCGACAAGCTGGCCTTGAGGAATCCAAGGCTGGAGTTAAAATCTCTGGAAGAAACATTAACAATCTCAGATATGCAGATGATACCACTTTGATGGCTGAAAGTGAAGAGGAACTGATGAGCCTTATGATGAAGGTGAAAGAAGAAAGTGCAAAAGCTGTTTGCAGCTAAACCTCAAAAAAACCAAGATTATGGCAACCAGCTTGATTGATAACTGGAAAATAGAGGGGGAAAATGTAGAAGCAGTGAAAGACTTTGTATTCCTAGGTGCAAAGATTACTGCAGATGCTGACTGCAGCCAGGAAATCAGAAGACGCTTAATCCTTGGGAGAAGAGCAATGACAAATCTCGATAAAATAGTTAAGAGCAGAGACATCACACTGACAACAAAGGCCCGCATAGTTAAAGCAATGGTGTTCCCTGTAGTAACATATGGCTGCGAGAGCTGGACCATAAGGAAGGCTGAGAGAAGGAAGATCGATGCTTTTGAACTGTGGTGTTGGAGGAAAATTTTGAGAGTGCCTTGGACTGCCAGAAGATCAAACCAGTCCATCCTCCAGGAAATAAAGCCAGACTGCTCACTTGAGGGAATGATATTAAAGGCAAAGCTGAAATACTTTGGCCACATAATGAGAAGACAGGACACCCTGGAGAAGATGCTGATGCTAGGGAGAGTGGAAGGCAAAAGGAAGAGGGGCCGACCAAGGGCAAGATGGAT
Source organism: Candoia aspera (assembly GCF_035149785.1). Lineage (NCBI taxonomy): Eukaryota > Metazoa > Chordata > Lepidosauria > Squamata > Candoiidae > Candoia > Candoia aspera. The sequence goes on along the minus strand of NC_086159.1, from coordinate 53,176,913 downwards.
GGATGACATTCTAGAGGTGACGGACTCGTCCCTGGGGGAGCTGGGGGTGTTGACGATCGACAGGAAGCTCTGGCGTCGGCTGGTCCATGAAGTCACGAAGAGTCGGAAGCGACTAAACAAATAAACAACAACAACACCTCAAAGTTTAAAATAACTTGATATTTGAAAAGCAAAACTGATTCAGAATTTAACTCAATGTGGAAACCATTTGGGGACTACACATTCATATTTGGGCTTGTATAAGATCTGATATCTGAGTTCCTTTTAATATAAAGTCTTTATGTTTAAATGTTCTATGATCTGTTAACAAAGATAGATATTTTATGACTAGATAAAAAATTATTGAAATTTCCGATTTTGCTTCACATTTTATACTGCATTGATTGCTGTCATTAATATTTGAATACAAATTTAATTTTTAAAATACCTTGCAGTTTTTAAAACAATGTAAGAGATTCATTTACATAAAACCAAATTAATGCTATATTTAAAATTCTCATCTAACGTATTAAATTTTATTCAGTTTCATGAAGTTTGTAAATTTCTTGTTTATTATGCTTTTTATTGTTTTTGGTCTCCTTTTAATTTTCTTGTTTGCCCTTTTTTTCCTTTAAAACATTTAATTAAAAACAAAACTATCTACCACCTTAAAAAAAGAGTTTGACTCAAAGCCTGTTTGAGTTATTAAAATTATTATCATTGATTTCAAGAAGTGTTGCATTATCTTCCTAAAAAGGCACTTCCATAGCTTTTTCTAATCTTAAAGGCTGTCAAATTGACTGAAATAGAACTGTAAAGGTTGATTAGCCAGTATAACTATAACTATATCCTGAAAGCTATTCTTAGAAAATGAATTAATGGAACAGACTAAGCCATATTATTAGCAGAGAAAGATTCCAGAAAAAGATTAGCAGAGAAAGATCCAGACAGCTGGGATCTTGGTTCTGTTGACTTGTTATTCTTGTTCCCACAATATTGCACAGAGTTACATTAACCCACCCCATTTAGCCATGTCATGGGAACACTGAACCTAGTCATTCGCCGCATTTTGCTTATCTTATCCTCCAGGAAAAAGAAGTGGAGAGAAAGAACATCAAGCCTCTCCGTTAAAAGACTCAGTGCAAAACCTGCTTTGTGACAGGACTTCATGGTGCAAAGGTTCCTAGATACCAGGCACTTCCTGGAGAAAGTGATAGAGACTTTCTTTCTATAATTCTGGGCTGCAGCAGAATCTCTAAGTGAGAAGATTTGATTGGGATAGAGGAGGACTAGATTAAACGTGTTATGGAAATGGGACAGATATATTTCAAAAAGAAGCAAGCTTTCATTCATTCCAATGAAAATGTACTAACTATTTATTTATTTATCGTATTTCTTCACCACTCACCTCATATAGCAATGACTCTCAGCTCTATGTCCAAAGTCATCTTTTCGCTGAAAGATTGTGGGGAGGTTGGAACAGGAATGAAAAGGTGAGTAGAGATAAACAATAAAGAAATAGGCAAATCTGTTGGCAGTGTACTTTGTAATGGCAACATAGCCTAGGTGGCAGGAAACCTGAGAAGTCCTTTGAAGCATGACAAAAGACTCCATGCTAGTTAACTCACTATAATTGAGAGTAGGAAATTCCCCTTATAGTTCCCAAGATTCTGTATTTATCCCAGACTAGCATTAAGGATACCTTACTGAAATTTGTGCAGCTTTTGCTTCCTTCATCTTACCCAGTTTCATGAGGCTGGACATGCAGAAAGTAAAGGGGAAAATCTTCCAAAGCAGCACACCACAACACTGGAGATGTAAGCATTGGCATGTTCCTTCCCCTTCCTTTCACTGATTTGCACAAAATTGTATTTTTGAAATATCGAACCTATTTGTAAGTAGAATACCTAAATAGAGTTCTGATCTAGGTCAGCATCCTTTTCCAAATCAGGACAGCCAGATGTTAATAGAATTTCTCACATAAAATACAGTATGACCCAACCTGTTATATATGAAAGGTACAAATGAATAAAATATGCAGCAGGCAGCGATAGTCAGGAGAGAAACAGATGTGAGCTGTGGTATACAAACAGGGGAAATTAACAGGTAATCAAGAATATTCTATTTTGAGCTCTGAAATTGTGATGGCAATCCATTATATGCTACAAGTTACATTTTTTAAAGGATGTGATATCCTACACAGCCCTATTGTTGATATGTAAATGTAATACATAGAATTGTTTCCATTAAGTAGAAAAAGAAATCAAGTTCTAGGACATTATTTGAAAGGACTAAAGATCAAGATTGTTAAAAGTGAAAGGAAGGAATATAAAGTTGGTTTATTCGATCAAGGTTAAAATAAGTTACCCTTTATGGACTTTTGCTGATCAGGACTGAAATGATGAGGTTTTAAGGATTTGTTTATATGTAAGAGATGGGATATGGGAAGAAGAGATTGTTTGTTGTATTTTAAGAAAAGGTGATAAGTTACTAAAATTGTTTATACTTGTTATGATGAAGGCAGAAGGCAGAAATTATAAATATATAATTTCTTTATATATTTATATATAACTGCCCAGAGTCCCCTTTTGGGGAAGATGGGCAGTGATAGAAATTTGAAAAATAAAATAAATAAATAAACAAATATTTCTTTTCTTTATGTTCACTATATTCTTATTTTTTCTATTTTCTTTTTCTTTTCTGCACCTCCTATTTTTTCTTTTTATTCTTTATTCTTTTAGTTTGTATTAGATTTTTATCATTGTAATTATATTTTTAATAAAATTCCTAGTAAAAAAAAGGGAATCAAGTGCAAGTAGATCCTAATATGGCAAAGTCATATTTCCCCATAACAATTTTAGTAACTAAAATACAATTGAAAAACACCTGAATCAATTATGTATAATTTACTGGGAGTAAACACAACTTCTTGACTAACCTCAATCCTCTTAATGAATATTAGAATAAACTACAGATAATCATGTTTTTGCCAATCTCTTCAGTTAACCTGCCATTGGAGGCATATACAAAGAAAAACAGCTTGAAAAATGATGAGAAAATATACAGCCTCAGACAAATAGGAAAATTCATTTCCAAGCTAGGCAACTGTTTACCAGACACCAAGATTTTTACAGCCATTCTTTCCAGTCAAAATTTATTTATAGCACTGTTGCTCTGAAAATGTCTTCATTACTCTACTTTGAGATATTATTCTCATGATACACAGCAAGCTTTTGTTTTCCTAAAAGATACTTAACCATAAATATAAATATTTGCATTTAAGAATATGTAATATATTTGACACATTGCATATTATTTGAGATCACAACAAATAGGCTAGCCATTTTTACCAGCAGTAAGGGCACAAAATAAGCCTGATAGCACACAATTATTTCCACTAAGTTGTACTTTATGTATTTAATGTTTATGCTACATTGTTAACAGTGTTAATTGTTAGCCACCCAGAGTCATGTTCATGAGGTGAGTGGCCATATAAATTTATTAAATAAATACAGTTTGCTTCACACATATCTGGAGACTTTGATGAAGCTTATAACAAAACACACCGAAACCAAAATAATGTGGGAGCTGTAAAACACCACAATAATGTAACATATGGAAAGGGAGCAAGGAACCGGGGCTTCTCTGGGAGTTGGGAAGAAAATTTCATGTCAGGCAGGCTTTACAAGTCCCCTTTCAATTATATACCTTCTGCCACATGCATTAAGCCAAGCACATGATGGTCAATTGAAGACTCTGCAGTCTCTAAGTTGACTAGTTGACCAATCCATTTAAAAAAGAAAAGAAAAAGTAGCTACAGAACTTGGATTTCCTGATTCCATTATGCCAAAGAGCAAAAACAAGTGGCTGTAAGTATACATTCCTAAGCATGAAAATGCCAAAATGATAAAATATGCCTCACAACTTCACAATGCAAGTTCTGCAAATTTCTAATATTCTAGTGTCACAACTACTTGCACTGTGACCTGGGTTTCATACAAGAATGTAAAGGGTCAAGCTTGCATCATAACATGTCAGCATCACTTGCTTTCCTCTGTGAATGCCTGTGTATGTAATTGATATAACATAGAGACTGAGTACCTGCTGAAGTTTTGGTACTTAAGCTTGTAAGAAGGCATCTTGGCTAACATCATGCAAGTGCATACAAATGATATCTTTTAACACTTGTAACAGTTTCTGCTAGGGTGATAATCTAATTGGCAATGATACACTTGTTTTTGGGCGGCTGTGACACTCCCTTACCTGCACCACAGGTTGTAAGTATAGACAATTTTCAATGCTGCCAGTTGCTTCACATCTTTTTTCCAAAGATTCATAGTGAAAAGGTAGGTTCCATGAGAAAACACAGTGCTCACATCAAGAGAGGTATGGATCAGTAGAAATCAAATAAGTTTTTCTATTGACGTTGGTTGGACAGTATCAGATGTTATTAAAAAAAGAATCTGAAAAAAAGGTCCAAATTTTGTTAATAATTTTCCTTTTTCTACAGAGTTATTGAGGGACTTCATACAAAGTAGAATGACTCAACAGACCTACACAGTGGTAGAAGAAGAATGGCTGGTTGAAACATCCCAGTGTGAGTTATGTTTGGGAAATGGAATGAAAGAGAAAGAGAGCCAGAAATGGGAGAAATAGGAAACTTAAATAGGAGAAGAAGAATACAGATAACACAGAGAGTATATTATCTACTCCTTACCTTTTTTGGCAACACCACAGTCTATAAAGTCACCAGTGTACATTCTCTTCTTTTTAATGAAGCTGCCTTTATTTGCACATATCCTTCTGCAACAAAGAGAAGGGAGAATTGTATTGGGTCTGTTTATCAGATTAAGTATTCTAATGTACAATGTTCAATGTTGCTGCCTGGGCAGCGATGGAATCCATTTGATGGATGCCATGCCCATAGAAATGACAACGCAAGTCTCTGCAAGTATTGCACTTGCAATCAGGGGCTTCTTGTGAGAAGGGAAAATGGCATCAGAGGAGGAGTCAGTGTTCTGAGGTGCTCTGACAGTCAAGATAGGCTTCTCTCTCCCAGATGGCTGTTGAAGTTTATTATGTTGTTATTACTTAACAATAATGTATTATTGTTAAATATTAACGATAATGTCTGGAAAACAAGAATAACAGTGGACTTTGCCAGAGCCCAATAGCCTTAAAGCAGGTAAAAAGCTCTAGTTGGATAAATTTCTACCAGAAAAAGATCCCAAGAGCAATTACTCATACCTTTCCTACTGGCAACACATACTCTGCTTGGGAATAACAACCTGTGAGTATGATACATACAATGAAAGATAAATTGACCCCAGCAGCAGTAATCTGCTCTTTATTTCAGCTATTGCATTGACCATTCTCTCATTTAAATATTCAATCCTCATTTTGGTTTCCAAATACAAAAGACTTGTAATTAGCTTTACCCAAAGTAAAATTCCAAGCAGACCCATTATAAATTTGTAATTATTTGGACATGTCCAAAATCTTTGTCACCAGACTTTTTCAAGATAATGGTTTTATCCCCTAGTGCAGCAAACAGGTTAAGGAAGATGCTGCATGGGGGGATAAAACCATTATCTTGAAAAGTAAGAAAGCAAGAAAAACCCAAAAACAAGCTGGGGAAGATAAAGTGTGGATCAACAGAAAAATCTGGGCAAAGAGCCAAAAATAACTTAATAAGCTAGAAGAGAAAAAATAGCCTAACCATATAACAGCTGCTTCACCAATGTGAGAGAATAGGAAAGGAGAATATGTCCTTGGTACAAAATATAGGCAAACTACAAGAAATGTCACAGTCTATAAATGATATTCAAAGTGTAGAATCTGAAGCCTGTGATTTATTTAATAGTGTATCTACATATTTGTGGGTGGGTTGCTACATGTGCCCAATGAAAGAAAGGAGAATTGATTTACGTCCTTTTTCCAATGATTTTATGCCTCCTCTGGAAACCTAGTATGAAGTAGATGAAGCTGAGACATCTGTAGTAGGCGATCACTTGTAACAAGCAATAGGAGGGGTTGCAGTCTAAGTCCCATAAACTGCCCAACCAGTCTGGTAGAAGAAAGACCATCCTTGGCAACTGAACTAAAGTCAGTCAACCTCTCCTCAAATAAGTCCATGTCTCCATTGGAATCCTCATATAGTATAGAGAGAGCTGATTTGTGAGGCCCCAGTATGGGGAATTCTGGCCAACACAGTATTTAGCATATTGTATACTGCCCAGGAACTGATGCAACTGACCATAGAGGTTGTCCATTATGACTCAGCTCAGTTGTCCATTATATGTTCATTTTCTTGGGCAAGGACAGAAGAAGAGATACAAATGATGAGGTGATGTCGATACCTACTAATAAACTTTTATAGTGACATGGATGGTATATAAGTTTAATAATAAAAATAAAAAATAAAAATAAAACACCAAGCTATATCTTCTCCACCAATCACTCAAAGTGTTATAAATAAGGAATATGCAACTGAAAATTTTCCCAGCTTACCAACTGCTGTAGAAAGCAGTTGCACATCGAGGATACCTCTAAATCATTGGCTGAAAGAGGGCAGCTATTAGGAAGTTTTAGAGTATTTTCTGTCTAAAATCTCTATTGCATCCGCTTGGAGAGATGATCTTACAGGAAATATATTAGGCAACTCCAGAGGAATAACATGGTAGAAAATATGCATTAAGACCACAGCATAATCACAATTGTTAGAGAACGCTCCTATATCAATTCTATCATATAATGTTGCCAGTTGGATCTAACTTTTATGGAATTCATTAAAAGGTTTGATATTCTGTTCCTACACCTACGACTGTAGGCAATGCTTGAACCTATATTTACTCACTGACATGGGGTAAACAAATCAAACATCTCAGGGGGAAGGGAAGTTAAAACAATATATTATACACTGCAAGGACTGATATCCAGAAGCATATGTCATTATCAGTGTAACTTAAATGCCAGACTGGGGCCCATTAATGAAGACTTCTTTATTTCAACCACTGGCTCTTAATTATTTTATATGTGCTTCACTTGTACATCAGCTCTTCATTCGATACTGGGTATAATTTAGCAGGCTATCTCTTGTGCAAAGGGTCTATAGATTGGATTCTTACATTCTGAATGGGACAACTCAGGGTGACCAACCAGGTCAATTTTTATTCTGGTCAGATCAGAAGCTGTCTATTGTAGACTACTTCACAGTAGCCTCCCATGGTTTGGTTTCTATATTTCCCATCTGGAAAATACAGGTAGGCCCAAGAGTGATTCCCCATCTTTAACATAAAATGTAAGCTTCCGTTGGGTACCTTAAGGAAGTAAACCAGATGATAAATCAGCCAAAAGAGGGGAAAGCCCCCAACTGTGAGTTTATACTGGCAGAATTAGTAAAGGCCAATATAGATTGGTTGGTCCCGATCCTCGTTTGCTTACATCAATAATGGAAGAATGGAGTGTTGCAATTGTTGTCCAAATCATCAAAAAAGGAGAAAGAAACATTCCAGGAAATTGCAGGCCATAAGGTTCTTAAATATAATTAGCAAACTACATGCAAGGCATTTATGCAGGATGCTGTATGAATGGATGGACCAAAAGCTTATTTTAGGAAATGAACAGGGAAGGTAGATTTACAGTACAGTAGATCTCTCTCTAATTCTACAACATTTAGCAGATAAATATTCACATGGAACCATCTCAAAAGTGTATGTAGCCTTTGTGGATTACAAAACCACATTTGATTCAATTTTTATACCATAGTTATAGGATAAGATTAAACATTCTTTCATTGCCAAATGTCATCTGCTATTAATGTCAAAGCTCTATGGAACACCTCATGGTTGGGTGCAATCATGCTGGCCAATTGTCATATTCAATTACAATAAGAAGGTGAGAAACAAGGTTATATTTTTGTCCCCTGTTTATATAAATTCCCTGTTAAGCTGTTACAACCAGAACTGCATGTTACAATGTTAGCAGACAAACAGCTATTTTACTGGTTATATTTTACTTGATGCCAATGATGCTGCAGTCTTGTCCCTGACACAGATTGGCCTTAGGAGACCATTGTGGTCCCTGGGTCATTACTGCAAGGAGGAGTTGATTATACACTATCAGAAGACAAAAACCATGTTTTTTACAAACTGCAATAAAATTCATAATTGGTATATAAATACTGTAATAATAAAATTGAACAAGTTAAATATTTTAAATATTTAAGAGTAGCTTCTAGAAACAACAAAGCCCATGCAAATTATACTGCCAACACAGCCCATAATAGTACTGCTGCCATTCTAAGATTTACTGGAGTCAGGGAAAATGCTTTATTCCAGCTGCTATTAAATTATTTAAGGCAAAATCTGCTGCCCATCTATAATATGGGATGCAGCTTGGACCTAGTTCCAGTTTAATATTCTATGAAAAAGTGCAGTCTGAGTTTTTGAAATCCTTGTTGATTACATCCAGATCTGAGTCCAGTCCAGTGCTGAGACTGGAGGCAAGATTTCCCAGGATGGTGGCCAGAATCTGGCAATCAATTTTATTTACATAGCTAAGGATTAACCTGGCCTCAGCTTGGTTGATTCCTCTAATTACAAGGGATAGTTTTAGGCTGTGTTGATGGATACATGTGATTTATTTATCTGTTGCACTTCTAGGCTGCCTATAGCCATTTGGGAGTTGGGTGGCCTGGAAATGTGACAAACAAATAAATGAAATACATCTAACTGGACTGTATCCTGAAGTCCTATACATTTTTGGTTTGGATAAAGCAAAGGAAACAATTAGGCAATTGATTAGAAATAGTTTTACAAAATGAGCTGAGCCATATGTCAAAGAGCTCCCAATCACTGAGAGAAATACAGAGGGTTGCACTTGTAAAATATCTGTATTGTGTCACATACTCCAATTATAGGTGGGCGTTATCCAGGGTTCATTTATTGCTCTCCCTTCAGATTCCAAAATACCCCAGAACCCCAGAGGTTATGTTCACATGAATCAGTCAGGATTGAATCTATGGACCACTTTTTTTAGGCTATATCTTTTATACTGTATTAAGACAACAGCTACTCTGGCCATTCTTATAAAATTCTACCAGTCATACTGGACAATTTCATGAAAGCTATCTTATAGCAAACAGAAATCCCAAAGTCATCTACTCCATGGGAAAATGTTGCTACTTAGTGATATGGGTACACCCTGAGAAGGTCACCATTATGGGAAAGAATGATTATCTGCAGAGGTAACTTCACTTACAAATGAGAATTTATTGAATGTTTTATTCTTTTTTTTTAATCAGTGACTGTAACATAGGAACTTCTCTTTCATTTTTGATAACAGTTTCTTAGATGAATCTTGCATATATAGATTATTCACACCTGAAGTGTCTTGCCAAATTGAAGTCCCTAAAGATATAGGTGACTTCATAAACTAGTGAAAGTAGCTAGTACTTCAGCAAAATGGTCTTAAGCACACTTCAGCATTCCTTATTTATCTGTTTGTCATAGTGCTGTAGGAAAAATGGCCATTTGTGTAAGGAACCAAAGCATTTGGAGGTAGATGCAACAAAGTATCTTTTATTGGCATGCACCACTGCATTGATCACTGGGCTCCTAACTAGGAGAATGCAGAGGAGTCCCAAAACCCACAGGATTACAGATTATATACACTTCGAAAGGATACATAAGACTTGTATCATTTCAATTTACAAAAGTAGTGTAAATTATAACATGATATTTACAGCAGGAATTAAATTGATAAGAACATGAGGTGACCTTGCTATGGAATGACCCAGTGCCTCTACATTCTGATCTTCCAGAGAGGATCCAAGCCCACCCTTTCTACTGACACTAGCACCTTCCAATATAAAAAAGGCCCTTTATTGACATTTTGACTCCCTTCACACCATGGAAAAAAACAACAACCTGGTTTTTGTTATCTGTCTCCTTCCCCTTTAGGGTCATCAGGCAGTTTCAGTTTGCCTGACCTGGTCTAATTAGACTAAAGTGTCTAATATACACTTTAGAATCATATATGTAAGGACAGAATATTATTTGTCTCTACAATAGAAAGAAAAAGGAAACATGTGAATATTGATTTCAGGAATTCCAAATTTCAAGAGACTACCCAATTCTTCTTCAATTCAATTCTACCAGTCCCTTGGACTGCAAGGAGGTCAAATCAGTCAATCCTACAGGAAATCAACCCTGACTGTTCATTGGAAGAACAGATACTGAAGCTGAAGCTCAAATCTTTGGACACCTAATGCAAAGAGAAGACTCACTGGAAAAGACCCTGATGCTGGGAAAGATTGAAGGCAAAAGGAGAAGGGGACGGCAGAGGATGAGATGGTTAGATGGCATCACCAATGCAATGAACATGAACTTGAGTAAACTCCGGGAGTAGGTGGAGGACATGAAGGCCTGGAGTGCTATGGTCCATGAGGTCATGAAGAGTTGGACACAACTTAACGACTGAACAACAACAACAACAACCCAATTTGCCAGATACATATGCTAAAATTTACATATGCCCAGTAAACGGGATGGTAAATAAAAGTTACTTTTCTATTTACTAAACTGTTGGTTATCACACATGATGATTTGTTCACCAGCACCTTTTATATAATGTTGATATGCAGTCAGGATTAACCCGTCAATTTCAAGCTGAATTCAATCTTCTTCAAAATGATCAAATGTTTATAATAGATCTGCTGTCATTTTAAGTGGTCATAAAAGAATATAAGTGATGGATTTTACATTCAGTTTTAACAACTTAACACAATACATAACCCCTAAGTAATGAGCTGTCAAGTTTCAATGCTTGGATTTTCTCAGGCATGATGGATCATGTAATCACTTAGAGAAATTAAATAGTCAAGACCTAGGGTAGCTGTGTGGACATGTACTTTTAATAGGATTCATCGAATTACAGAACTATACTTCTGAATTTAAGGTTAATTCATCTGCCTTTTAAAAAACAAATAAATGTCATAAGACTCGGTACCAAATTCTCAAATACTCTTCCTCATCAGTGCTATTAGAAGTTTTCCTAATGGATAATAAGAAGCTATTTTAGGTGGAGTGATTTTGTCCTGAAGTTTTAATTAGGATAATGAATGTAAAAATTCACTTATTGTATCTTACCCTTCAAAAACAAGAATTTATCCATTAATTATCCATAATTTCGATAGGACAGTGAATAAAAATGAGAAACTGTTCACTAATGATATAAACCCATATTTTTTTTCAATGATTTTTGTTGCTTGGTTTCTCTATGTTGCTACTTTTTCTTAATAATTTATCCATTAATAAGGATAGCCATATCATTAATTAGGTCTTCTAATTCACGTAATACTTCTGGTGACTATATGGACTTTATGGGGAAATGTTCATAATCCTGACCATGTTTTCCAAGAACATTCTAGTAACCTCCTTGATTCCATCAATCTGGCCTGTTCTCTTCCTACTTGCCAAGCACAGTAATCCATTATTCTCTCACTTCACCTGTCAAAAGCATGTAGGTTTCTACTTATACATTATCTCAAGTGAACAGTTAATCTTTATTTGGTGCAGGGGCTGGTTGATTGATTCTCCTTGCAGTCCATGATATTGTTAGTATACCCCTCCAAATCCATAATTCAGAAGAATCATTTTTTTTTCTCGTTTGCTCTTTCTCAATGCCCAGCTTTCAAAGCTGTATATTACCACAGGAAAGACTGTTGCTTTAATTATTCTGGTCTTTGTTGTCATGGAAATATCATTTAGGGTCTTGTCTAAGATTGTCATTATCTTTCCCCACCTCTCAAGGAATAATCTCTTTATTCTCCAGCATGCTTGTCAACTTTAAAGGATCTACCTTTTCACTTTTATCATCAGTTGTAAGCTCACTAAGTATGCTTGCTGACATTGTCTTTGTTTTTGTAATATTTAGCATTAACCCAGATTTTTCACTTTCCATTTTTACTTTCATAATGAACTTTTCCAAATCTTCTTTAGTTTTGGCTAGCACAGTAGGGTTATCTTAAATTGTTAGGATTTTGACCTCCTCATTTGACTGCAATTATCTTTTAAAATTCTTTTAATCTTCTAATTCACTGTATAACTTAAACCAGTGTGGAAAAAATATGAAACTTTATCTTATCCCTGTTGTGAAACATTGTTTTTCCAAACATTGTTTTTCTACACTGTCAAAGGCCTAGCTGTAGTTAATAAAGCAAAAGTAAACTTCCTCTGTGTATACTCTTGTTCTCTTCATTACCAGTCTTATGTTAACCATCTAGCACTATGTTCCTCTGCTTTTTCTGACCCTACTGTTCATTTAATATTTCTCTTAAGTATAACTCTGCTCCTCTGTAAAAGCTTAAGGAAATTTTGCTTGTGTGAAGAGTTAATGCAAGTTTGGGAACCTGCATCTTCCTTCTTCGCTAAAAATATGTATATACACCAATCTTTTCCATTCCATAGTCTTGTCCCATATTTGTTGGTATTCATTTGTTAGGACTTTAGTTGCCTTTTCTCCTGCAGCTTTAAATAATTCATTGGATATTTCATCTGTGTCTAATCCTTTTCTATTGGATAGCTCATCTATTGCCTACTGTATCTCATGATCTAGTGAAGTTGGTTCCTGAATATATTCACTCTCTACAAAGTATTAATCTTATTTTATAGATACAAAAATGAGATAAAAGCTTCAAATTGAGGAGCAAAGCAGAAAACTCATCATTACAGCAGAATGCGTGTAGAAATGTAATTAGGAAGACCTTCAGTGGTGCAACCACCCCCTAAAGTAGAATCAAAGAGAGAGTTCTGTGGGAGATTCTTAAAAATTCAAAAATGGAACAAAGTAATATAAAATTGTCCAAAAGGTTATTTTCCAGTGTATTTATTTAGGGTTTTTGGGTGAAGAAGAAATGCATGTGAAAATAATTCTGATCAGGGATAAAGAACTTGATAAACATCAAGTTATAATGCAGATGAACTTATGTATTTAATTTGTATGCCACCTGACTCCCAATTACTCAGGGCAGCTCACAAATAGTGAAAAACACAAAATATTGGCAATGCACAATTTTTTTTTCTGGCTTGAAGTGAGTGCAGACTCCATTCTTGGCAACTAATTATAATAAACAATCCTAAAACCAAAGCTTTTCTGAAGATTAAGATCAGGCACTATCATTATATATATATATATATATATATATATATATATATATATATATATATATAAAAATAGTCCCAGTGCCTCCATATCCAAGGCTAAGAAAATACCAGCAAGAATCTGTTACCATGTAATGGCAGGGAGAAGAGAATAAAATTTAAACCTTGGGACTGTTATATGTATTGGCTTAGATTGCCCAATAATCTTCATTATTAGGGTTTCTTGTGTCTACGATAAAAGCAACTTATCTGTTCAAGGCTGCCCCTGATTCTTCCACTGCGGCTCCTAAGTGCTGGCTGGATATTTTGAGAGAAATTTGTTGCTGCGCCCTGGGTGAATCTCTGATGTATTTCATTAAAAGAAAACCCTTTATTTAAGATATCAGGATGCAAGGTTAAGTGTTCAATTGTAAACACAAATATTCAGAAGTAAATTCCACTGAGAACAATGGCACTTACTTAAGGGTTGTGAAGTGCCATGTGTAGGTTTAGCTAATCAAAATGCTGTTATGAAAAATAAGGAATAACCTATGAAAGACATGTTTTGTAATGATTGAAACGAGGGTCAAAAGCCACAGAAGATCACTAAAACTAAATGTGCTCTGTCCTAGTCAGTTCCCCTGATTCACGTGGTGTTAGAATGTAAAGCCTGCATGTTGAAGAAAACAATCACAAATAGGTAACTGGTTTCATTTATCATTCATAAAATGACGTACCTCTCACAGTTTACATCAATATCAATTATATGCTGTATCTTAAAACAAGAATACAAGAATATAACCGACACTGGATAAGACCAAGGAACTGCTTAGTTGTATATTTTGTTCCCAGTTCCCAGTTTAACTCACTTTCTATGGAATACACATAAACAAGCCCTGAGCAGAATAGCAATGTTTCCCACATCCATACAACATAGAAATGCTGTCGAAGTACTTTATCTGTAGTTCATTCAAAGCACCAGTAGTCTTGAAATAAAGATGCAAACAGGATCATACTCAGACCTGGGGGAAAAAATGTTACTTATTACTATGACAGAAAACAAAAGACCAAATGGAAAAGCCCGGAACGCTGTTTTTAAAAAACAAGCAAAAGTCAGCTACAGTGGTAATGGAAATTATTTCTCATTCACCCACATAATTCTAAGCCAGCTTTCCCAGACCTGTTACCCTCCAGATGGATGGAAAATACCAGGGGTGACCGTAGAATATGATGGATGGTGTCCATGATGGCATGATCAAAGACCCATCTGCTTTTTATGTGTGTTGCAGATAGAAAACAGGTGAAGTTTTGATTGCCCCACTGTGACTTCTATCTTAGCTTTTTGGATCATACGTTATTGACATCCCTAGGCAATATCCAGCATCCTCAGCCAAAAAAGGATGCAAAAAAAGAGGGCACCTGTCCAGGCAGATTGTTGTAAATGTTACAGGTATATCATAAACAAGCCTAACATGGTACATCTGTGTCTGACCAAAGGTAGAGAAAGAAATCAAATTAGAAGTTAGACTAACCCTGTTATTCTGATTATTCAGTTTGATATTTCATCAGAACAGTCTTTCTCTACGGCCCCAGATTTTGGCTGACTGAGAAGAAAGATACAGAAATGGTTCATCTGATATTTACCATTGAGAGACCCAAGGGTTTTCTGTTAACAAATGAATTATTCCAAGAGAATTAAGATTGATTTGCTCAGTTATTTTCCTAGTAATGCAGCAGATACAGCTAGTTAGGGCTTCTGATTTGTTGGAAGTCTTAGGTGAATGGTAAGAAGGAGCTTATTAATTTTCTGTTTTCAGACTGCCAGTCCTGTCTATAGAAATGAAAAGTGCATGCTTCTATTTTTAAATAATTCTTAACCACTAACCAAATAGTCTTACATATCTGAACAGCTTATGTAATCATCAAGAACCTGCAAACAGGTTTGTTTGCTTGTTTGTTAAATTTTTATACTGCCCATGTTTAAAAATAATCACAAATAGTAGATATCATAATAATTAAATGTCTACAATAAAAAAACCCATTACAATAAATCAAATAAAAATTAAAAGCAGAACAACAGAGTTCAAAATAATAAAGACATATCGCATCTTCCTACGCTCCAAATGATAGAGGGAGAGACCTGAGTATCTTTCTTTCCTATCTTTCTACTACAGCTACCATATTCTCTACCTTCTCCAGAGTGGTCTAGCTTGTCCTGGCCTAGTCAACTTGCAGTTGGGAAAAGCCAATCTCTTCAACACTATAGAAAGATTTCTGATAAGAAAGCAGACAAGCAGTCCTGAGCTATGGCCTGAGGAACAAACCGGTACCAATACTTCAAGCAGAGAGTATTCCACACATTGCTCAGCTGAGAATGTGAATAAAAGAGCTTTGGATAAGATTAAGAAGAAGAACTCAGGGACACACAGATAACCTGCTACTTAGAAGTAAACATGAGTGCCTTCACTGTGATTTAAAAGGTTATTGTAGGGTTTTCTGCTCAGCTGAATGCTCCTCTTCCAAATATTCCAAAAAATATAGATGATTGTGAAGCTTTTGTTCAGACTGATTTCTCCAATTAGAAGAAAGAACTGGAGAAGTTTAACAGCTACCAGAATTCTAACTTGTACTGTATGGCTATCCACCCTGTAGCAACTAGTAAATCTTTACTATGGAATAAATATTTCTTCAATTTTTCAGAAGGCAAAGAGAAGCAATGCAAAATGGTAGAACAATACTACTGGCCATGTTATCATTACTTTAATATCTAGCCTATCAGAGTATTGCTATCTGCGGCCATCCTGAAAAAGGTTGTAGTCAACATATTCACCCAGAGAGCACCAAATCCACAAAACACATTCAATGTGATTGAGAAACGTGTGGAGCTTGGAAGCAATCACAAATATCAACTAGTCCAATCCTCTGCAATGGACAGTACAAGTATAGATTTGAAGGATGGTTGCTGAATGTGATATGAAGGGCATATGATGGAAGCAAAGCATGTGTGAGAATAAATAGAATACTTAGCAAATGGTTCAGCAGTGAGTTGGGAATGAAACAAGGATGTGTGGTGTTCCCTTTGTTGTTTAATGTCGTTATGGATAAATATGTAATTAATGGTTGTGGGGATTAGGGGTGTGTTTGTTGGGGCATGAATTTGTATTTTTGCATGCAAATGATGCTTTGTTGTTGGATGAGAACCTGAATGATTTGCAATGAAAGTTAGATAGATTATATGATGCTGGAATATACCTGAAAATTAAATCCAAGGTAGTTGTGTTTGATAGGGAAAATGGAGTTAATTATTACGAATTATAAATAAAAGAAGAAATACTAGAACAAGTAGATTAATGTGGTAGAATGTTTACTCACAATATGAAAATGGATATAGAAATGTTAAGATGTGCAAATATTGGTAGAAAGGTAGTAGGTAATATGTGGTCTGTTGCAAAGAATGAATGATTACAGAAAGAAATGAAAACAGTTGTGTATAAGACTATGCTCCTGCCTATAGCATTATATGGAAATCACAGTTGAATATATCAGGATATTTTAAAAACTTGAATATTGGAATACAGTATTTAGAAAGTATGTGTTGTAAAACAAGAAGACATAGGAACAAACTCTGGATGAATGTGGATTTGTCACATAGAGAACATAAATTAGGATCAAATTATAAAACAAATACATTATTATTTTACATATATAATTTACTGTCAAAGACCCTCCCCCATATAAAACAAATAAAACAAAATTGAAAGTTAACAATTAGGGGGACAAAAGGTAATGACTAACATTAATTATTGGTGACCTTCTACTGAAGACCTAATTAAGTTGTCCATGCAAATCCAGCATCTTCTAACAGCAATCAGAACTGAGCAGAATTTAGCAGCTTTCACAGAGATTTTGTTATATTGATCCAGCATTAATAAGTGCACAACTTCTATTTCAGGCCAACTTATGCATTTAGAAAGGAAGGAGTAAATTAATTCATTGATGCTGTCAATGTCCTGACCCAGCATCTGATGACTGTCCAGGTCTATATGGGAAGGAACAGACTCTGTTTCAATTCTGTCATTACCAAATAGCTGTGGCTGCTTGGGACCCCTGTATCTGGAATTTTCACCTTTGGTCTTGGATGGGGTAACACCAATTCCAGACTAGTGTACAACTTGGTCCCGGACTCACAACTACTGCTCAAAGATCAAGTGGCAGCAGTGACCAGGAAGGCCTTTGCGCATGTCATTCATAAAACAGGAGGCTCTTCAGGTGGACACTCATGGCCTAGTCATCTCATAGCTGGACTACTGTAATGCACTGCACATGGGGGCC
Source organism: Candoia aspera (assembly GCF_035149785.1). Classification (NCBI taxonomy): domain Eukaryota; kingdom Metazoa; phylum Chordata; class Lepidosauria; order Squamata; family Candoiidae; genus Candoia; species Candoia aspera. The sequence goes on along the minus strand of NC_086159.1, from coordinate 53,159,460 downwards.
ATCCTTGAAGACCACAGCTGGTCCAAAATGCAGTGATGTGGGCAGTAATGGTTTATCAGTGCTTCACAAGCTGCATTGGTTGCCAGTTCGCTTCCAGGTGCAATTCAAGCTGCTGATTGTCATCTATGAAGCCCTTCATAACATACAGCCTGGCTATGTGAGGGACGGCCTGCCTGCCTGCTGTGGTTTCTGCCTGTCCAGAAACATGAGGCAGAGTGGGGCACTTTAGGTTTCTTCAATTCAACAAAAGCGGAACCCCAGAAGCACTTCTTCTCTGTTATGGCACCTGCTGTCTGGAGCAGCATCCTTCCAGAGGTTTGCATAGTTCCCACCCTACAAATGTTGAAAATATTGCATTGCAACCTGGCCTGAGCTTAGGTTGTTTGTTAAGCCCCTGGAGGTTTTCCTTTGTAGTTTAATGGGTGATTCTGTCTAGACATAACTGTGCTTATTTTTTTTTAAAGTTTACTTTTTCTCCTGTTAATTATGTAAGCCATCCAGACCTGTTTGGGAGTCAAGTGGCCTTTTAAATCTAATAAAATAAGAAATAAATCAGCTCCAAATATGGTATAAAATGCAGCAAAACAAGACCTGCAAACTGCCTCAATGGCCTCCTTTAATCATGACAGAGATGTTCAAAGTGTGGGAAGATCTTGAACTCTTTTCCAACATACTCTACGGTAAAACATTGAACCTTGCTAATTAGACTTGCTAATACATTCCTGTGTGGATCAGAGAGAATGGACAGATAATTAGGTTGAGAGAAAGGACTCTTACAGAGGCTTCCATAGCAATGGTTTGAAATTTTGGATTTGTCATTCTGCAAGTACAAATCAAGGATTCCCTGTTTGACCTTTTGTCATGGCTTTGTCTGGTCTAACAGACAAGGCTTTGTCTGTCTAGCAAGGACTGAGTAGAGAAGCCATAGTAAGAACTGAGCTGCATATCTGTGAAGCCCACATGAGAATTTGCTGTTTGAATCTGGATTAAAACCATACTTCTGGGGTGAGGTTTTGGTTCAGTGAATCCTTGGCAATAAGTTGACCTCTTCCTGAAAAAAAAAAGATGTATCTTGAAAAGTAGGTGGGTTGAGAAGAAGGGAAAGTCCAAGAAAGTTGAGACTGATGTAGTTGATGAGCTCCTAGAAGAGAAACATGAGGCATTGAAGAAAAACCCAAGGATTGTTTGTAAAAAATTATGGAGAGGTATAGCGAATGGTGTTGGTGGTAAAGGCATGATATAAGAAAGAAGAAACATAACTGAAACTGCTGTCTTTTGCATGCTTTTAATTTGTGCCTATATTATTTTTACTCCTTTTTGGTGCCCTGTCTAACATTGCTTACCTTGAAAGGGAATAGTGTAATAGATTTGTAATGGGTAACCATTTATGTGAGTCTGCACTTCGCCAAATAGTATTTAAGTTCCATCCAAGATAGGTGGGTTATACATTTAGTGGATGAGTGAAAGTACATTAAGAGAAAGTACAGAATTGAAAGAAAAAAAATCTTGTTAATGCATATTAAGTACTATTTGAGTGAATTAAAAAAATCTCAGATTAATGCAGAAATAGAAACCAACCTGATAAAACGATTCCATGGAAGAGAAACAGATCTACTAGGTATTTTTTAGGAGCACTTTGGTCATTTATTTTACCAAGGCTGTTTTTACACAGTATTCAACTTAGAAACTCCTGTTTTTTTCTTTACAACATTATCACATGCCTCTGGTAACAATGAATACCATGATTCTATAGAAGAAATCTGATTTGCGTCTTTTCCCATTGTATCTATAGTCTAGAGGCACTAACTTGGTCAAGATAATATATGTTCTTGACAAGACAACAGATCCTTAGACACTATAGTTCCCTGAAGCAACTGTTCAAATGCTATTAACAACCTAAAGATACTATTAACTCTCTGAGCAAGAATAAAAGCTCCAATTTTTAAAAGTTGATGGGGCTTCCCACTGTCATATATATTCACAGACTACAAACACACACACACACACACACACACTACTTAGTTGCTATTTTATCAAAAGATAAACAATCCACACATTCTGGGTAGCATCACTTAACTTTTTGCTTCACTGCACTTTCCCCCCACCCCCATCATGAATAAGAATGTAGCTATTTTGGATCTTGTATCAAATGACATATATTCTAAGTGTAATTTTTCAGCAAATGCAGCCTACATATTAATAGTAAGTCATTCTCAGTTGATGATTCCTGATTAAGGCAGAATAGAGTAACCCACAGAAATAAGAATAACTGATGCAGATGGAGGATATTGGTAAGCTCTGCATATACTGTATCTAAGGCTACAGTTTTGTGGAAATAATTAAAAAATAATAATTAAAATTAAAAGAAATATAATAATGAGGGTCCATACATCTAATGCAGTTCAACGAAGACTAAATATAACCAGTTGCTACAGAAAATGCTTCCTGAAAATGAGGTGGGAGTGAATGGACAGCTGGTGTTGGGTATATCATCCTCATCCACCAAAGTGTTTCCTTCATGTTGCAGAATAGAAGAGGGATGACTTGGTGTCCTACTCTCCGTCTCTTATTCTGCTGCCATTGTGTATACAGAAGGGATAAAGCTGGAACAACCAAAGGCTACTTCCTTTGGGACTGTCCATGCTAATCACTACAGTATTATTTCCAGCAGCTTTGGAAGTTCTGTGCCTTTTGATATAGATGTATACATAATGTAAATTCTTGCCTCTTGTTTCTGTTTTTTTCTCCCTGTCTTTGCCTGCCTTTTCTTTTGTTTTTGCCAGTTGACTATTCTTCATGATTGCTGATGTTTAATGAAGATCAAGCTATATTTTTGCTAGCTGAAATGAGTGGCATGTTTGCCTGCTCTGATCTGGATACAGGGATTCGTTGGGTGTGTGCTGGGTGCAAAGTAAACTGGAAATGACCCATAATATATTTCCAGGAGCTGGAAGAGTACCTAGGAATGGAATACAGTATCTTGGAAGAGTCCTCAATAGAATCTGCATATAACAGACATACAGATCCCTCTTGTTTTATCATATTTATTCTTAACCATAAGAAGCTCTATGAGAGTTCTTTACATTTCATGCTGTACTTTCCCAGAATTCCTAAGAGCTTTCATGCCTCTATTATCATATTGCCTCACAGAACCTATAAAGATAACCTTTTAAGACGTTTGACAGTCTTCAGCATCATTCAATTTAATTGGGAAGGAGAAGTTTCTTCATAGTCATAGTCATACATGGTCTAAATGGAATTTTTCTGAAACTGTGATATATATTTGAACATCTACGGTGATCTATATTATTTACCCTTCATTCAGAAATGGGTTTAATGGGAAAGACATGGAAAGCAAATGGAAACTAAACTTCATTTTAAACTTTAAGGATGCTTTAAAGCAGAGGTGGGAAACCATTTTTTGGCAGGGAGCCATTGAGCCATCTTAAGCAACCCTGAGTGGCTCACAACAACAATAAAACCAATAAATAAAACAATAATAAAACTGTAGAAACAATGAAACAGTGAAACAATGAAACAAAAACCCTGCACTTTAATTGATCCCTTGGGATGCCCAACAGCAGGCTCAGCTATCCTCCCTCCATGCTATCTACCTTTACAATCCTATCCCAGTGCCTCAGTGAAAAGCCAGCTATTAAAGGCCTTCTGAAAGGCCAGAAGGGTGGGGGCCTGTTGAATCACCAGTGGGAGGGTGTTCCACAAGGTAGGGGCAGCCACAAAAAAGGCTCACTTCCAAGGTCCCACCAGATGGCAAGATTTCAGGGAGGGGACTTGGAAGGTGCCCACCCTATCTGATCCAGTTGGAAGATATTCTTTGGGAGAGGCAGTCTCTCTTTGTATTTATTTATTTTCTCCTTCGAAGGTCACAGGGGACAATGCAGTAAGGTAGTGTTATCACCAAAAAAGAAGAGTCAAATATTTCAACTGTTTTTAAATTGGGAAAGGTTAATTGTTTTAAAAAGGGAAATAGGTGTGTGTTGTGAACTCATCATCCATTTCTTTACAAGACCCCCCACATCATACCACTAGTTTATCTTATCTTATCTTATCTTATCTTATCTTATCTTATCTTATCTTATCTTATCTTATCTTATCTTATCTTATCTTATCTTATCTTATCTTATCTTATCTTATCTTATCTCGGCTTATCTCAGCTTATTTTAGCTTAGTTTGCAATCAATATTCAGTGGTACAATCTGGAAAGATTCTAGAGGCTGCAAAAGGGAAAAAAGGGGGGGTAGGTATGTCATGTAAACTTCAATTGCATATCTCTCTGTTACACTGAGTCAGCATGGTCTCCACTGATTCTCCATGGTTATGATTTTTCAGTCCTGATGCCTGAAAAAAATTAATTGGAGTTATGACAAGTTGAATCAGCTGGTTGAGGAGGCACTTTACCTTTCACCAATCTATCCAGATGATCATCTGAGGATATCCTTGTCCGGCCTTAATCTTGCTTTTCATATACATAGCATATGCAAATATTTTGACTTAACTTGTTAAACTGATGAGTTCAATTTAAAAAAAAAAAAATAGAATAAAGAAAAAGTGAAACTGACAGATTTAGCCATTTTTACACTACAAACGTTATAAGAATTCTCCTTGAGGTTGAGAAAACATACCTTCTAAATGGTCTGATAGAAACATTCCAGAATATCTCTTTTGTAGCATAAAGGAAATAAGTGGCATAAAGAATATCAAAATTGTACATATCAAAATAACCTTGTATTTTTCCATTGTAAAGGTACTGACAACCAACAAATAATAAAAGATGCTACATATGTCCTGACTCTTCTTTTATTTCCATCAACCGTACAATGAAACAGATAGAAAACAACAAGGGAACATTTTGTGTGTGAAATACCACTTATTAAGTTGTCTTCAAAGTACATGGACTGCAAAAAAAAGTGCAAGGTTTGACAAGAACAAATATGTGTTAAATAACATTGTCTCACTGAGGCTTTACACAAAATGGAAATTCTATTTACACATTGGCAGGCAGATGATAAGAAAATGTAGTCCTGAAACTTTTTTTCTCTTTTCTTTTTTTTATTTTGCTGTGCTTGTGTAGCTTTCCTATCATTCACAAACAGCCCCATCTGTAGCACCAAGAAAATGTCCTGCAAATTCATTGTTTTTAAATATCTAATTAGTAAAAACAATATATAATATTATATAAATATAGTTACGCATGCAGAATTATATAAGTTAATAGTAGTATATAAAGACCACTTGAAAACAAATGGCTATAAAAGCTGGTAACAAAAAATCTATTTCACTGCCCTATGATACAATTCAAGAAAGGGATTTTATATAAATTTGCATAAGGGATGGCAAGATGAATCTAGTTTTGGAAAACAAATGTGGCAAGGGAACTGAACCTGTGCTGTTTTATCACTTTTGTTTCATAAGTCCAATGCCAATGAATTGCTCATGCAGAAATCCTATGTTGCACTAATGTTATATTTTGTTCAGTTTTAATCAGAGATGGGTCTAGCTTGCTTGCCTGAAAAATTGCAAACTGCTTATCCTTTGATTTTCCTAACTCTGCTGTTATGATTTTTTTTTTAATTCAGAGAAAGAAAAATCATATATCACATTAAGGCTGGTAGGTAGGTAAATTGATCCATCACTCTAACATTTGGAATTCTTTTTCCCAATTCTGGTTATATCCATTTTCCAACTATGGCCTGCCATCTCCTAGGGCCAGCTAGGAAAGTAAATGAATTTTGCTACAAATCCTGCTGGAAACAGTTGTGTTTTTTTTCCATTTCCAGCAGATCCATGGCATTGGGTTGAGCAATAATTCCTTCTTGCCCAGAAAAGAATCCAACTCATATTTGAAAACTTACAAAGTGCTGAAGACTTTTGGCTTTTTCTTCTTTTCATAATAAAACAATCTCTCACACAACAGCAGAGAGATATCTGCAAATGACACATTCCTGTGGAATATTCCCTGAAATGACCACATGTCATGTGCTAATTGCCAAGAAGCAACAGCCTAAAGAAAAAGTGTGAGGCTGCATACTGACATATAAACATCCTCAGAAAGGACCAGTTGAGAAATCAGATGCACAGGAGCCAAGTCCCAGTACTAGCATTGAAAGGCCAGGCCCAGGATACACCCTCTTGACTGATCTGAGGATTTGGATCTAGAATTAGAGGCAAGGCCTTCTATCCCTCAAGAACACAGATGGCAGCAGGTACACAGCCAGAGTTCAGCCTGGTGAAAAAGTTGTACCTCTCAAGGATGATGATAATTTGAGCTGAGGTTTGCAGGATCAGAGCCCAGCAAAATTAAGGCTGAGCTGCATGGTGTTCTGCCAAGTGTCCAGGCAGTGATCAGGTGCCTGGACAATTGGTTCTTTTAGATCCAGAGACAATAAGCACACCAGTGAGTAAAAAGATTTTAAGCTTTATTATCAACTCAAGCAAACAGATTTAAACAGAAACACAATTTAGGCAGATCAAACAGAAGCATAATAAGCACAATGTAAAGAAAGAAAAATCATAACATACCAAGCAAGTTGATACCCAGTCTCCCATAGGCTGTCAGGAGCCCATTAATAACAACAGCAGAGATACCCCAGGATGGCTCCATTTCCAGATTACTTAGCCATAAGTCCATGCAGAAACGTCCCAAGCCAATTTTGCACACAGCACCCAGTACCAGGGTCAAGCTCCCCACTCAAGAGGCAACCATAAGGTTTTTATCAAAGTCTGCCCTTATAATCCTGTGACCCTGTTGATGGTACTAAGGGGGGTACTAAGGGCTTCCAAGTTCTTATGGTCAGTCCACACCTCAAATAGGTGATTAGCCCCTTACAGCAAGTGGCGCCAAGAGTCCAAAGCCACTTTGACTGCAAAAGCCTCCTTTTCCCACACATGCCAACGTCTCTCCGTCTCAGAGAATTTGCACGACAGGTAGGCACATGGCTTTAAACAACCCACCCCATCTGCTTGCAACAACAGGGCTCCAATAGAATAATCAGAGGCATCTACTTGAACAACAAAAGGCTTGGAGGGGTCAGGGTGTTGTAAAATAGGCTCCTGTGTAAAAGACTCCTTCAGCTTATCGAACGCCGCCTGACAAGCCGGAGTCCATCTAAGCAGTGCGCCTGGGTTTTTTACCCAGTGGGTTTCTCCCACCCCCTTCATCCGAAGCAAATCTGTCAGGGACAAAGTTATCTCTGCGAACCCCTTTATGAACAGCCGGTAGTAATTGCTGAACCCCAGGAAACTTTGAAGTTGCCTGCGGGTGCGGGTTCTCTCCCATTCCAGGATGGCCTGGATCTTAGCAGGATCCATCTCTATGCCTTTATCTGAGATTCTGTACCCCAGATAATCAATCTGTGTTTGATGGAATGCACATTTGGACAGTTTGGCATACAACTCAGCGTTCCTTAGCTTGCGAAGCACCTGCTTAACCAACTGTACATGTTCCTCCAGAGTTTCAGTATAAATCAATACATCATCCAAATAGACCAATACCCCTTTAAACAGATGTTCATGTAATACTTCATTGACCAATTGCATAAACACCCCAGGTGCCCCAGCCAAACTAAATGGCAAAACCTTATATTGAAAAGCTCCCAACGGGCAATTGAATGCCGTTTTCCATTCATCCCCCTCCCGGATCCTCACACGGTAATAAGCTTCCCTTAAATCCAGTTTCGAGAAGATTTTCCCCTTAGCCAGATGTGATAACATATCTTTTATCAAGGGCAGGGGATATTTATTTGATATCGAGACCGCATTGAGCCCACGGAAATTGGTACAGACTCTTAATGTCCCATCTTTCTTCGGGCAGAAGAGAACCGGTGCCCCCACTGGCGAACTAGCTGGTTCAATGAACCCTCTTGCCAAGTTTTTGTCCACAAACTCCCGTAACAAAGTTAGTTCCTTCTGAGTCATTGAGTAAATCTTTGGCTTAGGCAATTGGGTGTTAGGCACCAGCTCAATGGCACAGTCAGTTTTCCGATGGGGGGGGAAGTTGATCCGCTTCTTTCTCCCCAAACACATCAGCAAATGCCTGGTATTCCTCCGGTAGACCCTCAAGAGGAGGGGTTAGGTACTGCGGAGTCGCAGCTGCCGCTACCCCCACCACCTCCTCTGGGGCTTCATTCCCCTCTGGTGCTTGATAAAATCCGTCCCTAAAGGTTACAGTCCGATAGACCCAATTTATCTGAGGATTTTGCTGGACCAACCGTGGGACACCCAAAACCACCAAAGGACCCCCCACTGGAGCTACTACAAATGACAACCCTTCCCGGTGGCTACCCATTTGCAAGGCTACCAAACCGGTGAAATGCGTGACCGGTTTGCCCCCTGCCACGGATCCGTCCAATTGGGTGAAAACCATGGGTCGTTGCAACGGAAAGGTGGGCAACTCCAAGGCAGCCACCACGTCGGGATGCATTAAGCACCGCGAGCACCCAGAATCAATCATCGCCCACACTTCTATTGTCTTCGTGCGTGATCCCAACTTTACTTTCACATTGAGAATGCGATAGTTGCCACTCACCGACACCGGCTCGCGTCCCTCCTCTACCACCTGCCCTGCGGCGCCCTTTAGGGCAGGTGGCTGGCGTTTCCCGCCGACTGCAGCAATTCGGGCTCACCCTCATCCCCGTAAAACGGCATGCTTTCCATCTCGCTGTCGGCCACTGCTGCTTTCATTTTTCTCGGCAGAGAGGGGGACTTCGCAGTCGACTTTCCCTGCCGGTCCTCACCCTTCACCTTCGGGCACACCGCCACATGGTGCCCCTCTTTGCCGCAGCGCAGGCACTGCCCCTTCGCGTAGCGGCGCTCCTTCTCCTCTTCCCATGAACGTTGTCCAGATCTTCCTAAGGAGCCCGAAGGGCGGGTGGGTTTTCCATCCCGCCCCGACTTCATCGCCCGTCTCTGCGCAAACACCTCGTGGGCATGCTCAGTCTTTCCAGCGAGCTGGATCCACCCGTACAAGCTGTCAGGATCATCTCATCCCAGCGACCAGCGCAGCACTTCGGTGTTTAAACCATCTTTGAACAGCTCTATGACAGTTGCCTGCGACCAGTCTTCTACCTTCCCCGCTAGCGCTTTAAACTCCAGCGTGTAATCAGCCACAGTTCTCGATCCCTGTTTGAGTTCTTTCAAGGCACGCTTTGCCCGCTCCTTAGTTAGTGGATCTTTGAAATGGTGCTGTAGGGCCCAGAGGAATTCGTCAAATTTCTCCAGTTCAGGGGCTTCTGACTGGCACATCTGTACATACCAGTCCGCTGCCCTTCCCTTAAGCTTGGTGGCAATGGTGATGATTTTTGCTTTTTCCGAGCGAAAGAGCAACCCCCACTCTTCCATGTAAACCTTGGCATTCATCAGAAAGAACGAAAGCTTTGTTGGGTCTCCATCGAACTTGACAGAGAAGTCGCTCAGTCCTCCGCCCGGCGGGCCGCGCCCAACCACTGGCGGTTCAGCTGCTTTGACAGCTGCTGGCTGCCTCCGGTCAGGGATGAGCGGCGGCACTAGTTCCACCCTGGGAGCCCGGTCCCCCTCTCTCGGGCAAGCACCCCTTCTCCGTTCAGGAGACTGTGTCTGGGAGGAAGGGGTCGAATGCCGCTGGCTTGACCCCTCCCGCACTTCTTTCAGCGAACTCAAGTCCATGCTCATTTTCTGCAGAATGAGCTCCAGGGAGTCCATCTTCAACTCCAGTACCCGAATTCAGTCTGGAGTGGGGGAGTCCCCCCTCAGCGGCACCTGTACCACCGTTGGGGACAGCGGGTATCTCTGCCTCCAGGATGAGCCCCTCACCTCCGAGAAGTCCCCACGACTGTCATCCCAGGTGACCAGTTCGCCCGGGGTCGTGACCGTGGTCTCTGGCGCGGTTTTCATGCCCGCAGCTTCGCCTTCAGACCCCGAACTCGCCTCCTCCCGAATCACTGAGTTCTCCCAGGGGGGCTCTGTCGGGTCACATCATGGTAGAGTCGGGCTCTCCCTCGCTCAACCCATCACTCTCCACAAGTAGCACACTTGGATCGGTCATTGCCAGCACTGTCCCTCACAGGATCGAAAGAACCTTTCTTTTCCTGGATAGGGGCCAGTGGGATTTGAAGTTTTAGGAATTCTCAGCTTTATGTAATGGTTGCCTACCCCAAACACTCAGACTCACAAGAGGTTACTTAAATGAAATCTGATTTATTAGGGAAATTATGGCAAATACAGAGAAAACTGAGAATGAGCAAAAGCGCGCAAAAATACAAACTAAATCCCCTTGCTTGAGGAGAGCCCCTCCCTCGCCCGGCCATATCAACCGCCCCTTCCCAGGTGCTAGAAACCGTTAGCCTCAGGCTGGGAAAGCAACCTTGAATCCATGACCTAACCCAAACACATTCCAATACAGCAGCCAAGAGATAACATCTCAGCAGAGTGGAAATATCCACCCACTCCTGAGAGGCAGCCCCCTCCAAGGAAATGGCATGCGAGGCGTTACGATGTACCAGGCACATTGAAACGGTGAACATGACAGGGAGTGGGTACAGAGGATGCTTATGTAAGCCTGCTCTGAAGGTTTGCTACAGCAACCTTGTTGATGGTATTACTTTTTGTGATTTTTTTTTTTTTGACTAGCCTGGCTTCTTGAAACTTGTATATTGGACAGCTTCTTATTAAGTTCCTTCCAATCAAAGACTATGACTGTTTTTACAACTTGACTCAGTAGCAAGGAAATTGTTTGATGGCTGCTCTCATTAACTTCCTTCCACATTCTTGCTAGAGAGTGAAATAGCTACTGGATTCTCTTGAGTATGTGCAATGTATCCACATGGCATTTCTAGTTCCTTGAGTCTGAAGTGACCTGCTTGATGTGAACAGACCTCTTTCTGTGTGGGAACAAGATCATGTTAATCAAGCACATGACTCCATCAATTACAGAAATCTTTCAGCGAGGCAGCTTCTTAAAACCACATTGAAGACCAAAATATATTCTTATTCATGTAACAAATTGCTTATTTATCTATGTATTCTTAACTAGGAGAGAAGAGGAAGAGAGAAAATAAATAATTATACATTACTGGGGAAGTATCTGGAAGAGAAAATAAGCTTTGCAATACAGAACAAATTCTAGCATATCCTGTTTGCATTGAACTTATCATATACAAAATTAATGGCAGTTGAAGGTAAGCATTTGTTTTTATTTATGTGCTTTATATTAAAATTAAGAGCAGAATTCTAAGATGCTTCTTGTGCTGCAGGCAAGGAGCACATTCAAAGAACTGAACTGATTATCATTTTTGGCATTTTCTAAAAATACGTACATTTTCTATAAATGTGTCATGTTCATCATTCCAATGGTTTGCATACATCGTAACGTTTCACATGTCATGTTTCTGATCCGTGTCTATCACCTGCGGGGTGGGGAATTCCAGCCCTGCCAGGCTGTTATCTTTGCGTTACCCTGAAGGAATGTGTGTTTGGGTTATGACATGTATTCAAGGTTACTTTCCCAGGCAGATGTGTGACGCTTGCCGATGCTGGGAGGGGGTGGTTGTGATGTTGGGGTGGGGGCGGGATCGGTTTGGAGGCGAGGGTTTTAGTTTGTATTTGGTGCGCTTTTGCTTATTCTCAGCTTTCTTCGTATTTGCATACTATCCTTTCAATAAATCAGTTTTATTCACTAAACTCTGGTGAGACTGACTTCGTTGGGATAAGGCAATCATTACATAAAGCTGAGAATCATCAAAGAAATCTACCCCGCTAGCCCCTAGCCAGGTTACCTGTGACGGGAAGCACTAGCGATGTCTCTACTATGAGAAGCCGAGTGGATTGAAGAGGAACCGGACACCACGACGGTGCAGGTGGCCCGGAGTGCCCGCATGGAGAGGGCGGCCTGCCGAGAACAGCTGGGGCTACAACCCGGCGAGCAGGTGGTAACGTCGGAAACGACGGGCACGTCAGGGGCCGAATATAGAACGGGGGACGAGGACGAGGACTCCGCTATAGGGGACGCCCAAGAGGTCCGGAAACCAGGACCTCCATTGTCACCTACAGTGGTAGTGGTAACCGGTGCGGCTGAAGAATCGGTCACCCCCGCGCGAATGAAGGCTTTGGAGGAGAAGTTGGAGTATTTGGCGGTGATGCTAAGGGAAAACCGTGGGAAGTCAGGGTTGGCTGAGGGAAGATGAAAGGGCACTAGGGATCAGAGCACTAACCCGGAGTCACCACCCCCATCTCCGCGGAGAAGAGGTTGGACTCAGTTCTGACAGTCAGAGACAGGGAGGAGGACCCTAGACGTGACTGGAACAGCTGAACGGCTGGAGGCGGCGAGACCCCCCCCCCTTTCCGGTGAAGTTTGACGGCAATCCTACGAGGCTGTCTTTCTTCATTACCAATGCTAATAGCTACATGGAGGATTGGGAGCAGAGCTTCCACTCCGAGAGGGGGAAAATCAATGCCATTGCAAATAGGCTGAAGGGGAGGGCGGCGGATTGGTACGTCCAGCTGTGTCAAGCAGAGGCCCCAGAGCTAGAGGACTTTGAGGAGTTCCTGTGGGCGCTAAAACAACACTTTGAGGACCCTCTGGCACAAGAAAGGGCGAAATGGGCTCTGAAGAATCTGGCCCAAGGGTCGTTTTCAGTGGCAGACTACGCGTTAGAATTCAAAGCACTGGCCAGAAAAGTTGAGGATTGGTCCCAGTCCACCCTAGTAGAGCTGTTTAAAGATGGGCTGGAAACTGAGGTCCTTCGGTGGGCTCTGGGGTGTGATGACCCAAAGACTTTGTATGGGTGGATTCAACTAGCGGGCAATGCTGAAAACGCCCTGGAAACCTTTGCACATCATAAGGCAGTAAAGCAAGGCAAAACCATCAAAAGCGCCCACGCTCCAATCTCTTCAGGTCGACCCAGCCAGCGTTGAGGGAGCGTTGCTTTGCTAAAGGGCAATGTCTGCGCTGTGGGAAGGAAGGGCACCGGGTGGCGGCGTGCCCAAAAAGACGAGCCGAGGATCGCCCAGCTAAACCGGCTGGGAAATCGCCATCCCTACCAAGGAAGATGAAAGCCGCCCTGGCTGAGGTGGAACCTGACGGCAGCCCCTTCTTTGGAGAGGAGAGGGGACAGGAGACTGATGAGCCGGCAAGAAACGCCAGCCACCTGCTTTGAAGGGCGCCATGGGGCAGGTGGAAGAAGAAGAAGATGGGCGCGACCATGTTTCAGTGAGTGGGGATTTCCCTACCCTGACCGTTAGAGTGAAGTTGGGGTCCAGCACCCGAACCATAGAACTGTGGGCCATGATTGATTCGGGGTGTTCACGGTCCTTGATGCACCCCGATGTGGTTACTGCATTGGGGTTACCCACATTCCCTTTAAAGCGGCCGATGATCTTTACCCAGTTGGATGGGACAATGGCAGGGGGGAAACCAGTTACCCACTCTACCGGGATGGTAGCTTTGCAAATGGGCAGCCACTGGGAAAAATTACCATTTATTGTGGCACCAGTAGGGGGACCTTTGGTCATCTTGGGGATGCCTTGGTTTGTATGGCAAAATCCCTCCATTAACTGGGTGCATCGAACAGTGACGTTCGCAGATGGATTTTATAAAGCCCCTGAGAAAGACCAACTAGACAACAACAAGGTGGGACGGGCAGCAACCACTTCTCTGCAAGTCCTCGAGCCGCTGGAAGGGCTGCCGGAGCAATAACAGGACTTTGCAGATGTGTTTGGCGAAAAAGAGGCGGACCGGCTACCGCCTCATCGCAAAACTGACTGTGCCATAGAATTTGTTCCTAATGTAAAATTGCCTAGTCCAAAAATTTATTCTATGACCCAGAAGGAGCTGGCAACACTACGAGAGTTCATTGACAAAAATCTAGCTAGGGGTTTCATTGAACCGGCCAGCTCTCCAGTGGGCGCACCTGTACTGTTTCGACCAAAGAAGGATGGCACTTTGAGACTGTGTACAGATTTCTGTGGTCTCAATGCAGTATCGATATTAAATAAATATCCTTTGCCCCTGATAAAGGACATGCTAACACATCTGGCAAAGGGGAAAATATTCTCTAAACTGGACTTGAGGGAGGCATATTTCTGTATTCGCATACGGGACGGGGATGAATGGAAAACTGTGTTTAATTGTCCTTTGGGTGCTTTTCAATATAAAGTACTACCATTTGGGCTGGTGGGGGCGCCATGGGTTTTTATGCAACTCATCAATGAGGTCTTGCATGACCACCTATTTAAAGGGGTATTGGTATATTTAGATGATGTTTTAATATATACTGAAACGATGGAGGAACATGTATATCTATATTAGGGGCAGATATGAGGCAAAACAGTTGATGGCTTCCATGCAGCTTTTGGGCCTGGCAGAATTTTCAAGCATTAAGTATTCATGGTAATTTTTTTGCCCCAACCTTGCAGTCAATATTGCCATCAGTGCCCAATTTGAAGTTTGCAGGAATTGCAGTTGGGATAAAAAGTGGCAGCTAAGCTGCTAACTGGTACAAGTTACAAGATTCATATGATTCCCATAATGGATGATCTCACTGGCTGTCCGTTGCCTACAAGGCACAACTTAAGGTGACAGTGTGGACTTTTGAAGCCCTGAACTGCTTCCCTGACTATCTGAAGGACTACCTCTCCTGCTATGAACATTTCTGGGTACTTAGATCAGCAAAAGAGGCCCCAGTGCCAGAAGCTCAGCTAAGTGGTGCACATAAGAGAACCTTCTCCTGTACAAGTTCTAGGATAGTGAATAAATTAACCAAGGAGGCACCTTTGTCTTCCTCTCTGCCAGATTTTAGGAAAAAGAATTAAAAATAAACAAATCTGTCTTGCTAATAATATTTAAATGATAGTGATGTATATTTTTAATCTTCTGTGTATGAATTTTATGGTTATGTTTTACATCTTGTATTTACACAAGTTGAAATATGGGGTATAACTGTAATAATATTAAATAATACAAATAAGAATGATTTTGGCTATTCCTATAGAAGTAGCTTCGAGGGTCAAGTATACATATTTGCATTTAATATGAAGATTTTAAAAATTGCTGATAGCTGCTTCTGTGGAGTGTGTATAATACTTACTGGAATCATAGCTGTCAAGGGGGGAAAAAAGTAATATTTTCCCCACACCCAATTTTGATCAAATATATCATAGATATTATTTTCATTCAGAGGAAAGCTTCAATTTGCATCAATTAACTTTCTTCCCAATGCAAATAGCAGTGTTGGATAGGACTGGGAGTGTCATTGTCCTTGAGTCTTAGTAGGGAAAGTGTTTCTTCATTCCATGTTCCCAATAATTATCTCCTCTTTCACACAGAGCCCTTGCTATTTACAGCTTTACAAATCTGGATTTGAAATGAAAATGTTTGCACATGGTTTGAACTCTGTCCAAGCCACCTTCATTTGTGTTAATGACAGATTGGCTTCAGCACTTTTCTAATAATTTTAGCTGATTCAATTTCCAGCCATTCATGAGAGCGGTGAAATGAAAAAAGAAGTGGACTGGCATGGGGCTGTGCAATATGCTCAGATGTAATCAGAACCTAGCACTAAATTGTTTTCTAACCTGTGCCCATCATATGTTTTGGAATTATAGCTCCTAGAATTCTGGGCCAGTGAAGCTATTGGCTCAGCTGATTGAAAATTCTGGACTTTGTAATCACAGAGTGATGTAGTGGTTAAAGCATTGGACTGGGATCCAGGAGATTGAGGAATTAAGCCTCCACTCAGCCATAGCACCTGTAACCTAGTGGGACTTACTGTAAACAATTCACCTTCTCTTGCTGCAACGCACCTCACAAGGTAGTTGCTGCAAGGATAAATTGAGGAGAGATCCCTACACACAGCCCTTGGATCTCCTAAACGACAGGCATTTGCTAATTTAGCAAATAAATAATAAAAGAAGTTGCTTTTGAAGGGTATCAGGAAAGCTAAGTTAAAAAAAGAAAGTTCAAACAAGAAATGCAACTTGTGTTTGCTATTATGTGTTTCTCAGAGTAATCTCAGTAGTGGGGAATGTACGAACATCTCATGATTTACATGACTATGTTCATACAGCTCCAGCAATTAAAATGCATTACCTTGACAGCATCATCTTGCAAGATTTTGAACAGTTCAGCTGGGATGCCGTTGTCTCCTGCTGCCTTGTTATTAGCAATGCTTCCTAAGGCCCATTGAACCTCACTCTTCAGGATGTCTGGCTCTAGCTCACTGACCACACCGTCAAAGCTATCCCCCATATTGTTATCCTTCCTATATTCTTGCCACCTTTTCTTGATCTCTTCTTCTTCTGTTAGGTCCTTGCCATCTTTGATTTTGATCATACCCATTTTTGCCTGGAATTTACCTCCAGTGTTTCTAATTTTCTGGAAGAGGTCTCTTGTCCTTCCTATTCTATTGTCTTCTTCCACTTCCGCGCATTGCTTGTTTAAAAATAATTCCTTATCTCTTCTGGCTAACCTCTGGAATTTTGCATTTAATTGGGCATATCTCCCCCTATCACTGTTGCCTTTTGCTTTCCTTCTTTCTTGGGCTACTTCTAGTGTCTCAGCAGACAGCCATTTTGCCTTCTTGGTTTTCTCTTTCTTTGGGATGTATTTTGTTGCCACCTCCTGAACAATGTTGCAAACTTCTGTCCACATCTCTTTTAGGCATGTTGTCCAGTAGGTGCTGCAGATCCTCATAGAACTGCTCTACTTCAGCTTCTTCAGCATCTGTGGTTGGGGCATATATTTGGATCACTGTGATGTTACATGGCTTACCCTGAATTTGAATTGAGATCATTCTGTCATTTTTTGGATTGTATCCAAGCACTGCTTTAGCCACTTTACTATTAATTATGAAGGCTACTCCATTTCTTCTGTGGTCCTCTTGTCCACAGTAGTAGATCTGTTGGTCATCTGATGTGGAGTCTTTCATTCCAGTCTATTTCAATTCACTGACACCCAAATTTTTTATCTTTAATCTTGACATCTCACCAATAACCACATCCAATTTGCCCTGGCTCATAGATCTTACATTCCATGTTCCAGTGGTGTGTTGATCCTTAGATCTTTGGATTTGCCATTCACCACCAGCACCGTCAGCCGCTACCCATTCTTTCGGCTTTGAGCTAGCTGCGTCATCACGTCTGGGGCTAGCTGAATATATCCTCTGTTCCTCCCCAGTAGCATTTTGACCATCTTCCAACCTCGGAGTCTCATCTTCCGATGGTATAACGACATATCTCTGGTTGTACTGATCCATTTAGTTTTCACGGCAAGAATACTGGGGTGGGTTGCCGTTACCTTGCACAGGGATCATGTTTAGTCTGACCTCTCTGTCATGACCTTCCTTTCTTGGATGGCCCTTCACAGTTTAGCTGGTGGAGTCACTGAGGTGCTCAAGCTCCAGCACCATGACAAGGTAATAATCCTTTGCTGGAGAGCATCCTATTATACTTACTGTTTTTCTGATATATACAGTGTGTGTGTGTGTCTGTGTGTGTGTATATATACACATACATACATACATACATACACACACAGACACATACATACATACATACAGTATATACATATACATATACTTAATGCCCTGTTAGCTGGGTCACTGTCCATACTTTGAATCAAACTCAACACTCTACCAATGCAATACCTTTATTAGCCAATCAAAAATATTTTTCTAATAGTTCCAAACATTTGACTTATTAAAACTCTTCCTTAGACTATATAGTTAAAAGAAGGAAAAATAAGACAAGAAAAAAATGGTTTGTAACATCAACAATAATTTTTCTTGACTTCCTTTTCATACAGTAGCTAATGGAATGAAGAAGTTTTAATAAAATTAACAGTTTGTGCTTTTTAAAAAAAAATATGCTGGCTCACTAAAGTTATTTTCTGCGCTGATTTTTGAGTTTGACTGTTCTCAGAGTCAACCTGGCTACCAATGTTTTCCATCCTTCAACTAGACCTGTCAATTTGATTAATAATACTGCATATACAATTATTCATAATAAATCAGAGAACAAGAACTTTTTGGCAGAGGATAGATACTTACTGGATTAAAATATATCTCTGTGTACACTATTTAACATTAACTTAATCCATATAATTCTAAAATTTGATCTTGGGCACATTCGATCCATTGCTAGGATCTAATGTTCCTTTTATATAGGATAGCTCCTATTATGAAGCATTTCAAAGCATTCTTTGCCACATCATGAGTAGACAATTAAAACATCTCACTCTGCAAATAATAATATATCACTGAATACTCAATTCTGTTTGAAAATGAAATACTTACAGTGACATACTGAAAGGAGGGATGCAAAAGTTTCCATTGAGAGCAAATCTAGGCAATCCCTTTAAGACAGACTTAGAAACACATATTGCTTATTATACTGTTCATCAATCCCTATTTAGAAATTTGCAAAAAAGTAGCTTTTAAAAAGGCTGTTGCAGACAAATGGCTGTAGTTACATTTAAACACAAAGACTGTGCACTGGGAAAATTTGCATTAATAAAGCTAGAACTGGAATAATAGATGTGTCAAAACAGAGAGTGGAGTAATTTCCATTAAAACTGACAGTTGATATTAATGGCTATGTAAATTAAGGGGAAAGACACATAAAAGCTAGCATGCATTTGCAAATACAGTATAAGCCTTTATTTTAAAAAAAATGCATGGGGATTTGAAAACAAAATCCTTAAAATATTCCACCCTGTTGGAAGACAGTTCTAATGTGTATAGAAAAGTTGGCTGGGTTTTTACTAAACCAGATAGCCCTAATTGAAATCACCACCAGATGTATGTAAACCACATAAACATTTTCTTGCGATGTGGCAACAGCTGTTGTAGAGATCACTTTGAAGCAATATCCATTTATGATGCGATCTTTAACATTTCTGCAAAGAAGCAAGCTCCTTTGAGAACAATGGGACTTGTTGCCAAATGCGAATATAGGATTTCAGCCTTAGTGACCAATTCTGAAAATGTGTGGAGAAACTTACTTTCAAAAAAATCTATTTAGAATTAAGATATATGATTGTGATTCCATGTATTTGCTCGCTGTGCTACAGCATTTGTGTGCTGCTTTAGAATCAGTTTTCATTCCACTTTTAACAACAAGGAAAACATTAAAATACAGTAAAACAGATAAACTTTTAGCATTCTTCAGAAATGATTAGCCAAAAATCAGCCACAGAGCTTAGCTGCAGGTTAATGCTCTGTCTTCCCTGTGATTTTTTAGTTCCTCAAGATCCCACATATGATTATAGTGAATTTCTGGATCAAAATTTTGTAACAAGAAAGGTTCTCTGTATGATTTTTACGAACAAAGAATTTTTATAGATAAACTTGGCTATAATTTTAGGTTTAGTGGGGTTTTCTTAGAATTTTGTTGAATATTTATTAGAATTTTATTGTATATTTATTGTTCTGTACTGTAAACCACCCAGAGTCCCTCTGGTCAGAGGAGATGGGCGGTGACAAATTTGATAAATAAATAAATAATTACAATTTTCTTCTAAGGCCCATTGTGACATTCTCCTGAGCATCCCTTTTGACAACAGAGGCCCAGTCCATAACATGACCCTTATTATGAGTCTGGAACAACCCAGCACATTTATCCCTGTATTTTGGCTTTTTGTTATTGACATAATAATCACTGCTAAGGCTTCGTCTGCTACATCATTCCTCATTCCCAAGGATCCCCACCCTTTTCTTTCACAGCTCACAAGGGCTAAGAATACATGTGTGTGCATGCGTGCACCCTGAAAGTTTGATCCCTGAATTTTTTTCTCTCATTCTTTTTGATAATTGATACTAGACTACGTGTAGTTCATTTCTACAACAGCTGGTTGGCTGGTTACTTTGAATTGTAAATTGATTTATCAGCAACTGAATCTAATTCTTCCCCTCAGTGTTCTGTCCCCATCTGGGTGATTTATAGCACCCCCAACCATTCCTTGAAAAATCCCTCTGTTTTTGTATACCAAGTATGATGCTGTTAAAATAGACAAACTGGGGCTAGAGTTTATGGATAATTTTGAAACAAAAGAGACTAAGTTGCCTCACTTTGGGTGAGTTAAAATCTGCCTAAATTGCCCCAACAAACCTAGTAATGTCATGCCCCAATATAGAACTAGTATTTAGTCACTAATTAATTTCAATTAGAGAAGGACATTTTTAAATTGTACAACCTATTTAAATTGTACAACCTCTGTACAACCTCTTAGTCTAGTTTTGTATATTTTGAATGTAATCCCAGTTGTATTACAATTTTGAGGACCATCTATGCTGAATTAGGTGACATTTGCCATGGTTATTTGAGCCAATTTTTCTATTTCTGAGAAATACAATTCTCCTATGTACACTAACTTTATATGACCTTCAGTACCTAGATTGGCAACAAAAAAATGATGTACAATGTAGTGTGAAAGATGCTTCCATATGATAAAGGGAAATTTTTCCCCTGTTAACATTTTGAATCAGAAAAGTCTCAGTGGATAATAATGCAATCTACTTAACATCTTGAATGTCATAGCCATTCACTATTTTATATTCATAGGGTGGAGATTATTATTATTATTATTGTTTGTCATGAATTGCTTTTATATCACTATATAAATACAGCACTGAGAGTCTTCATAATTGAAAGTTGACCCTGAAAATTACAACAGCATTACTGCCAAACTGTACTGATGCAAGTCATACCATTAGTGAAACCTAAGAGAACCTATTCATTCCATGAAGCTGGATTGAAAAAGCCACTTATTTTGCTGTCTAGTGTGAATAATAACAATAACCTCCTATTGACCAGGGAGAGTTGGTAAAGTGGAAGAGAATTTTGTGTTAATATTTTTTAAAATGGACTTGTATGTTTAGTGGAATTTTAACAATTATATTATCTAACTGTATAAATGATCAAGAGAATAGCATAAAAATAGAAATCAACAGAGAAATCAACAGACATAATCATAAGCTTGAGAGACCAAAGGATCCTCAGTAGCAGGATAATCAACTTATTAAATCCTATCTACCACTTGTAGAGATTGTTTTGATATAGGCAATGGTTGCCTATAACTCAAGCATTATAATTCTCAAAAAAATACAGACTACAAACAGACAAAGCTGTATGGTTCTACATTCCATGGCCAATCCAAGATATTTGTCATCTGAGCAGAACAACAGATGGTGTCTCACCTTTTGGTCAAGGTGTATAATATCCAAGGCCAGCCAGACTGGCACTTGAAAGCTCTTCCCTTTTCTGGCAGTAAAGATTCAATAATAGTAAATTAAATAACAATTTTCTGTTCTTTCTCACAGTTCTGTCTGCCTCCAGCATTTGCCATCTGAGGTGTATACCTATTCTGCCTAATGGTTGGCCAGCCCTGTTAGTTTTTAGCTATTTACGTACTGTATATTTATTGTGCTATAGGGTAGAATATCCTTCTCTGAGCCTCTAATGTAAGTAGCCTTGCTCCTTGCTTTGAAATGTCTGTTTAACCAAAATATTCAGACAGCCTTTGCCATCATTTTGATGGAAATATTTTCCCCTGCAGGCTTAATAACTAGACACTTTAAAAGGTGAGAAAGTCATTACTTTTCTAGCATTTGCTGAATTTCACAGCAGGGAAAGGGCAATATAGCCACTTGAAACATTTACAATGTAAATAAATAAATATATTTAGCACCAAGGCCTTAAGATAGCTTCTACACCTTGTATAGAATGTAAAGTGACCTAAATTGGTACATCTCAGCAGAAGTACAGTGCTGAAAGTAAATAAAGCCATTAGTTCCTGTCTGCTTTTGGGTTCAGTAAAAATCATGCCCCATGACTAAAACTTTTATTATTTGAAATATAAGAATATTAGTAAAATCCATATTTATAAACACAAGCTCTGTGTTATATTTTTAGTTACACTTCGTACCTTACTATAGATCACCAATCATTGTATAATGCTAGCCAAATCATGGCACAGCATAAACCCTTGTTATTTGATACAAGTTTCTGTACTAACTCTGTATTTCATTTGACCCATTACAGAAAGGATAAACTAGTAATAATTATTAGCCATATGCCATTATATTTTATCCAGTATCAGAATCAGTATGCCTCTGAGCATCAGTTGCTGGTGATCAAAAGGACAAAGGTGCAGTTGTGCTCATTTCCTGCTTGAATACATCTCAGAAACCAGGGGTTGGTGTTAACAGTACCCAGTATGCCTTAAATAAATAATAATAGAGGATTGAAAACTTGCAAGGTAATGAAACTTTCCCTGTGTAATGACAGTATGAGGGTAAAAGCTTGTCTTTTGATTTAACAATCCTCAAGTTTCCCTTCATATGATTGTTAACTTCATGAATGGATATTGATCTACTGTTAGAAAATGGCCTATACATTTAAACTTGACCATCCCTAGGGTTCAGAGCATTAAAAAAAATTAGTTAAAAAAACTTTCAGGTGGTGTATGTGTGTATGCACACAAACTTAATTTACTTTGTGGATTAGTATTTGTTTTCCCCAGGGTCCAGTTGACGTAGCCACTTTTGTGACTTTTCTTCTCCTTCTCCTCTTCATCAGTCATCAGAAGCGTCCAGTACAGATGAACTGAATTCCAAATGTGAAATTCCCACCCCTTTTAGGCAACTTCTTCATCACAAGCACAGGAAACCAATTATTTCTGGATGACTGGAATAGGCAACATTTTCTTCACTCACTTGACTGACATGCAAAAGCGCTTTTTAAAAAAATGATTACAATTTTT
The DNA here is from genome assembly GCF_035149785.1 of Candoia aspera. Taxonomy (NCBI): domain Eukaryota; kingdom Metazoa; phylum Chordata; class Lepidosauria; order Squamata; family Candoiidae; genus Candoia; species Candoia aspera. The sequence goes on along the minus strand of NC_086159.1, from coordinate 53,136,713 downwards.
CTTTCTATCAACTAAGCACTTTTCCACTAGTCTTTTTTTTTTTAAAATAAGTCCACCAGTGCCTTATTGAAGCATCCCCTTCTCCTTCCCCTTCCCTTACCAGGCAAATGCAGGGATAAATCCTTTGCAGTATTTATTACAGTACAGACTTTATTGTACTCGTTGACCAGAGTTGCACAAAAATAAAAGTATGAATCATACAAGGTACAAAACAAAAGCCAGAAATAAATATATGGTCAACATGATTAAATCATGGTGAATTTTACGGGCAGTAAAACAGAATTTGGCCCTATTCAAAGAAACTGCCATATTTGTCAGTTAATAGCAGCTGTAGATAAAATAGATTTGAATGACCTAAAAATTTAGTTAATAGGTGAGTTATAAAATGTAGCCATGCAACTGTAGGAAATTAACGGTACAACATGAGCTATATTTTCAAAGGGCAAGACGAACTGTTGGGAGTACATTACTGAGACTGATTACTCAGTACTCCATACATGTATCTACAGATGGTCAACTGTTATAACTCCTCTTCTATATCCATAATACATTGTTTAAGGCCTGTCACTGCCTGCTAGATATCCCACCATCAAAAGTAAGCCTTGTAAGATCTATAACATTGCAACTTCTGCTGAAGCAATACTTTGCAAGATCATCCAGAATTATTAACCATGTTCAGAGGGCCTACACCCAGGGGGATCTTTAACCAGTATGAAAAAATACCTAGCCATGCCCTGGTTTCCACTATGATCATACCAGCTCCCAGGAGAGAACCATGTTATGTGCCCATCATGCCAGTACTTACCAATACTTGTCCATTTAGGCAATTTGGACCCTTCCACCTCAAGTGACAGCAAAAATGATGAAATGGTGCCCCGTGGACTTGTTAAAAAGAAAAAAAAAGTGATTACTCTGGGAAAGAAAAATAGTAATTAAAACAAAAGCTTCTGCAGGTGAAATAAGTGACTTTCAGACAAATGTTATAACTACCACATGACTGGAATGTTATTGGCAAGAGTAGGTGCAGCAAAGATTAGGGAGCCATACTGGAAAAAAATGCAAGAAAGGAACTTTGATTGTAAAGCTGTTGCTGTCCTTGTATATATGTGCACTTTGATATTTAACTTTGAAAATAGCATTACATTTTCCAAACAGTATTTATGTCCAGTAACACCAATCCACAGAAACAAAATGAATGACCATTGCATCTGTGGCACAGAGAGTGGGGAGGGCACAGCAGAAAGGGAATTACCTAATGAGGGGACATGGCAGCCAGCAGTCCTAACTGATGCTTGTCAAGCTGTTTCAGAAGCATCCCAATCGAGACATAATTTTATTAAGGCAGTTTAGAGCCCAGCTGGCATCAGCAAGGAACAGGAACAACTTAAAGATGCACAGTAGAAGTGCCCAATGTAGGCTTTGTTGACTTTAAACGTGCTTTTAATTCCATTCCCAGGGAAATCCTATGGGAAAAGCTCATAGGCTCTGAACCTAGACAGACATCTGTTCCTATAAATTAGGTGAAAATACATTCCTAGGTGTAAAATACAATTCTCAGGAGAAACTTTCAAACCTGTACCTACACCAAAATGTGCTAAACAGGGTTATGTATTGCCCCCCTTACTGTGGAAATTTTACACAAATTCCCTAGTTGAGCATATGAATGATCTCAATCTTTATCTCCCTAAACTAGCTGACAAGCAGCTGCCAAGACTGCTATATTCTGATTATACACTGTTTTTACCTCAATGTCAGACTGATTTTAAGAGAGTTAAGACTGTGTTGCTCTAATAGTCACCTGCAGATTAACTACAAGAAAACTAGAAACACAGGCCATGTTGCTGGTAAATTCATGGTAACAACGTTGAATAGATAAGTTCTTTTAAATAACTAGACTTCTTGTTGTTCATATTGAAAAAGGCTCAGATGTCAGCGTGAACAAATGTTTCAAAGGGTTCTTCCACTCAAATTATTTGTGCTTAAGTCTTTAGTATAACTACTTTATGGAGTTTAATGAGGCCCAACTGAGTCACTGGAATCATTTCAATGCTCCAGATTCCTAGATGTGTTCCAAATGCAGCCTTATGTCAAGAGATTTGGGTTGCTTAGGGTGGAGACATGAACTTGGCTGGAGATCTTCAGTTTCTGGTTGAAACTAAAGTTTTTGCCCAGTAGGCTTGGCTTCCTGAACAATTCTTGATAAATATCAGTCAGTCTGGAAGAAAGCCTTAGCTAACAAATTGCTGACATATGGTCTTTCATTAGAGCTCTTGTTCTAATGCAATACAATCAAGCTAGAGAGACTCTTAAACGTTATGGATGTAGAAATGCAAAATGATAAAATTCTAGTTTCCAATGACTTTACGTGTAGGAGATTGGATATTAGTATGAAGCTGGCTAACTATCTCATTACTATGGAATTACCTATATATCCCAGGGCCCTATCTCAAGCCAGTTTTAATATATTGCTTTCTGTGTTGCTGGAGGAACTGATCAACAACAGTGACAATGACAACAACAGAAATGAATAAATGGGTCTGGTAGAGTCAAAACAGCTACCCACATCCTTCTTTATAGGAAAGAATAGACATAATAGGGAAATGCAGAGTAAGCTTATCTGTCCATGATTATTAGAGGCTACAGGACATTCAGATAATTCCTACACCTTTTTTTATTATCATAAGGACTCAAGCATTACAGACAATGTGGGAGTTTTTGCACCACAGAAAATCAGTTCCACTATAACACCAGGGTCTTTATAATATTAGTGAATATGGTCACATCCTGATATAATTACTGTGTTTGTATTGTCTTTGTCCTATACAGGTAGTCCTTGGTTTACGTCCGTTCATTCAGAGACTGTTCAAAGTTATGGTGGTACTGAAAAAATGGATGTATGACTGGTCCTCAAAGTTCTAGCCATTGCAGAACCCACACTGTCACATGATCACAATCCAGGTGCTCGGATGCCCAGTTTGCGATTACCACATTGCAGGAAGCCTCAGTCATGTGATTGCCATTTGCAACCCTTCCTGCCAGCTTCCCACAAGCAAAGTCGGTGACTGATGGACCTGGCTGGGTTTCAGAGGGAGCTGGGGGTTATACCCGAGTCTCTCCTGCATGGTCCAGCAGAGGCCCTGGCTGCTGCCTGGAATAGGGAGCCAGCCAGAGCCTTGGACAGGATCACGCCTGTGTGGCCTCTCTTGCCCACCCAAACCCAGCACTCCCCGTGGTTTACGGAGGAGCTGAGGGTTTTGAAGAGGGTTAAGAGATGCCTTGTCATGTTCATCGTTTCAATGTTCTGTATACATCGTAACGTTTCGCATGTCACTTTTCTAACCCGTGTTTGCGGGTTGGAACTTTCCAGCCGTGCCAGGCTGTAATCTGCTTACTGCAACTGTGGAATGCATGTTTGGGTTATTGCCTCTGTTCAAGGTTACTTTCTCAGGCCGATGTGGGTAACGGTTGCTAACACCTGGGAGGGGGTGGTTGCTAAGAGGGAGGAGGGGTGGGGCTGGTTTTGAAGCGAGGGGTTTTAGTTTGTATTTGGCGCGCTTTTGCTCATTCTCAGCTTTCTTCGTATTTGCATACTATTCTTTCAATAAATCAGTTTTCATAAAGAATCCCCTTGTGAGACTGAGTATGTCAGAATAGGCAATCATTACATGCCTAGAGCGCCGCTGGAGAAAGACAAAAACTGAACCTGACTGAACACAAGCTAGAGCCACGATTAAGGCCTGCCTTGTGGCGGTAAGAGCGGCGAAGCGCCAGTACTTCTCCGCTCTTATTGCGTCCGCAGAATGCCGCCCGGCGGCCCTGTTTAAGATTACCCGATCCCTTTTAGGGAAAGGGGAGTCAGACATCCATCTACAGGGCCATGCGGAGGAATTTTCAGGGCACCTGCAGGGTAAAATCGCTCAGATCCAGACCGAGTTGGACTCCAAGCGTGAGACAGAGTCGGAGGAGATACCCAGGGAATGTACTTACCAGGTTATCTGGGACCAGTTCGATCCTGTTGAACCCAAGGAAGTGGACAGGATCCTTCGAACTGTAAATGCTACCATGTGCAAATTAGAACCATGCCCCTCCTGGCTGGTGAAAGCAGCGCTGGAGGTGACATGTGGCTGGGTCCAGGCAATGGTAAAGACATCCTTGAGAAAGGGGGTGTTCTCAGCAGCCTTTAAGGAAGCAGTGGTGTGCCCCTCCTCAAGAAACCATCACTGCACCCTATTATACTGGACAATTTTCGCCCAGTCTCCCACCTCCCCTTTTTGGGGAAGGTGGTTGGGAAAGTGGTCGCTTTGCAGCTCCAGAGGATTCTGGATGAAATGAATTATCTAGACCCCTTTCAGTCAGGTTTCAGGCCCAGTTATGGGACAGAAAGAGCATTGGTTGCACTTATGGATGACCTCTGGTGGGAGTGAGATGGAGGCAGTGCATCCATCCTTGCTCTTCTTGACCTCTCAGCGGCTTTTGATACCATCAACCATGGTATCCTTCTGGACCGACTTGGGAAGTTGGGGGAGGGTGGTGTGGTTCTGCGCTGGTTCACCTCCTTCCTCCAGGGTTGGTCCCAGTCGGTGTTGATAGGAAGCGAGAGATCTGGCCCACAGCCCCTCCTTTGTGGGGTGCTGCAGGATTCGGTACTCTCTCCGCTCCTTTTTAACATCTACATGAAACCACTGGGCAAGATCATCCATCACTACGGGGTGAGGTATCATCAATATGCAAATGATACCCAATTATACATCTCCATCCCGGGTGAAGTAAGTGATGCTGTGGTCACCCTTTCCGAGTGCCTGGGGGCTGTGGGGGCCTGGATGGGGGACAACAGGTTGCGGCTGAACCCAGGGAAGACGGAGTGGCTGTGGATTAATTGATTTCTGGGAAATTGTCATCTTTAGTTCTGCATGGGGTTGCACTGCCCCAGACAGACCTGGTGCATAACTTGGGGGTCCTCCTGGACTCACGGCTCCTGCTTGAAGAGCAGGCAGCAGCTGTGGCTAGGAGGGCCTTTGTGCAACTTCGTGTTGTGCGCCAGTTACACCCCTTCCTGGAGCAAGAGGCCCTTCAAACAGTCACTCATGCCCTGGTTATCTCCCATATAGACTACTGCAATATGCTCTACATGGGGCTACCCTTGAAGAGTACCTGGAAGCTACAGCTGGTGCAAAATGCAGCTGCGCGGACGATCTTGGATTTCCCAAGATCAGCACACGTCACGCCTTTGCTCCGCAAGTTGCATTGGTTGCCAGTATGCTTCCGGGTCCAATTCAAGGTGTTGGTTATCACCTTTAAAGCCCTATATGGCATGGGTCCAGGTTACCTAAGGGACTGTCTCCTTCCCTTCACATCAACCCATCCCACCCGGTTATGCAGAGAGGACATGCTACGCACCCCGTTTGCAAGATAATTCCATCTGGCTGGGTCCAGGAGGCAGGCGTTCTCTGCAATAGCACCTGCACTTTGGAATATCCTTCCCCCAAAAGTGAGATTGGCTCCCTCCCTCCTGGACTTTAGGAAACAGCTAAGACCTGGTTCTGTAATTATGCCTGGGGCGGGAGAGAGAGTAGCCATTCTTGGAGATGGTTAGTTTCTTAGAAGGACCCAGCTCTGCCTGCAAATCATAAAGAACTTCCAGTCATCAAGGTTTTTATTATATTTATTGTATTATGTATTATAGTGCTTTACAGTTTTATATTTCTATTTATGTTTTATTGTAAACTGCCCAGAGTCCCTTTTGGGAGATGGGCTGTGATAAATTTGATTAATAAATAAATAAAATAAATAAAGTCAATGTGGAAGCTGGTATGGAAGATTGCAAGTCACTCCAGTAACTCATTCCTGCTTTTTCTCCTACCTGCAGCATGTGTCCCTCCACATGAGCCTCTGCTGGCCATCCCAGACCCTCACCCAGTCACCTGCAACTTATGTGTGGCCTGTACTGGTCCTCCCAAGCCCTCCTCCACCCCCTGCAACACCCCCCGACCCCCACAGCACCCCCACATCACCCCCGTGCTCTATCAACCTAGGACTCCTGCCTCTTCCTGCTTAACAAACCATGCATACTGGAGTTACAATGGCAACTGGGACTGCCTGGGATTGCTGTCTCTAAACGATGCAATCATTTGATGTCACACTTTATGATTGCATCACTTAGTGACAGCAATCCAGGTCCCAATTGCCATCATAACCCGAGGACTACCTGTATTTTTTTCTCCTGTTTAATATAACTTTTTTTTAAAAAAAACTTTTCTTCATAGCAAATTTGCAGGTGGTTCAAGTATTTACTGTTTTACATCAAAGATAATGATGCTTCTTTAACAATTATAGACTTTTAGACTAGGATAAAAATAAACATTTAATTAAGCAAAACTACAACATTATGGAAAAAAATAAGTAGGTTAACTGCACTACTTATTTTGATGGAATAATGAGAATGAGATCAAGAGAGAGAGAAAATGAGATTTATTTCTGATATATGATATTACTTATCAGTGGCAGAGAAGAGATGGAATAGGACCATCTTTTCTTACCCCTTTTACAAGGGGTAAAATATTTTTTAAATCCAGAATGTCCAGATAATCTTTGGAAGTTGCTCAGACAGACATCTCCCTAATTTATTGAATTATCAGAAGTAGAAAGAGGTACAGCACAATCAGACTTGCAAGATTCTGTTATTATAGCCAATCCTAGTAAAAGTAGTTTTAGCCTTCCGGTGGAGTTGATTTCCTGGTCTGGTCTACCTAGTAGGTTGACAGTGATAGTTGGGGACTGTGCAGTGTAGCAAGCTGGTCCTAGGACAAATTATTTGGTAGGTTTTGTATCTGAACATCAGCTTTCATGTTAAAATACCCACTCACAAACCAAATACTATGCCCATATGAGAATCTGAAATGGAAACTTTGTGAGTGAGCAGCTGCTTCAGATTTCTGAACCAGATATAATGGTATGTGGGAAAGACCTTGGGAGATGGGGCTAAAAGATGCTGCCTAGGGAATGGTTGGATAAGCATAGCCTGTAGCTGGATAGTGGGCAGGGCAAGAGGCTCAGAAGGGACCCTCCCTAGTTTATCTGGTTGTAAAGAAGATGTGGGGAGAATTGTACTTTCAGACTTGCAAGATTGTGTTAATGTAGCTTTACAATAAAGTAGAATTAGCTTATCTGGTTGTGTTTCCTGTCTGGTCTACCTGGTAAGGCTGATATCAATGGACAGACTTAGAATAAGGATAGGCCTGTCCTGAAACATCAGGAAACCTTTGTTCTATTTGCAAGCTACTAAATTAATGTAAAATGAGAATAGTAGTGCCATTTCACTCTTTAAGGACAGGAAATGGTGTTCTGCCAAGTGTCCAGGCAGTGATCAGGTGCCCAGACAAAAGGTTCTTTTAGATCCAGAGACAATAAGCATACCAGTGAATAGAGAGCTTTATTATTAACTCAAGCAAACAGATTTAAACAGAAACACAGTTTAGGCAGATTAAACAGAAGCATAAAAAGCATTATGTAAAGAAAGAAAAATCATAACATGCCAAGCAAGTTGATACTCAATCTCCCATAGGCTGTCAGGAGCCCGTTAATAACAACAGTAGAGATACCCCAAGATGGCTCCATTTCCAGATTACTCAGCCATAAGTCCATGCAGAAACTTCCCAAGCCAATTTTGCACACAGCACCCAGTACAGGATCATTGGCCAAGCTCCCCACTCAAGAGGCAACCCTAAGGTTTTTATCAAAGTCTGCCCTTAAAATCCCATGACCCTGTTTCCATGGTATTGAGACTGCAGGATCCAACCTTGGCTGGATAGTTCCCAGGGTCTGGGCACCTGGTTATGACATAATCCAAGAGCCTGGGAAGCTATACAGATAAACTAGTGCTAACATAAACGATCTTGGGGTTTTCTCTTCTCTTCCCCCCCCCCCCATTTTCAAACAAGAGTGAAAAACAAGTGGGTTAAACATAGTTCAGAATGAACTCTACACTTCTATGAAGGAGAAATCAAAATATGTCACTTAAACTCCTTGAAATATAATGGTCTTCTGCATTGCCACTACACATGGCAATAGTAGCAGAATTCTCTTGTGAACTCAGGATAGATGGAAGGAGAGTAACTTTATATTTTATAGCCTTTTTCTTTCTTAAAAATAGTTCCTGAACAATGTTTGTAGCTTTCTTTCCAGATAGTAAGTGATCACACCATAAAGCTGAAAGATGTAAGTTCAGCATATAGAAGTCTTGCGGGGGGGGGGGGGGCTTATATTTCTTCTTTCAAAAAAAGGGGGGGATTCTGTACATGCTTAATAGTGTGCAAGAAATATTCATCTTTTCTTCCTTGTTAATAAATGGCCAGGTGTCCATCAAGCAGTCATTTGACTGAATTATGTGGGATGGTCACCTGACTATTGCAGATGGTGATATTATGCCGGAGGAATCACCACCTGCATGTCTTAGCTTGGAAGAAAAAAAAATGTATTCAATCTAAAATATCCCAAAGACAAATCCTGTTTAAACAGGACAAATCTTACACAGAATGGCATCTGGGGAAGAGAAAGCTAACAGGTAGCTTAGCTGTTCCTTTGCCTGACATCTGATAATACCATTTTTTTTAAAGTATCAATGACCAATAAATATGTAGGGTATTAAAGTCTATCTTTAGAAAGTGACAGTGAAGAGACACTGCAGAGGTATTCTAGAAGTTAGGAATATATTTTTTATCTACGTAACTTTATCATCCAAAATGAAGGTGCTTAGCATAAGGTTATTTTACAATCTAGGACTGAAAACAGTATTATCTATTGTTATCTGTTCAGTTCTGACAAGCATGAGGTATTGATTACTTAAAAAATCAAGTAGACTATTAAAGTATAACAATAAAATATGTTATGTAGGTCAGCTCTCTAAGGAAGAAGGCTCAGTTTCTATCCTAACCATATAAGATGTGACATACAGATCTGGTAAGCAACTCCTTGATGAGTCTTGAAGTAGAAATGTGCGTGACTGTGTAAATAAGACATCATGTTAAGCAACATATGTTTTCTTACATACTTCATCTGTTTTACCCTAACAGTTCTTTGTTTTATCAAAAAAAAGAGGATTTTTTGGCCTCAAAGAATTAAGATAAAATATTGTATGTCTAAGACCCCAAAGAGAAGTTTGGTCTACATATGTCCAAGAATACTAAGTCTACTATAAAGCTAATAGCTTCTCTAGAATGAAGTCGGACAAGAGCATTCTTTAAATGTAGAGCAATTGCTCACAAGCTGATTATTTACTGATTAGGAAAAGAAAATGGGGGGTGGATGAGGGAAGTTCTTGAAGGTATGTGTAGTATGCAAATTTTAATACAAATGAATACAGAAAACTACTGCACAGAGTGAAGTACTTCTTTTCCTTTCCCCATTGGAAATTCCTTGGGAAATTCATTATTCATTAGAAATGAGCTGAGAAAAAAATAACTATCCTTTTAGCAGGGAATGAAGATTCCTATGATTGATGCAGAGGTTCTGCATCAGCCTGGTGTTAGTGAACAGTGAAGGTGGCACCTAGTTTTGAAATTTGTCACAATGCTCAGGCAAGTTTCTTTCCTTGACTATTTTTATAGGAAAAAGCATTGTATAGGAAGCAATCCTCAATTTCATGCAATTGAATGTGGATAACTAGGCCCGTGGTCTGTAAAAATACAGGCAAACTTTACTTCTATTACTTTTCCTTGGGTTTTATGAGAAAATACCGATTCATTAAATGTTAAAATTCCAGCTCAGGCCTTTTGTTTATTCTGGTTCCAGCTTTGTTCTGTCACCAGCTTTCAAAAATGCTTTTTGATTTTCTGCTTCAGATCAGATCACTTCATAGTTTATTTCCTGATCAGAGGAGAACCCCTGATGAAATGTATGTCTTTATCTGCTTTGGTCCTTATTATATCAGCCTGAAAATTGACAGAGCCATTCAATACGATCTGCAGCTGCCACCATACCAACTGGCAGATAGTGAACAAAGGGGCCTGGCTTTAGCATTCCCCATGTCAGGGAATAAAGGAGAAGCAATCCAGTTGTATTAGAACAAACATCATTGCTTTTGACAGCTTGTAATGAGGCAGTATAGCTTCATGGATAAGTTAATAGAGCAGGACTTGAAGGTTACTGTGCTTTCTCTCTCATTGAACTTGGTCTTTCTACTGAATGATCCTTTCTATATTTCTCTCCCTCTCTCTCTCTCTCTCTCTCTCTCCATGCAAGACTCATTTTAGATCAATGGAAGTTCTTTCATACTGACAGTTAATCATTGATTTAACACTGGAATTCCAACATGTTTTAGGTAATGGAAGCCAGCATAAGATGCTAGAGGAGTGTGGCATGATGACCATATACTATGCCCATTAACTCTTAACCCAGTTATTTCAATATCATTCTTTAGAAGGCTGCAACATACTATGCAGAATAATATGTAATCTGTTTCAAGATGCTATTATGTGGATAGTGGTATAGAAATATAATAAATAATAAAGTAAGTGATGAAATCAGATCAAACTATGCTAGCTACCTGTACCCATGCCTATAAACATTTGCTCTTAAGAAGACAATATTGCTCTAAGAGTAGAGAAATCAGGAGGAAGGGACAGATGTGGCCATTATGGAGGAGACGTATGTACTGCAAAATGTATGGAAAACTTAAATGGCAGTGTTACCATATGCATTCTTCAGGACAGCAGAATGGAGGCAGGGAATGACAGTTCTTATAGTCCCTTTTCCCATCCAGAAATCAACTTTGATTATTCCCACCTTTTGGAAGGAGTATGGCAGCAGGACGAGCGATGTGAGAGCTCGAGAATATTCTCATCTACAACGTAGGATGAAGGTGGCTTTGCGGAGTCGGAGAGACAGACAAACCACGGAGGCAGCACTGGAAGAAGAGCTCTGCCAACGAAGAGCTTCAGCGGCTTTGGAGCGGCAGGTGAAAGCTTTAACTTTCTTCTTGTCACTTTCACTTTCTCCGTAAAAGAGCAGCCGGGAAGCCAGGAAGCAAGAACTGTAGAGCCTGCGTGAGTAGCCTAGCTTTCTAGGCAATTCTGCTGCCCCCTTCACTTTGATGAAAGGAACAATAATTACTGACTAAATAAAGAAAAAAGAAGAAACTTCCTAAGTAGGGGAAAAAAAAAACTTTACAATTGGGGGGAGAAATCTTTATTATAAGTCCTTGCTGTGATAAGGGGAAAACTGATTTATTTAATTAATTCATCACGCCATATTGTAATATACTATAGCTTTATATAAATACTTAAGCATATTTTGTACTGTATAAGTAGAAATAGATATTGTATATTGTATATTGTAACATATAAACAAATAGTGTATTAGGATTAATAGTTAAGATAAGCTAAAAAATTAAGAAGGATGTTTACAAAACAAAATGAATACAAGAAGACAGATTAGGAGAGGCTCAGAAGCGGGAGAAGGTGAATGGTTGAAAGCCATGTTTGAAGACTTTACACAGAAAAAATTCAAAACATCACTCAAAATTTAACTCATTTATTGGAAGAGAAAATTGATGGCTTTGAGAAAAGATTAGACCATAAGTTAGAGACAATGGACAAAATAATAAAAGCAGATATCCAAGAAGTAAGAGAAAGAGTGGAGAAATTAGAATGGGAAAAGGACACTGAATTAGACCGTTTAACTGTGTTAGAGTTAAAAGAAAAAGAATACTGTATTAGGCTTAGAGGAGTACCAGAAAAAAAAGAGCCAGAAATTAGAGAAATAGTGATTCAAATGCTTGCCAATTTAATTGACTGGGATGAAGAAAAATTAGAAGAAAATATAGAAAAAATATATAGAGTTAACTCGAAATATGCAAAGGTTCATAGGAAACCAAGAGACATAACAATTGAATATGCAAAAAAGAGGACAAAAGAATTGATAATACAGGCCTCTTATGGTAAAAAATTAACATTGAAGGAGAGGAAATCATGTTACTGAAGGACATACCACTGAAAATACTTAAAAAGAGAAGAGAATACTTTTTTCTTACTGATGTCTTAAAAAGAAACAAAATTCCTTTCAGATGGGAAATTCTGGAGGGAGTTAATGTTATGTTTAAACAACAAAGATACAAATTGAATACTATCTGAAAAGTGCAGGAATTTCTTAAAAAACATAAGAAAGATCTGGAAACAGATTTAAAAGTAAAGAAAGTAAAGGAAAGTGTCTAGATTCTGAAGACCCCAGTGTAGAAGAATTAGCTTCTAGCTCTAAAGAGTTTACAATACTTCTCTCAAATGAATGAACTAAAATGCCTCTCCTGGAACATAAATGGAGTCAACTCCCCAGTTAAAAGGAAAAAAGTTTATCATTATTTATATAAATTGAAACAAGATATTATACGTCTTCAGGAAATGCACATTGCTAAAAAAGATGATAAATATTTGATAAACAAGAAATTAGGAAATGAATTTATAGCAGCAAGTGAAAAAAAATCAAATGGAATTGTAATATATGCAAAGTCTCATTTAAACTCTAAACTGATAAGTGCTGACAAAAATGGAAGATATATAATAATAGAAGTGGAACCGCCAAGCCTTAAAGTATTAGTGGTTGGAGTATATGCCCTGAATGATAATCAGAATTTTTTTTTAATCAAAATTTACTTAATGTACTTTCTGAACTACCCTATAATAATTGGATTATGATGGGAAATCGGAATGGGGTTACTTTACCTATCATTGATAGAAAGTCTGAATGACAAATTTAAAAAAATCAAGGAAAATTACCTCAGTCTTTTTTTGATATGACCAAAAATTTGGCTATTGAGATGCCGGGAGACATAAAAATGGCTTGGCCAGAGATTATACCATCTACTCAGATAGATTCAAATCATTCTCCAGGATTGATATGATATGGCTATCTAAAAATCTGGCAAATAAAATCTCTGATGTAACAACCCTCCCCAGATCCTTCTCAGACCATAACCCGATTCAACTGAGCATAAAACTCCACCCAAAAAATTATAGGTGGAGATTAAATGAAACTTTGCTGAGAAATAAAGAATTTGTAGAAGATTGCAAAAAGAAACTAAAGGAATTCTTTGAATGGAATCTAAATAAAGAAGTAAGTATTGGTACTGTGTGGGATACTAGTAAGGCCTATATGAGAGGGTTCTTTATGTATCAAAATAGGTGTTTGACAAGGAAAGCACAACAAAAAACTCAAATAATTTTAGATCAAATTAAGTTAAAAGAAAAAGAGCTCCAATTAAAGCCATCTGATGAGGAAATAAATCGCCAAATAAAAATTTTGCAACAACAATTAAAAATGCTTACAGCAGATGAAATTGAAAGGAAACTGAGATATATCAAACAAAGAAACTTCAAACATGCTAATAAAGCGGGTAAATGGTTGGCACATAAATTAAGAAAAGATAAGGGGAAAAAAACCATTACCAAAATTCGAGAAAATGGGGAAGAATGAGTTGACAATGAAAAAATTAAGAAGGCATTTTATATTTTTTTTTACAAATTTATATAAGAAACAAGAAATATCAATTGACAAAACTGAAAACTATTTGCTAAAACACAATTTAAAGAAACTAACTAAAGATCAAAAAGCAACAATTAACAACCCCATTACAACACAGGAAATTATAGATGCTATTAGAAAACTGAAAACAGGCAAAGCCCCAGGACCAGATGGTTTTTCTGCAGGATACTATAAATATTTCCAAGATCAAATACTACTACCATTTAAGGATTTATTGAATATGATTGTATCAGGAAATCCAATACCTCAATCTTGGTCTGAGGCAAATATTATATTAATTCCGAAAGAGAAACAGGATCCGACACTATGTAGAAATTATAGGCCTATTTCGCTACTGAATAATGACTACAAAATATTTACATTAATTCTAACTGAAAGATTAAAAATTATATTACAAGAAATAATTGATCATGACCAAACTGGATTCCTACCCCGAAGACACATAAAAGATAACATAAGGACTATCATAAATATAATAGAGTATGCCCAAATTCAAAATGAAAAACAGATTATGCTACTCTTTTTAGATGCAGAAAAAGCCTTTGACAATTTAAATTGGAATTTTATGCTTAAAACCTTGGAATTTATGGATTTTGGCAACACATTTATAAAGGCAGTCAAAGCAATCTATACATTCCAAAAAGCCAAAATTGTGATAAACGAAGATACAACACAAGAATGCATAATAGAAAAAGGTACCAGGCAGGGTTGTCCACTCTACCCTTACTATTCATATTGGTTTTGTAAGTCTTAACAGAGAATATTAGAAAGGAAAATCAGATTGAGGGAATAAAGGTAAAACAAGAAATATATAAATTAAGAGCGTTCGCAGATGATTTAGTTATTACCCTACAAAATCCACTAACATCTCTTGACTACTTATTAAAAACGCTACAAGAATATGGAGAATTAGCTGGTTTCAAAATAAATAAACAAAAAACAAAAATGATAAACTTAAATATGTCACAACATATTCAGAATATATTAGAAAATAAATCAGGATTCTCTAGTGTTAAAAAAGTCAGATATTTAGAGATAGAGATTACAGCTAAAACTAACGATCTATACCAAAACAACAATGCAAAAATATGGAAGAAAATTCAACAAGACTTAGGGAAGTGGGAAAAACTAAATTTATCACTTATGGGGCGAATCTCTGTAATCAAAATGAATATCTTGCCAAGGATGTTATTTTTATTTCAAAATATTCCAATATTATTAACTGACAAAACTTTTAAATTATGGCAAAAAGACCTATCAAAGTTCATTTGGCAAAGGAAAGATCAAGGATTAGACTTAAATTAATGCAGGATGCTAAAGAACGAGGAGGCTGGGGTCTTCCAGATTTTAAATTATATTATGAAGCATGTGGATTATTATAGGTAAAAGAGTGGAAAACTTTACAAAATTATAGATTATTAAATCTAGAAGGCCACGACCTGAAATTTGGTTGGCATGGATTCCTATGGTATAACAAACTGAAAGTAAATAAAGTATTTAATAATCATTGTATTAGAAAGTCCCTTTTTAGAATTTGGGAAAAATATAAATCTACTCTAGCACCCACTCTACCATTAAGGATTTCCCCGAAAGAAGTGTATAGTAGGAGAGAAAAAACAGTAATTTGCAAATGGCTAAGATATTTGGACCTAATAAAATTTGAAGGGGCTATATATAAAATGAAAAGAAGAGATGAATTGGAAAATGAAGGACATCCATGCCAATGGTTTTTGTATTTTCAATTAAAGGAACAATTTAAAATTGATGCCCAAAGTTACAAATTCACAAAAGATCTAACCTAGTGGGATAATTTAGTTTATGCCAACAATGACCACATGATTTCCAAAATATATAAAATGTTATTACAAATAAGAATGGCAAATGTACAAATTAAACAATGTATGATTAAATGGGAGAAAAATCTTGGACATCACATTGACTATGATGTTTAGGAAAGAATGTGGACCAAAGGGCTGAAATTTACCTTAAATTATAATTTAAAAGATTTTTTTAAAAAAATGATGTACATGTGGTACATTACTCCGGACAAAATATCCAAAATGTTTCAGAATACTTCAAATGTCTGCTGGAAGTGTAAAAAAGAAACAGGAACATTTTATCATATGTGGTGGACTTGTAAGAAGGCAAAAAATAATTGGACATCTATAAACAATATAATTTGTAAAATGTTGACTAAAGAAATTAATAGAACACCGGAACTCTATTTATTGGGCATCATGGACAAGGATTTGGAACATGAACATGGAAAACTTTTATGATATTTGATCACCGCAGCTAGAATTACATATGCATCAAAGTGGAAGGAAGAACTGACCCCCTCAATGGAAGAATGGACATTTAAATCCCTGGATCTGGCGCAGATGGCAAAACTTACGGACCAGCTAAATGATAAAAATGTGGAAGATTTTCAGAATGACTGTACCCCCTTCTTCAACTATGTAGAATCGACCCCAAAATTAACGTAAATGTGTAAAACATATGAATATAATACAAGATGTAAATATTATGTATTTGACTTATATAATCTCAATAGAACTGTAGAATTATTGTAACCAAATTAGTGAATTGTGAAAATAAATTATTTAGTTAAGGTATAAAATTGTATTACTTAGGGAGTTGGAAATCCATTTCCTTTCTTTTAAACCTCTTCTTCTCTTTCTTCTTTCTCCTTTCCTTTTTTCTTTCTCTTGTTTTTTGCATTTTATGTTTATTGTTGATTTGTAATTTATGTTTGTATTATTTGTGTAAATAATTTAATAAAGAAATGCATAATACAAATAAAATAAAATAAAAACAGAAATCAACTTTGATTATATCTAGCACAAATCCTTCTGCGATATGGCAGGTTTCTTACAAGTGCACCTGCATGATATCTGTACTCTCCTAGGAAGTGCTAGCTAAGCAATAGCAGGAAAAACAGAGGAGGAGCAGGAGCAAGGGCAGAAGGAGGTCTCTTGAAACCCTCTCTCCCAACAACACCTACCTCTCTGAAGTTTGGGGCTTTATCTGTACATAAGGAGCAACTATACCTGAAAATGGCTAAGTGCAGCTATATTAAAGTACACCAGATAATCAGGGTACCATCCTTCCAAACAATAAAAATGAAAATGCAATGAAGTTCTTCAGACTATATGGACAAGTTTCATAGCCTTACATATTTCTGCACTTGAAAATTTTATCCAATATGGCTGAAAGGTAAAGTTGTTTATGGAGTTGCTATTTTAATCAGTATCAGGATTCTGAACCTGGCCTTGAATTATAGTCAGTGAATTTCTGAATTTGGCTTTAGACTGAATTCAGCCTCCAAATTGTCCTATCAGGCTGCTTTCTGGATTGCATGCCAGCCTTACTAGGTAGATCATACAGGAAACATGACCAGATGAGCTAATTCTATTTTATTGTAAAGCTACATTAACAGAATCTTGCAAGTCTGAAAGTACAATTCCCCCTAATCTCCTTTGACACTAGGGAGGGTCTCTTCTGAACCTCTTGCCCCACCCACTATCTAGCTGCAGGTTATTCTGTCTCTTATCTGGCCATGCCCAAGGCAGTGTCTCTTAGCACATTTTCCCAAGGAGTTTCCCAGATACCATTACCCTGCACCCCCTATCTAGATTACGTTCTTCTGCTATGCAACTCAGCCTTTTATTATTCTGATTGAAGAAATTGCAATAAAGGCACACACAATCTTGAATTTGTTCTGAGCATGACTTATACAAACCAGATAGGTTTACTGATGGTGTTTTTTGAAAAACTTGCAGTGAATTTTGTTTCCTAATCCTGATTGCAACAACTAGGAGAACAACTATTATGTTATGCAACAACTATTAGAACAAATAGCTGGACTAACCAAAGCTAAATGGAAACAATAATCCCATTACTGGGGGAGAAGTGACTGTGAAGGGCAAGATGTGGAGTTGAGAATGCCTCATTTTATACAGTGAGACTACTAGGGTTGTACTGCTTGATTGCCTGATGCAATACTTTTTCAACCCTTGCAAGACCTACAGCCATCTTATCCATTTAATTTGCCTGTAGCCAGACTTTGTGGCTATAAACCTGTACTTGACAGTGAAGGTCAAAATCCACCCTTTCACTTAACCTACACTACTCTTTTAAATTCCTGAATAACTGTAAGCAATGATTGAAAAAGCCCTAAAATATCCATTCAGTGGATTGATTCTTTGGAACATTCAGGTTTCATGGGTGGTTGTGGGTTGGGTTTTTTTGGAAGTACCAATTACGGAGACACATAAAGAAACACAGACCTTCCCCCTGCTTTTATGAACATCGGTATATACAGCATAGGAATTCATGTAAGAGGAATAGTTTGAAATATGTAACAGTCATAAGCAAATTTCTTATTGGCATGCCTTTTTCACTGGGAATCTATAAATATGAATTCAAAAGTAAGTCTCAAGGCTTTCCCAGAAATGTCAATGAACGTGTCACTCCACGATCAAATGTTCCCAGAACATGTTTATCAGACTCGCATCCATCTTCAAGCAACCCATGTCAGCAGACTACGAGTCGCCAGCAGGGAGGGGGAGTTTGACTGGAATGTGAATTATTTTGTTCGGGTTAGATGCTTCTGCCCCAAGGTTAACGGCCAGCATACCGTCCAAGCCATCTGCTGGCACATGGAGGTGCATGCCTTTGAGGATAGTAAGGGGGGGAAATTAGAAGCTTTTGTGATTTTAAACTGCAGAACGCGTGGGAAATGCCATTCGCAACTTTTACCTTGTATCGAACGCTACGCTTCATTAAACAGTTAAATGAGCCAAGGCCTCTGGACTGTCATTGAGTGAATGCTTGAGCATTCTGGTCATTACAAGGGGTGAAACTGCAGTATTAAAACAAATGATTTACTTGCATTCGGTCCAGTCTCTGGGTGACCATCACTGGGCTTTATCACATCTTCTTCCTCCTGTACTCACAAGGTTTACTGCAAATAGAGGGCTTCCCTTTAGAGCAGTGTTTCTCAGTGTTTCTAGCATGCTGGCTGCGGAATTCTGGGAGTTGAAGTCCACATATCTTAAAGTTGCCAAGGTTGAGAAACACTGCTTTAGAGATAGAAAGTGCCACTGTGTAAGCGGTAGTGTTACACTGCTTATGCTGCAGGCAGTAATCTTGGAAACTGACTTTTCCTGCCTTCCAGTACCTGATATTCCAGCCTGGCAACAGGAAATCAGGACAAAAGGCAAAAGAGCCACAATAGACAAGAAATAGGTTGTTGGTTTGTTACTTTGACCAGCATCCAAATATGCTTGGGGGAAGATGTGTTTTGGTGCAAAACCAAAGGAGCAGAGCCAAGCATTTCTTAATAGCTAGTTGAGAACACTGTAGACTCATAAAGACGTATACCTGCGTTTGTTCCACTGGCATCCTGGTAAACTTGAAAATTAGAGTAGCCCATTCCAGCCCCTAGATTTTTTTTCTTGTGAAATCAAATTACTTAGGCAACTAAAAAAATAGTTCTCTGATGGTAGCATAATTATTTCCAACAGCACTGACTCCCCAATATGTGGATCAATGGTAGCGTACATACTTTATCTGCAGAATCCAGTTTGAACCCTTAGAGAAGCACTACCAGGTATCAAAAATACTGGGTTAGACAGACCAGGTCTGTCAATATAAGATAACTTCCTTATATTCCTAAATGTAAATAAGACTGTAGGGCTGTAAATTACTTCATCCTGTAAAAAAACCTCATCCCAGCCCAGCCCAAATAAAACTGGGCTGCATTCTTATACATGCTTAGAAAGCCCCATTTATCACAGTAGTGACACATATTTGGGAATAAATATATAGGATTGCATGGTTATTCTTGGCTTTTTTTAAAAAACCAACCTCTCATCCATAATTTCATTTCTAAGGAATTGTAAAACAGTAAGAAAGCTTTTGCTAAATTCATTGACATTGCAGAATGTAGGTATTACTGCATTCCCAAAGAATCAAAACCACTCTCTGTATTCATTCACAACATTGTTGTAACTAAGCAGCAATAGGTATTAGAAAGAAATAAAACCTTTCCTAAGACTAAGAGCAACTTGACAGTTGAGCAAGATAGTAGGATTCATTGGATGTCTTCATGTGCAGGCTAGATAGACGTCAGGGATGCTTTACCTGGATTTCTGAACTGCGGGGGATTGGATTCAATGCCCTAAATACCCCCTTCCAACCATTTCATTTTATGATACAGTGATTGCACCCCTAGAATAGTCTAAGCCATAAAGTATCAATTAACTGGATCAAAAGTTATGGAAACATCTATGAATGCCATATGGAGATGTTTGGGGGATTAGACTGTTTAGAAACAAAGACTTCTCTAATGTCCACTTGTTTTTCTGTCAGTAGTTTATTATATTCCACATGTTTTTAACAAATAATAGAAATAACACGCAGTGAAGCCAGACTGAGCAGGCTGGTCAGGCTGTAAATGCTTGAATTTTCAGTTGCCTTTTTCTAATGTTTTTCTTCTTCTCTAAAGCATGTCATATCCCTGCTCTGTAACCAGTTTTTTTCCTATCAATCAGCCACTCACTTGCCCATTCAACTCATGTCACTGTCTGGATTCCATGTATCTTCCAGTCCCCCTTTAAGATTTAATGTGGACCATGTCTGAAGATAGGATATGAGTCCTGACCTAGAGAAAAATATGGAGCTTCAGGATTTTTTAAAACTCATCTTAGTTAGACAGTTTACTTTAGTTTTCCCTATTTACAATTCAAAATCTTCTCACAAAATTCTGCCTCTGATTGTAGTTAAAGTAATCCAAACAGCCAATCCGCAAGCACTTAGAAAGGAACAAGGTGATTACTAGAAGCTAGATTGAATTTGTAAGAAACAGGTCAGGCAAATCCTACCCCCCCTTTTTTTAACAAAGTGACTAAATTAATAAACCAAAGGAATGTTATGGATGTAGTGTACTTAGTAAGGCACTTGATAAAGTTGATCATAGCTTCCTCCTTGAGAAAATGGGACAATATTGGATAGATGGTCCCACTACCTGAAGGATTCACAGATGATTAATTATACCTATTGTGCGATCCTATGTCAACATGGAGGGAAGCATCCAGTGGGATATCTCATAGTTTTGTTCTGGGTCCAGTGCTCTTCAACATTTTCATAAGTGTCTTAGACAGGGGGTAGAAGGGATGTTCATCAGATTTGCAGGTGACCCAAAGCTGAGGGGATTGCTAATACTTCAAAAGCTGGTCTCAAGTCCAAAAGGATCTTGATAGATTTTAAGTTCAATTCAAGAAAATGTGGTTAAGGGGCAAGAAATGTAGGTTCTGTACATATATAGGGTAAAAGAAACAGATGCATGGATACCGAATAGTTGGTACCTGGCTTGGTACCAATATTAGTGAGACATCCAAACTCAAAATAAGAAGGAATTTCCTGGCTGTGGGTGCTATTGCCCAGGTCACATTTAATCTGCTGTATAAGGTAACTGAGCCCATCTGATTGGTTGATTGACTGATGATGTGCATCAAGTCAGCATAGACTCTTAGCAGTAACACAGAAAGATTATATTCATGCGGATCTGTCTCTAACCTGGTCCTTCAGGTGTTCAATAGAGCCAATAGACATAAGATATTCTTCATCTCTCCATTCACTTTCAGCTATTATGCCATAGCCATGACCCTGAAAAACCATAAGGCTTTTCTGTTCAATGTATCTTGTCTATTCAACCCTTACTACAAAAAAAAAAAAAAAGTATGAGGAGATTCATTTTGACACCCAACACATTAGTGGCTAGAAACTAAAAATGTGCCTGAATATCATGATGTTTGTCCAAAATACCTTGAAAAACCCAGTTTTTGCAATCAGGGAGGACAAAATATGGCTGACCCAATGGTCAGCATTCTTCATGCTTCATTCACTTTGCTTCAGCGTATATAACAAACATTAAATTTAGCAATGCTTGAACAAGATGGAATGTTTCAAGTGTGTGAACAGTGATGTGTTATTTATATGTCTCTTTATTACCATGTCACTGGTGATAAGAAATAAGGGAAGGCAGAATGCAGAACTTTTGCAAGACTCAAGACAGCTAAGTGGTGATATGAGTCAAGTAGAAATTCTTCCCAAATAAAGGTTTCAAGAGCAATGAAAAGAAATCACACACTTAAGTTGTCACCCAGTTAAGAGAAAACACACACACACATACACACACGCAAAACTGTAACATTTCTGCATAACAGGGTGATTTAATCACTGTCATAACAACCAAGGCTTTGTACCAACTGGCATAAATATTTCAAATTTTGTCAGGAGGGCAATTTAGTGGTTCTTTCTTCTTACTTAGGCAGCACCTGCTGAGTTGTTTTCATTTCATACATCAGAATGATGGCTAGAAGTAGATGTAACCACCTTGGGATTTTATCCTTAAATCTTCATGTAATGAAGTCTGAGTTAAGTACAGCAGAGTCATGCTGATTTTTTAAAAAAAAAAATTGGCAGCCTTTACTTGCAACGTAATTTACATGAAAACACAGAGTAGAAATGTTATCCTTCTAAATTCTTTTTAGTAAAATAAACTGAGGCTCCTTAGGAAAATTGCCCTGTTCTAATACACATTGATGAACTCAGTTTTTTCTAAAATTCTGAATGATATGAACAGTTCAGATGATAAAATATAAAATGTTGATTTTGATCTTTGTTGTATGCTCAGGATTCTGATCTATGGGGGATCAGATGCTCAGGATACTGATCTATGGGGAGTATATATGTCAAATATGAGACCACTACAGATTTTAAAAGCCATTAGATTTTTCAGCACCAATTCCTATGTTTTCTTCTATGCAGATCACACCATCACTGAAAATGTTTAGATCACTCTTTTTGGTGTAGGGAGTAGGTTGGGGTGGGGAGAATTCCCATGTTCTAGTTTCAAACGTGCAAAAGGTTTTGATAAAAGTGTCACTGTTTAAGTTCTGGCAATGTTACATTATTACAAAGATGTATGTTTGTGAAGCCAATTAAATAAAACATTGAACATGATACAAAAGAGGAGCATGTATTATTTGTATTATTGTATTTTTCCCCACCAGAATCATAGACCATTGAAGTATTCTCATGGACCTCAGGTAGAGAGAGTCAATACATTCAAAGAGAAAGCCAAACAGTTCCCCCCACCTACCTGGTGGCTCTTCTACTTATCTTTCCTTCTAAAAACTTTGAATTATAGATCTATGGAGCTCCCTTCTACTAAGAAGGCAATCAGCTAGAGCTTACACTTGGAGCTTATCTTTATGTCCTCCTGCCAGCAGAGCTACTGTTAGACATAGGTTTACTGTTCTTTCAAAAGATTGTTAGACTTGTGTTCAGACATAGCCTAACAGGTTATAGCACCTTGGTGCCTACTATCTGTTATTTGATGTAACACACTATTTCAATTACACTCAGCCAATCCATATTCATTTCATGTTTGGAAGAATGATTTTTAATTGCTTTCCTGGTGACAGAGAGTACTTGATGGAAATGGAAATGAAGGCCGGGGAACCTACCAATAGTAGTGGTGACTGTATAGGAGCAACCTATTATATGCCTGACAAGTTCCAGCAAGAATGAAACTGGTTGTATAGTTCCTCCTGATGGTCAGTAGTGAATGTAAAAGAAAATAAAAAGTTAGATAAACTTCCCTTGCAAGGAACTCTTGTAACTTCTTGCATAAGGTCCAGGCAAATCAATATCTTAGCTTTCTAGTCTAGGAGTATAAACAAGTAAGAAGGGACAATATATTATTCATTGCATCCGTAATCCTATGTGACTTAAGATCTGGATACATGATACATTGCCATGGCAGTTATCTCTCTGCCTTCCTGATGGTGCTTCATTTATCAAAATTCACCCTGCAGAACCTGTGAAAGAACATTCTTCATTTAAGGGCCCATATTATGGAATTTTCTCCTTATTTGGTTCATGCTCAAGTTAGCTGAACTTTTACTGCTGCATTGTTGAATATGTTGCCCTGCTGTTTTTTAAACTTTTGTCATTTTATATAATGGTATTGGCTTGTAATATTGTACACTGCTTTGGAATTATTTCTAATGAAAGACTGGCTACCATTTCCATAAATAAAATAAAATAAAATAACCTTTACTCCCCCACAAGTCACTTACAACCACTAACAGAGTATGTATAGCGCTTTTCCTTTGCCTTGAACTTTCTGGTTTCTAGGAGGATTTAGGTATTTCAATGACTATTCTCTGAAGTTCCTTCTGGTCAAACCTTGGCTTTAAATCTTCTGATACAGGACTTTGCTGCCTAGTTAAAATTCACTGCAACCACACTGTGTGACTTCTTTCTCTCTCTCTTCAACAACTGGCTTTGGTCCTCAGGTTTTTTTCAAGAGTAGAAAGTTTTGTCTTTTTCACTTCTGAAATAATCTAGAGGTAAAGGAAATGTACATGGTAATGATTTGAGAGAATATGAATATTACTTTTATTTCAAATTGTCACGTTTAAGCTTCCATCCACTAATCACCCTTAACACAGGCAGACTTAATTTTTTGAGGCACAATGCATAGTAATGAAGTCAGTTGGCTCTCATCTAAACAGTACAAAACATACACAGATAGATTTAAAAAGCATTTCTTCATAAATTGTCCCATCATGCAATGGTTCATAGATCACAGAATGAAAAGTAGGGACAATGGATTAGATTTCTAGTGTCCCTGAAGTCCTAACAATGATTGTATCAGAATGCAGTCCAAGTACAAAGACCGGTTTGCTTTTATTCCAGTTTCTTAAGAGAAAATCCAGAATGATGGTAGGCTATGAATACATGCTTTCATCCCCTTCCTGTCATTCTCTATAGCAGTGTTTCTCAACCTCAGCAACTTTAAGTTGTGTGGACTTCAACTCCCAGAATTCCCCAGCCAGTTCCATGAGGCTCTGCTTTCTCCTCAGTCCCATTGAACATTTACATGAGACTGCCGGGTAAAGTCATCTGGCATGGAGTTAGGTATCATAATTTTGATGATGATACTCAATCATACAGCTCTATCCTGAGCTGATCAAATGATGCAGTCATTGTGCTTTTGCAGTGTCTGGAGGCTGTAAGAGCCTGAATGGGGAAGAACAGGCTCAGGCTCAACCCTAGCAATTCCAAGTAGCTGTGGGTTTGTCAGCCTTGCAAGGTAGACCAGACAGAAAACACAGCCAGGTGAGCTAATTCTACTCTATTGTAAGGTTACATTAACAGAATCTTGCAAGTCTGAAAGTATATGTCTCCCCACATCCCCTTTACAGCCCAAGAAACTGAGGAGGTTCTCTTCTGAGCTTCTTGCCCCACCCACATTCCTGCTGTGGGCTAAGTTGCTTTTTATCTGACTGTGCCCTTGGTTGCATCTCTTTGCCCTGTCTTCCAAGGTCTTTCCCACATACCTTTACAGGGTTTTTGGACATTCCAGATGTATGGACTTATCGTATTTGGTTCTGAAGTATCACTTCTCCAGACAGGGCATGAGTGTAATCTGGGAGTCCTTCTACACTTTTGGCTTCGGCTCATAGTTGGTAGCTGTGCCTAGGAGACCTTTTGCACAGCTCCACCTTATTTATTTATTTATTTGTTTGTTTAATCAAATTTATGCACTACCAATTGCACCCATTTCTAGACTAGGAAGCTCTACTCACTGTTACTCATTTTGGTCACATCTGGTCTGGATTATCACAATGCACTCTACATGGGCTGACCCCGAAGATCACTCAGAACTACAGCTAGTCCAGAATGCGACAGTGTAGGTAGTTACAGTAGGTCCATCTAACATTTCTGGTTCACAAACTGCACTGACTCCTGGTGGGCTTCTTGGCGCAGTTGGTTACCATCTATGAGGTGCTTCATGGCATAGGGCTGTGTCCTAACAGCCAGGAACCACGCTGAGACAAGGAATAGGTCTCTAGTGTTTATTACTGCTACATAACAGAAAATCCTAACAAACTGAAGAAGCGTGGGAAAAACTCAGTCATATAAACCCCAAAGGCTAAGGCGGGCCCGATCTGTGTCTCTTTGAATGGCTACCTAATTCCTCAGTACTACGCATGCGCTTTACAGCCTGGATGGGAGCCCCCTGCTCACCATACTTACTCATGACAGGCTGGGTTATTTTCAGGACCAAATTACCAATTGTTTATGCTTGTTCCATAAGGTCTGATAGGGTGGGCATTCTATCGGTCCTCTCTATTAAACAATGCCACCTAATGGGACCCAGGAACTGCACTTTGCAGTTGTGGTACTGTCTCTGCTGGTGTTTTGTAAAGGACTGAAAATCTAGTTCTTCCCACAGCCATTGGGCCAGGCTGTTGGGTGATCCCATCCTGGTACTGTGGTTATAATTTTTTTGAGTCACTCCAAGGGCTATGTATTTTTTTTAGACTGTCTTTGTTTATTCTCGATTGTTTTTAATTGATTTTTAATTAATTGTTAGCTACCTAGGATCACATGTTGACTGGATAGCGATATACATTCAATAAATAAATAAATAAATAAAACAAAATATGTTTACTTCCCAAATTTAAACATGAATGGGAAAGATATTTGAACAAATATGCTCATTTCTGTGTTCTCTGTCATGAACTGGGCTAAAATACACACAAATGCAGGTTCCCAACATAGATGGTGGAAGTTTTTGAAAGACAAGCAATAAAATGAGCTCCAAAATATTCAAGCCACATTAGCTCTTATTACCCTGAAGTATCAATTTGAGATTCCATTGACAATAAAGTTTAACTCCACTTTAAGCAGAGTTGGCTATGGTAAATCCCTTTGGAATACGACACTCCACACCTGCTACATAGGTAATAAATGCTCCATTTGCAGGAGATTATCCTCCCTCTTCTCTTGGCCTCTGATTGAACAAAAGAAGAGGGAAAAAGATAATCCTTTTAGAATGCAGATTTTACACTGGCCAGGTAGGTAATAAATGCTGCTTCCAAAGGATTATCTGGTTCAGTCTGCATAATACAGCGAGAAATAAATGGAATATTTTAACATATTGGAAGATAGCACTAGGGAAGGTAGCCCATATGTATGCAAAGGAAACAGCACATATACATTGCATTTGGACAATTTTTAGAGACAATTCCATTAACAGAAATATTTATTTCCTATTTAATGCCAAATATGATCATATGGTCCACCATCCAATTATAAGCACAAAACAGCAGAAGACAAAGAGGAAATGTTCTCGGAACAGACTTCCAATAACGCTGACATTTTCTAGTCTTATCTGTTTCTTCTTCTGTGGTTTGAAAAGGGAAAATCAACAGGGCTTTCAATTATGTTCCAAAAACAGATTATTTCTTTGTCAAATCAGTCAATGGTATACTGAAGTAGTATTTTTCTCTGTTCGTTTCACTGACACAACATTCTGCTAACAAAAGGCTGTTATGCAAATGTTATGATTATGTAATCCATTCATGGCTAAAGTACATGCTTATACAAAACAAGTAAAATTTCCTTTCTTCTATAATCTTCTAAGGTGGTTTTGGAAGCACTGATTGTGGTGTTTATGCAATAGCAGTTCTCAGAGGACTTCAACTGTCTTGATCGATTTTAATCTGGGTTCAGTCATGGTTGGGGACACAATCAGTTCTGGTTGTCTTAAAGAATGTTTTTGTCTGGGCGGGAGACATGAAAGTGCAAGTATTTATCCTGACTGATTTCTCTTTTTTTTTAAATAAAACTATTATTTTCAAGATATAATTAAGATACAAATAAAATAGAATATAGAACATAGAAAACAGAACTAAAGAAAAAAAGCACAAACTATAAAAGTGTCAGTAGAAAGAAAAGCAGAAAAGGAAAGTGACTTCTGACTTTCTCCGATACATATGTATATGAATTTACAAATCTAATCTCTGACAGTGAATTAACTATGTTAACATTATTTCTATTAAAGCAAACCATTTAATCTCTAAAATCGAAAATCATATCCTGACTGATTTCTCAATGGTTTTTCGTGTCACTGACCACTGAATTTTCCTGCACTGTTCCTGTGGGTTGGTGGCCCTACATTACAGTGTTTTTGCTTTTAGTTACAATGCGGAATGCTTGTGCCTTTGAATTCTGGCAGCTATATTGCAAAGTACAACAAGGCACTATTTTGTCCCCAGTACTATGTAACATTTATTGTGAAGCCACTGGGGTAGGAGTCACTTATCAGGAGTTTGGGGCTAGGTCACCACTATGTTGAAGATCTGTCTGGATCAATAGAGGCTGAGCATGTTGTCTACCATTGTTTAGATGCAGAGATGGAATGGATGATAAACAATACACTAAAACTGAAACCTGGAAACATGGAGACCTTGTGGATAAGTATTTTGAAGCCTAAATAGAATTCGACTTCCTCAAAAAAAAAAACTGTTGCATACTTTAGAAGTCCTCCTAGAATCATCATTTTATGGAATCGCCAAGGGTCAGATATGACTGAATGGATAATTCGGTTCAATTCAAATAATCTAGTAGCTAAGAGTACCTATTTTCAGCTTTAGTTAGTAGATCAACTATATCCTTTCCTAGATAGGGACAGTGTAACTATAGTACTTCACATATTGGGAACTTCATGTTTAGACTACCATAATGCAGTCTGTGTGAGTCAGTGTTTGCCCTTGGTCCAGAAGCTATAGAGTGTGACAACTACAGAGTGGGATGCCTGTCATGCAAGGGTTACACAGCTGTGCAAACAATCACACTGGCTGCCAACTACTTTCTAAACTAGTTCCATTGTTTTGTTCTTGGCTTGTGGAGCCATTTTTCTTGAGACCATGCTATCTGACAGATAACCTTTGCTGTTACTGACCAGGTCAGTTACTAAGATCATCAGGAGAGGTCAGTCTTGCTCTGGAACCCACTCACTCATGAAATTTACAAGGTTTCTACTATTTACATTACATCTTTTAGATGCCTGTTACAAATCTATTTTCAGGCCTGCATCTATGGCTTTTTTTATTATTCTTTTTTCCTCTTTCCTTTTTAAAGTGATACATGCAATTTTTATAGTTTTTTACTGTTTTAATCTATGCTGTATTTTTATTCAACCAGGAAACAGGATAGAAATGATCAATCAATCAATCAATCAATCAATCAACTGATGACTCTTTTTTTATGCATTATTTGTTAATCAGTGGCATACTATAAAAGTGATACATTATGAATGTAGAATCTTTCAACTGCAGCTAATAGCATCTCAATACTTCTTGCTGTGCAACAACCCACTGGGGACATAAACCTTCCACAGCTGGAATGGAACCTAGTGCACTGGCGTCACTACCTTAACTATACCATTTTCTTTCTGGAAGACAGGCAGCATGATAGGAGTCAGCCTCCCAATAGAAGGAAAATCAAAGAACCAGAGGGGAGGGGAGCATATGAACACATTCTCCTTCCAAAGTAGAGGAGAATGCATCACACTATTATTTTAGTTACAATGTCTTTTTCTAATGGGTACCTGTGAATATAGAATGTATAACTCCACTAAATTGGATATTCCAGTTAGGGAGCTTTATTCTTAATGATAAAGCTTAGATCAACCAAAAATTGGGTCTGCTTGCAATAAGCTGCTACCAGATTATGGGAGGTGACTTGAGCACACTGGGGATGACCTGCACCAGGATAAAGTTATTCCTTGCATATGATAGACCTCAATTTGAGGTTTGAATTAAGTAGTAATAAATGAATGTTCTTTTCTCCCTAGTTATAGCAAAATGTTTTCATCTTCACCGCAATCAACTCACTAGGACTGCATAGAGCTGAAAAAATGGGCACTCCTTTTTCTGGGACATTGACTAACTGATCTGATCTTTGCCTTCTCCTGCTCTGTTTCCTTTGCTAGAAGATGGTAACTCAGATTGTGAAAGCATTCCTGATGCTGTCAAGATGCCACATATCAGCATGTTCCTAGATCATCTAGCATCACTGCTGCTCCTTCAAAAGTAGAAGTTTTAAATATTCAGGTTCACTTTTGTAGCTGATTAGGTTGTATGATTTTGTATGCAGGCATAACGAACTAACTTCCAGGTGTAGTCAGGTATTAATCCCTACTTCTTTTGCATTTCATGAAGCAGTGCCTGGAAAGTATGAAAATAGTTTACAGCATGAATAATTATGATGGACCAATGGATTCAGCAAGGTCTTGCTTTCAGGCAAATGGCAAACATTCCCCTCCTCCTCCTCCTCCTTGATTTTGTTCATCTCTTGTGATATTGATTTATCCCCCAAGGGGGAAAGAAGGGCTAAATTCTCTAGTCAATGCAACTCAATGCTTCATGACTAGGAGGTGGAGCTACAGAAATTATTCAACTTTTTTCTTAATATTTTACAGATATAATTTTAGTTTTTATAAATGTCACTCATTTATTCTATTTTTTCCCCTGATTTTATTAGCATTGCTATATTTTAGGTTGTATTTCATCATATCTTCTGGTTGTCATACTTACAATATATTAAAAAAAACAAAACCCTCTCACCCCGATGGGTGGTATGTGCCTTCCTCAACCTCGGCCTGGGAGTTTGAGGGTTCTGCTCAGTAACTTAGCTGTTCCCAGCACTGCACTCTTCTGGACAGAGAGCCCTGATGTTGTCCCTGGCATCTGTTGGAGCCCCTCTCCCAGCTTAGGACCACTTTGGCCTTTACCTTCCACATCCACTTTAATTCAAATTATTCAACTTTTCTTTTTTGACTTTTTAATCACCAAAAGGGGACGCGGTGGCGCTGCGGGTTAAACCGCTGAGCTGTCGATCGGAAGGTCGGCGGTTCGAAACCGCGCGGCGGGGTGAGCTCCCGTTGCTCGTCCCAGCTCCTGCACACCAAGCAGTTCGAAAACATGCAAATGTGAGTAGATTAATTGGTACCGCTTCGGCGGGAAGGTAACGGCGTTCCGTGAGTCATGCTGGCCACATGACCCGGAAGTGTCCTATGGACAACGCCAGCTCCAAGGCTTTGAAACGGAGATGAGCACCGCCCCCTAGAGTCGGACACGACTGGACTTTACGTCAAGGGAAACCTTTACCTTTACCTTTAATCACCAAAAGACTGTATAAAGTGTGAGACACTTATCTCTCTTGCATACCAAAGTCAGGGATATACCAGGTAAACAATAGATTGTGACATCTGAAGCCACCAGGCCACACTGTTCAAAGCAGGAGGCAAGACCTGGGTGTAAAGACCCATAGGCTTCTACAGCAGGAGATCTGAGAGTTCCAGTCTTCCACTCTGTAGGGTTCATTGATTGCCCTAGTAATAATAAGAAAGGGTTATGTAAAGCTAAAACCACAAAGAAGGATAGTTCTTTATTAGCTCAAATAAAAGTATCACACTAGTATTTCAGTTACAATGTCTTTTTCTAATGGGTACCTGGGAATATAGAATGTATAACTCCACTCATTTGGAGATTCCAGTTAGGGAGCTTTATTCTTAATGACAAAGCTTAGTTAAGGCTTTCGTTAATGAATAAGAATGGACAAACCATTTAGAGGCATAGCAGGAAAGTAATTCTGAGGGAATATATAAGAACAGAGTTTAAATTATGGGAAATTCACAATGCAAAGGCCAATTACAAATACATACTGAACAAAGCTTTAATATTTCAAAGCAAAGTTGATTGGTTAAAAAAATGTAAAGGTTAAAAAAAATCTTTTGGAAGTAACCTAAATACATTAACAGAACTTGAGAAATACCTACCATATTTTTCTGGAATTAAAAAAAATGGTTTTATTCTAATAAGAAGCATTACTATGTATGTAACACAGGAGCCATCAAAGGAAGAAGAATGTGCAAGGTAAATTATATCAGTGCTGCTCAGCTTTATGATGCAGATCAATATATTATCTAATCAGTGTGGCATTTGCAGCAAAATGAATTACATAACAATTTTGCTCGTTTAGAATAATCATTGCTTCTATAAAAGTTTCCAGGAGTACCAATCAAGGGCACCCAGAAAAGATGAGCTTTACCTTATAAAACTCTATTATTTCTTATAAACATGTCTGCCTTGTGGACCCCTTTATCCCTTCCCAATACTAGGAAATAGCCATTATACAGCAGGATGTTTTTTTTATTATTATTCTAATAGGCAAATAGGCTGGCTTAGAAGGCTTCTGGGACAGAAATCCATACCTTAACCTGTAAGTGCCAAGCATTATATTGGAGGCAATGGCTCATTTACAACTATGCAAACACTCCACTGATGTTGGGTTCTTGGTGTTTCCTGAGGTTGGTTGGTTGGTTGGTTGGTTAGTTGGTTAGTTAGTTAATTAGTTAGTTAGTTAGTTAGTTAATCAAATTTATCACTGCCCATCTCCTCCCAAAGAAGGGACTCTGGGCAGTTTACAACAAGAATTATTTCCTTGCAGATGTGTCAATACCAGGCTAGCAGAAATGTCTACAAGAAAACAACCAAGTTCTAAGAGTTCTAAGACCCAACAGTCCAACACTAAGCTATATATGTCCTCTTCTATTGGACTCTATTGAGTTGGCAGAGGGGATGATAGTACCAGTAACTCGTATGGCATAAAAAACAATGACTTTAATCAGAGTGGAATGAGGAACTCATCCTCTGTATATAAGAACAGAAATTCCTTTTTAGCTGCATCAGTGTACTCAGCTATGGGGTTCTCAGTCACTCCAAATCCAAGGGAAAATATGGAGCATTATTTTATTTTTACTAGATTATAGTTAAGTTGATTGGCTGGTTTCACAGTAATAAATTATAAGGCTATCTTTAAAAGGTTGAGAACGACAACTGTAGTTCTAAGTAGGGTCTCAATCATTTTAGTTCTGAAAGAATTTGCAGTGATGAGGAGGGACTGTAAATAGAGGAAACTGCCTCGTTGTGGTGTCAAGAATTTTATTTAGCTGCTTAAAGAAAGGCAAAGCCTGCATAAACTGCATGCTGTAGAACTGTCAATCTTATTTTTAAAAAAATCAGTTTGCTTTAAAACATTACAGTTAAAGCTATGATGAGGTATCTACTCACAATGATAACAGAGGACTATGAAGAATTTTGAAAAAGGAATAAACAAAAAGGGAAGGTATAATCATAATGTCCCCAAAAAATGATGTGAAGAAGAAAGAAGTTGGAAAAAGTCACCCACAATATTAAAGGATGTATTTGTAAAGATATATAGTTGGAGAACAACTGCAGTTACCACAGCTATCCCAAATGCATTTTTTTAATTAATTTTAAACAGACATTAATAGATACCATGGCTTCTGAAAAAGCTGAAACGTTAGGAAGGAGTTCATTGGTTGATACATAAAGTTCTGTTTCCTGTGTATATGTTTGTTTTTAACTTAGTCATCTTTCAGAGTATGATTCATGGCAGTCAGAAATGCCTTAGCAGAGACAAAAGGAACAAATAATATCAAAGAAATCCAAGGAGGGGATCAGTGAAAGTTACATGTCTGAGGAGGAAGATTAGAGAAATGGAAGAAAAAAATGTCATTGGAAAGTATGTGAGCTGGATGATGAAATAAAGGAAAGAGAAAATTGGGAATTATGAAATTCTGGCAGCTACACACATAACCCATTTAAGTAAGTTGTAACTTTTTTCTGGATTGAGAGCCACACTAAGCTTTGGAGGCATTTCAAACAGTATTAGGTAGACAAAAGCTCATTTTGATTTAATTTTATTTACATTGCTTAAAAATAATGTATTTTAGTATTTCTCCCATCTTATGGAATACTTGCAACATCTGGAGCCTTCTGGGCATCATACTACAGGCATACAAAGGCTCTGTGTGATCTTGATGATACGAACTGCAAGGTGGCCCAAATTCACACTTAACAATGTGGAAGTGACATGGTTTGGCTTGTTAAGGTGTAGAGACCAGGCTATTTATCTAATCAAGGTACATTGCATCTTCCAGGGCTTGCTGGCTATGCCAAAGAAGAAAATGATGTAAAAAACAAATGATGTAAAATGAGCCAATGCAGCAATTTCACTTTGTTCCTCAGAAAAAGCAATGTTGGTGGTAGAACAATCACAAAGAGTACTTCACTTGAAGTATTGCCAAACAGAAGCATCCCTTAACCTTTATACAGCTCCCTATTTATTGTCATTAGAATCCAATTATTGGTCAGTTAAATCCACAGAAAGTTAGTAAGGATTTTAAGGAGAGCCAGTGTTCTCTGGATTATAGCCAAAGTTGTTTCAATGATAAATGCAAATTCCACAAAGCAGAATAGAAACTCAAATAAAATTAGCTTCTTTGTCACTCCTAGACTACATGTAGGATAGGTTCTTTCAAATGACTGCAAGTGAGAACTGATTCTGGCATATTAGTGAGCTGCTTGGCATGGATAATCTGTTAGTTCATGATTCACCATTGTCACTGTCATACTTACAGAACAATTGGTTGCAGTGGTACATGATTGTAGTGGGAGCCAATTCATATTAGGGATACAAAATATTTTTGCCACAGAAAAATGGAGATTCTACCTTTCTGCTAGTCTCCAGCCTTCTGGTAATTCAAACTTTTTGCAGATATACATCTGCCATCATGACTATCTGGCTGTCAGTGTTTTCCACAAACTGAAAGTGCAATGTGTGTGTGTTCCTCAAAGCAAATGGTCTGGCAACCCATTCTATTTATTTTCTATTAATTCTGATTTTCTTCACTTTCTTGTATATCTAGGACTTACAGGCTATAGGCCCTTTTTTGATATTCAGATGAAACAGTGAAACAGTGAAACAGACATACTTGCATTGATGAAGTGTGATTAACAAGACATCTCAGCAGGATAGCTGTGTTAGTCTTTGGCAGTAGAAAGAAAAAAGATTAAAATGGCACCTTAAAGACCAACACCATTACTGAACAAAATGTTTGGAAAGTGGACTGTGATCTACAAGAATAGATTTACTTGTCTTACATAATACAATAAGATACACTTTAAAAAAAATGTACATGTGCAGAAGGAAGAACAAACCAGGAAACTTTTAGTTCCATGCATTAAAAGGCAAGTACTTAAAACAAAATGCTTGTAGCATTGGAAGCTAGGAGGGCATGGACATATCTGACTTCCTAATGCTAAGGAGAAAAATGGTGAGGTGGACAAACACCAAGAACATTACTCACATGGAAAGAAGAAGAAAATGGAAGTGGATTTGCACTTTTTTAATATATTAAGATTATAAAGTTCCTGATAACGGCAAATAGGCTAAAAACAAAAACAAATAATAATTGGTTATGAGTAATGCATCTCACAATTCCTGAAGAAACAGATCGAATACAATCAACTTTCATGAAAACAGTCAAAGATTTATAATCAACAAAATTATGAAATCCAATCCATATTATGACCAACTAGATCATTTACTAGGAAGAAGTAGCTTTCAGTGACCGACATGTGATGGCATTAGGGATTCCTATGGGTGCAAATTGGGAACAGAGATTGCTAGCCCTTCCATATTTGTTTGTGAGAGATGCACCTCCCCCCCAAAAGATATGGCCTGAATTGCACAATTACATTGTGAAAAAATTGCATTTAAAACTAGTATCGTGAAAATTGTGGGTAAAAGAAATCAGCATTGGGGAAAGGTTCTTTTTTAAAGGATTTTTGTGCAAAACTTGAATTAGGGTAGAATACTACCCAACTTATGCTGATAGCAAAGTGGACTGGATTTGTACTGATGCACACATTCCTTAGTAGCATACTGCATGAAATACGTAGCTCTGAGTAGAAGAAAGATCCAGCTTCCTCCACCTGACATCCTCTGAGAGTAGGGTTGAACTAGAAATTGTACTCTAACACATCCGGAAGCTTCCAGATTGAGGATAGATGAGATCTATTGTAAGCTGATGTCCTAACAGTCAGAAATCACACTGAGATGAGGAGTAGGTCTCTAGTGTTTATTACTGCTACATAAGACAGAATCCTAACAAACTGAAGCGTGGGAAAACCCAGACAGATAAACCCTGAGAGTTAAGGCGGGTCTGATCTGTGTCTCTTTGAATGGCTGCTTAATTCCTCAGTACTACGCATGCGTTTTCCCCCCTGGATAGAGGCTCCCTCCTGCTCGCCATCAGTACTCATGACAGCTGATGGTTGAATGCTACAATTAACAATCATATTACTGGTCTGCTTTCAAGAAGCGATGAAATCTCTCCTGTACAATGTTCCACTAAGATGATTTTGAAAAGAACTCTGCTTCCTGCACTTTTCTAGTAAAATAAACATTTTAATGTCTAAAAGGTTTTCCTAAGAGGTTTTGTTTTTATTTCTGTTTTGTAGACGAATATATTTGAAATGTATTTTTATGAACTAAGATCATGGCAGTTGTTTTTTTCTTTTTTCAAGATGTATAAACTTGTTATATGGTTATTTTCAGTGTATTATTTTAGATGACAGGAGATGTCCTCTGTGGCTTCCATGAACTAAAAAAGGATGAAGAAATAATTGTGACTTTGTGAGAAGAAGTAAACAAGATAAAAACACTGGTTTCCACCCCCTCTTCCATTATCCTTTGAAGCTTTCAGATACACAGACGTCCTCTAATGTATTTTAAAAAAAAATCCCCCACAATACAGTTTGAATTGAGACACAGCTTCTGGGTAACTGTCTGCATGGATAATTACTTTCAGACATTATCTTGAATTCTGAATAAGTATTCAAGACAGGCTGGAATAATCATGTCATATAAGCAAATGTTACACATGCAATGAGTTAATAAAAACTCTTTTCAAGTTGGCTATTTTTTCATATTTCTAGAGGTAATGGATTCGACGTTGGGGGAGCTGGGCATGGTGACAACTGACAGGAAGCTCTGGCGTGGGCTGATCCATGAAGTCACGAAGAGCCAGAAGCGACTGACCGAATAAACAAGAACAATTTTTTTTCATATAGATGGCCATGAATACTTGTGAAGCCCAGAATTTCACCATTTCTCCTCCATTCATGCTTTAAAAATGATTGATGCACTAAAGGGGGAATAATATTTGGCTGTGCAGATTTTTTGAAGGCATACTCTTAACACTTGAAGTTCTACACTTTAAATTCATTTAAGTCCTATAGTGGATGCAGAATTACAAGTTTTGCTACTTTGTTGCTGATACTTGGGAAGAAGTGCTACTTTGTCATAGAGAAAGAAGTGATCTTGTGGAAATAGTCATTGTCCATTGCATTTCTGATAATATAGCCAGGTGGAAATCTCTGGCTTCCCAAAGTTTGAAATGGGTTCAGTAAAATTAGAAGTAATATTCTGATATATGGGGAAAATGGTTGAACATATCCAGTTCCAGAACTGAGGATGCAATGACAGAGACCGTCCATATATTCAATTTATCCATACTGAAATTAAACTTATAGTCTTAACTCTGCCTAATTACTTAAATCGTTAACCCAGTAATGATGTCCTTCCAGATCCTGCATATCCAATAGATGAAAAGGAAAGCTACATGTTTTTGGCCTGATTTGTCTACTAACACCACCAATAATATCTTTTTGTTCAGAATTCTCACTCTGCCTAACTGCTTTTATTGCCCATTTCCCATCAATTCCTCAGTGCCTCAGTGCCTCCTAATGGCTTTAACTCAAGATAAAGCCTTTCACTGCCAGACAAATACACTTGTTCTTAGACAATCTGATTGGTATGCTTCACTGATGATTAATGGGATATATTTACCAATATAAATGCCCTACTCATACAGCCTGTTCATTTAACTGTGCAGTATGTTAAAGTATTGTTTTCATTTCTATAAAAGAAAAAATAACACAAGAATAATTGTTCAGAATATGATTTCCCCCCCATCTCTGGCTAAAACAGATGATAATCCACTGCTACAAGTTTAATATCATAACAATAATTATGTGTCCTAGAATCTGTACTCTGACAATTATATGCTTTGGGTGTCTGTGTGAAATAATGTTTACCATTTTTGAAAGGCAGACACCAGTGCTAGAGATGATTTATATCTTTTGGCAGGGTCTTCAGGTGGCTAAAAGGTTTTGAAGGAAAGACTTTGGAGATCTGAATCTCAGACATGGTTTCAGTGATTGATAAATCACCTTCTCTTACACTCAGTTCAACTTCCATAAAGCAGGCAATGCACAGATGTATCTCCTAAATTTACTGAAATAATGAATTAAAATAGCATGGTATGTTGTACAGTACAAGAGCCCTATATTTTATTAATAATTATAGTCTTAGAAATAAAAAATAATATAGAAGCTTTTTGAAATTCACACTAGTGGCCAGGACTAGAACTAAACTACAGATCTGTTGAAATAAAATTAAAGTAGTAGTGTCCCGAAAGGATAATTTTTAGCAACCAATGTAGAAAGTACCTACTTAAGTTTTGCAATCGTTACACGATTGAGCAAGAAATCCCCACCTATCTGAAAATCACCCACAGATTTACTTATAAACAGAGATCTAGCTTCTATCTTTGATTTATTCCACATAAAACCCTGTGGTTATTCTGCCAGAGTCTTTATATGCCAATAATCAATCGCACTCATTATTTGATTAAATTAAACAAGAATAAAAACTTTCATGTTTAAGAAGCCGTAGCTTTTCAAGCAACCACACACAATCCTATTTGTTCTCCTAAGAAGGAAAGAGTCAAGATACATTGCTTTTTAAATCCTGTACAGGAATGTTGACATTGCTGCAATCTGGACATCTGGAGTAAAGCCAGATGACAAAATATTACACAATCAATTCAAGTCCCATTAAAGGAGAAAATTGGAAAGAAAAATAAACCTTACTGTAGTAATTCTGCATCTGATAAATAGTTGCCATAATGGAATTCATAGCCTGTTTTAGACGTTTTCCCACCAGTGGTTAAAGTCCCTTCTATTATATTCTTTTGTAATTGAAGAATGTTCAGTTCGGTGATAAGAGTGCAGTAATATGAACAACATTGGTAAGAGACCTCATAACAATCAATACAAAGGGAAACAATAACTCTGTGATTTCTGTTTTGTTTTGTTTTTTTAACTTCTCTTCAAATCCATGCATCACTTTGGATTGCTTATAGCATCAGGAGCACTTCATTATTCTTGATTTTTTTTTAACCTTTTAAAGTTCAGTCCAGAGTGTTGGGAAGATCAGAAGGCTAATGCTAGGATATGCAAATACATTGTGAGAAGCCAGCACAAAGCAGCATTCATTGGGGGTTAGTCACTTCTTAGTGAAGCCAATTTAGTGGCCTGCTAGAACCACTGAAGAGGAGCAGAGCTTCTAACACAGCTGAGAAGCTAGCACAGAAAAAGAAAAGTATCTTAAATAGCTTCAATAAGCACATCAGAGAAACACAGGTTATTGAGTGTACACATTCAGCTCTCCTAAGCATAAGGAATCACACACTTAGACAGATTAGGTTAAGAAGTAAAAAAAATCTTACTGTCTTTATTCTTTGTTGTTCTGTTACACCCATCTTGGTGGAAAAGATGAAGTTCCTTTGTTCTTTTCTTTCTAAATACTTAGTTTTGCCCTAAACCCTCAGCCCTATTTGCTGTCAAGGGCTGTGTGGAAGAAAGCGGCAGAATCCTTCATCAAGGCCCGAGCACATGGCCCTGATGAATGGAGAGCAGAGCAGCATGCTTACTTCTCCCTGGATGGAAGAAGGAAGGGAGAGAGAAAGAGGAAGTGGGAGTGGCAACAGCTTCCTCAGAGTTGCATTGTGGGACAACTCAATTTACACGCTTATTCACATGCTAATGAGGCATGCTGGATTTGCCAGGACTTCCAACACTTAGATCACATTGAAATGAGACTGCAACAGTAAATTACATAAGCTAAAGTTTTCACAGTAAGAAAGCATCAGCCATCCATTTTTCTGCACAGAATAGCTCTTCTATTATTTATTTTTCAAAGGTCAAATCATTCACTAGAAGTTCAAAATAGCTCAATCTCTCCTTGGAACTCTACGCTAAGTTTATTTTTGCTTTTGTTCCTCTTTTCTTTCTCCAAAAACTGGAGCTTCCAGTTCTAGCTGCAAAAATCTAAATGAACATGAGATGGAAGCAAGATTTAGAGTTTTCTGTATATTTTTGCTGCCATATAGTGGTGGCCTATATTTTTAAAGCCCAGCTCTAGTTTATTTAGGGCTACCAGAGCTAAGTTATTGCAAAAGAAAAAGTATCTGAGTTCTTTATGAAAACAAGTATATTTAAACACAACTGTGTTTGTATGAGTGACTGGGTAGCATAGTGGTTAGAGTGCCACCTTTTGACATGGGAGACCAGGGTTTGAATACTGGCTGGTACCTACCTTACCAGTAGGGGTCCTTGGGCAAAGACCCCCCGATGCTTCACCTGCCTATCTCGGATATGAGGGTGGCATAAAGAGAGTCATGCTGACTCAGCTGTTGCCCAGTTTAACAAGGTCCAAACCAGATGTTGTGGAACCAGGACAATCTGATGACAAGTGGGCTACTGGAACAAACCATACATGGATGAGACAACAGAACCTGGAATTGATGGAATGCTACTATAACAGTAGACCTAATGAGAGTGGATATATGAAACGTATGAGGGAACTCTGGATGGACAGTAGATCTGCATCCACAATAACTGAGAAGCGACTAGTTATCCAATGCTTCAACATAGTGAAGAGGAAGCTCCTCTCACAATGTGAGATAGATCAACTACACATTACATCTCAGACTCAAGAAGACCTGGAAGAACAACTGGAGGTGCAGCCAACACCTGAAGCTGGAATCTCACTGCCACCCCCTCCTATACAGAGCACAGCAGCTGATATGAGGCATAAGATCATGAACAAACTAGCTACAGTCAACCCTTGAGACTGATTACCAAGGCTCAGTCAGATAGTATGCTAGAAGATGCCAACTGAGCCCTCATGACAAAGAACCATCCAACGTGTACTTCCAACTGCAGTGCAACGACACCGGAACAGCAGAGCCACCAGCAGTAGAAACTGAACAGTACTGGAAGAACATATGGGAGAAATAGAGGACACATAATACCAGTGCAAAGTGGTGGTAGGACCTGAGAGCAGACCACAGCAATCTCCCAGAACAGGAACCAGTCACCATAACAATCGCAGACATCC
This sequence comes from Candoia aspera, assembly GCF_035149785.1. Taxonomy (NCBI): domain Eukaryota; kingdom Metazoa; phylum Chordata; class Lepidosauria; order Squamata; family Candoiidae; genus Candoia; species Candoia aspera. Next base: position 53,096,135 of record NC_086159.1, on the reverse strand, counting down.
AACAGCAGGTCAAGAACATGAGATAGACAGCACCTGGCCCAGACATAATCCACACCTACTGGCTAAAAAAACTAATGGCGGTGCATGAATTCCTAGCAGCACAGACGAACCCATCCAGACTGGCCAACACAAGGAAGAACAATGCTGATCATCAAAGACCCCACAAGGAACAGCACCATCCAATTACCGACCAATAACCTGCCTCCCACAACATGGAAAGTCCTATCAGGCATCATAGCTGCCAAGCTACAGGACCATATGGGCCAGTACATGAGCACAGCTCAGAAGGGCATTGGGAACACCACCAGAGGCTCAAAACACCAGCTGCTTATAGTTAGAGCAGTCACCCGAGACTCAAGGTCTGGACAGACCAATCTGAGCACAGCCTGGATTGACTACAGGAAAGCCTATGATTCAATGCCACATACATGGATCTGTGAATGCCTGGCACTATACAAAGTCAACAGGACACTCAGGACCTTCCTCAAGAACTCAGTGGAACTGTGGAAGATAACACTGGAAGTCTACTCAAGACAGCTCACACAAGTGGCCATCAAGTTTGGCATATACCAAGGTGATACACTGTCCCCATTGCTGTTCTGCATGGGCTTGAACCCCCTCAGCTAGATTATCACAAGAACTGGATACGGATACAAGTTCAAGAGTGGAACTGCCATCAGTCACCTCCTCTCAATGGATGACATCAAGCAGCATGCTACACCTCTTGCACACGGTGTGTTCTGGGAAAGATGCTTAAGTGACACCTCATTCTTCATGCTTGAATGCTGAATTCGTAAATCAAATTGTCTCTCTTAAGACAAACCTCCCTTTATTATTTGCAGGAATACTACCACTACAAGATGACTGACGGTTAGTTACATACACACACACACACACACACACACACTTCTACCAATTACCTTGCATTCTACCACCCACTAATGGTGGAAAAGGCATTGGAGAGATCTGATTTGAAGGAAAAAAATGCCATTCACAACATACATATAGTTCTGTCAGGAACACCTGAAAACTGCTCTCTTTGGCCTTGTACATCTGCAATCTGCACATGATACATGATTTCAGGAAAACATGGTTTCAATTTAAGATGTTCCTGGCAGATGATTCACATTTTACCTTTGAATCACATTTTGCCCTTTTCCTCTAGATGGAAGGAATGGCAAGAGGTGAATATTAAGAGAAGGTTGGTGCATGTGCATTCAGTCCATTCTTGTGCTTAGGGGATGTTGTTCATGCTGTATATTCTGCAGAGATAGACTGGCTTGGCTGCTGAGTTGTTCTTGCTGTCCTCTTGAAGAGTCAAGGTAAAGACTACAGACTTTTTTTGGCTGAGCGAAAGATGTGCATAAACATGATGGCTGTTGTACTCCTCCTTTTTGTTTCAGTGTTACAGTATTAGAATATAGATACAAAAGTTAATATGCAGTAATATGTAGTGTTTGACTTTCGCTGTAATGTCTTCTATTATATTTCTTCCTGGAAATATCAAACAGGCGTCCATCTCCCACAATAATGTCAACATCTGCTTCTTGAACTTGCTAAATAGGCTGTGTGATAATCTATACTGCCATGCAGATTGCAGAAAACTGGGCAAGGGTGTTTTTAAAAAATAAATAAACAAATCGCAATGCATTTTTGAGTGAATTTTGCTTGCCAGCCCACCTGCCAGTTGACCTTTAAACCAGACCAGGAACTGCAAATTTGGAAGGAGGGAGGTTGATGATTTTATTGTGTAATTTCTTATGTTAATTTGTATATTACCTCAGGGTTTATTTTACAAAACTGAAATCCAGATAAGAAAACAATTGTTCCATTATTTCCTATTGGGAACATTTGGAGTGAGTAGTTATATTCTGAGCTTGTTTATATTCCTCTTGTAAATAGCCAATATATGAAGGGCAAACAGGACTACACTTTTGATCTCTATCAAGTGATTGTATCAGAGTATGTGATTCTATACATAGGCAAACCTATATCATAAGATATTTGAGAGTCTGTAGCTTGCTCATTCTTGAAAATGAGCATAAAGGATATTATGATGAATTGGGAAAATAAGGACAATCAACCACAAAATGTGTTTCTTTTTGTTGCTAGTTTTGCCTTGACACACCTCATTTGACAGTGTCCCAAATATAATTCTAGAATTGACATAGGATTGATTTGTTCTTATTCAGAGAAATATAGACATTCAGTATTTTTCTGGGTGCCCTTTTTCCTTTAATTGATCTTCTACTCAATAGGAATGAACTATGCAAAAAGATTAACAGTTAATGAACAGATGCTCCTTGTTCTGCAGTGTTTCATGCATTCAACTGCTATATTCTTGGCTAATGTTAAAGTGCAACGCATGCCTTAGAAAGAGCAGATAAATTAAAAATGGCCTAAATAATATGTGGCTTCAGAAAGGTTCAATTTTATTTATTTGACAAATGCCAAAAGGACCTATAGTAGGAAGGCAACACAACATGGAATACACTCACCATCAACCTCCCCCAACCTTATATAGTGTCACCAAACACAGCAAAGTTTTTTTTTTTAAATGCTGGCACACCAAAGAAAGGGTGTGGACAACTGTGGGAAGACAGAACAAGTGGTACAGTTGGTGCTTTGTGAGTGATAGATGAAAACTGGATTAAATCTGGAGGAAGCTATGACAATGGTTACAGTGCAGTATGAGGACTCAGTTCCAGGACCAGAGAAAGACAGCTACACAGCAAACAGTGTGGTTGTTGTGGGAAAAGGAGATCACCATCATTTGGAGGAGCCTTCATGATTACTATAGGAAGCCCATCAACAAGAGGGAGGAGTTCAAGGCATGGTAAGAAAGCTGGAAAACACAGAAGAATAGTGAGGAGCTTAAATTGGCCCAGTTTGCTGATAGCTGCTTATGAAGGTCCAACATACCAGCAGCCCATCATGGTGCAGTCTTTAACTGAACCTGCAAACTGTCTTTGAAATGTAGTTGGTTAAATGTTTTATACCCATAGCATAATCTGTGAATAGAAGAAGAGGTAGAACTTTTAAGCAATTTCATTCTTCTACTGGGAAATAGAATGTGGTAAACTTATATTATTCCTCTTCATGCAACAAACTGATTTAGGTATTCTCATACTTCTGTGTAATGTGAACAATGCATAAAACTTAGCTCCACACCTGTGGTTGTAGGTAATTCATGAATTCATTGTATTGTTTAGTTGAAATGAATGGAGATTATTTGCATGTCCAGGAAAACTTTAACAGCTGAGCCCTCGTGACTATCTGCATGATGACACTATTACATTATACATAGTAGTATACTTTACCTTTAGATCTCAGAATGGATTCCAATTTTTAAAAAAAATAAAACAAAAGAAAAAAGCATAATACAATAACCCATACCTAGGCTAATATAAACATGGCCATTCACACTTTTGCCCATTTAGCTGAAAAATGGATTTCACTGTCAAGGCAACTGAGTGACAACCCCCCACCATCATCTCACGTGTAGAGGGATTAGGCTGTTTTTCTTCCCTATATAGCCCAACAAGAGCAAAAAAAACCCCTTTCATTGTTGAGATGCTCAGATGCCAAGGTAACCATATGACATTTCTTGTCTTACAGCTTGTAACTGCTAAAAAAACAGTGACCTAACTTTATGCCATAAAACCAACCCTGTGACAGCAATCCATATACTTCCTTTCATACCAGCTATGGATAATTTATTATTTTGAGCATCAACAGCAATGTCACACAGCTGAACTAATTGGCTACAAATACTGCAATATAATTATATGATATTTGATTGATTGGATAGCACTAGATAAATATCTGTAAAAGAAGGAACCAAGTACCTCAGAATAGCTGTAAAATTATGGCTACAGAGATGTGTCTCTGTGTGTGTTTAAAGTCTCTTAAATCACCCTTCCACTCTATACTTTTTCATGAGGCAAAAACCTCCACAAACAATTAAATACAGATAACTAAACAATAAGGTTATTTCTTCTTTCAGCAGAAATTATATTCCAGTATGAAGTAGCAAGCATTTAAGGAATTTCTGTGACAAGAACCATTAGACCATAATTTGAGCATTACATATCACTGGCTCAGGCAAAGAAAGCAAGACACCTATTATGATAGTTGTTTAATAATTAAAAGGATACATATGCATTTAAACTAGTAAAGTTATGAAGAAATGTACTGCTGAGATCCTCCATTTTCTGCCAACTTTTAATTTTGATATAAATAAATAAAATAAAGTTTGCCCAATTTTAAAACTGGATATTTATGACAACCTTCCTCCTATGCAATACTGAGGTTATGTGATAGAATGTGCCCCTGAGGAAGGGTGGGTGGGTGATGTGATGGAGCTCGGAGCTGGGGGAGAAGAGAGTGCATTCCAGGCTGCTAAACATTCTCACAGTTTGGAGAACGTGGGGGTGCCAAGGAAGAAAGGTAGACTAGCCCCGCCCTAGATTTACAAGAGTATTTTTCCTTTTAGATAACTTAGGAGACCTTTAGTCTGGCAAGATTCTGTATGTGGCAAGAAAAATAAAGAAATTAGAGTGCAAACCCGACTCAGTGTGGTTTTCTTGCCAATCCCCCTGACAGGTTACAAAATCAGAAGACAAACTTGCTACCTAAATAGAAAGGCAATATAAATTTTGGTGTTTTCAACTGCAATTCCAGAATCTTCAGCCAACATGTCTATTGGCTAGAAACGCTGGAAGGTGGCATTATGATACATCTGAAGAATACAAGGCTTGGAAATCTAATCTTACCTGTAAGGAACACTTTTAGAATAAGACAGAGGTGAATAAATCATTTGTTTTGGTTCAATTTTTCTGCATGGGATTTCCTGCATGGGAATTGGCAAGTAGTTGAAATAATCCTTAAAAGCAAAAGTAGGGGATACCCTGCAATTTCTAGCCACTTTACTCAGTATTAAGATCTTTTGAAATCAGAACAATTGACTTCAGAGTAAGCATGTATAGAACTGAATATAAAACAAATCTGACTCATGTATGCTATACTGTATGGAACCAAAATATAGTTTGCTTTATTTAGAATACTTCCACAAAAAACTTGTGGCAACAAGTACAAGCTGAGAATGCCAGAACTGTGTGAAAAAGCATTTCTGATGAAAATTAGGAATTAATGAAGGTTAAAAAATTAATGAAATTTAGAAGACACTAGTTAAATAGTTCATAACTCTATCAAAAACATTTTAGTGTATTGAGTCTGTTTAGACATGATTAATTGATTAAATTTACTTCTTTGTAGCTATGTGGCTTTCATGTTTGAAGCTGAAATGCAATAAATGTAGGTCATTGGGCCTAAAGGAATGCTGGGGCGGGAGGGGGATAGTCTTTGTTTCTTTCTTTCTGACTGCGGTAATGGATATGCATACCAAATTCTTCCTCCTTAAGTGTTATGAAACACAAAGCTCTTACTTTTATAACTTGCTCACATATACATATTTATGACCTCGGCTGGAACATGCAGCTAGGTCCCACACTGATACAGTTATTTATCTGAGAGATTTAAAGAACAGTTTTCAAAATAATCTCCAAAGTAGTATGCACTATAAAACAGCAACAATCAGAAAATTAAAAGATAAAAGCTAAAGCAAAAAGCAAAGAGGAGGGAGGGGAATTAATTAGCAGATTCAACTTCCAAAGGTATAACAGAAAAGAAAAGCTTAACACAAGGTGGACCCCACTATAAGGCAAAATAAGGCAGTCTGTTGTGGATGCAGAGAGGGCAGGAAGGCTCCTAAATGAGGACACCCAGTGCTCCCTGATTTAGAAGAGGCAAGGTTATAGGGCTTCCAGATCTGGGCAAGAAAATCATTATGACCACAGTGACTATTCTTTAAAAAAGCCACAGATACATCTAACTCTTTGCTTCCATTTTGTATTAATCTAATTTTTCGCACATACCCAGGAGCCCGAGAAAAGTGGGTCTCCCTTCAGTAGTACTAAGACAATAGTGAATGATCACCCACTTGCATTTTATATAGAGACTGGGGAGAGGTGCTTAGGTTTTACCCTAATCTGCTTTCAGTAGGTGTGTAGCAGTGTACAGTATGTAGGGGGGAATATGTATGTTTAAAAGAAGAATGAAGGAAGCAAGCCATGATTTATTGAAGAACTGCGTTCCAAAGACTTGGGGAGCTACTAACAATCTGAACTTCACATAGTGTAATATATACAGTGAGGTCTTATTTTCGCATCTTAAATTAATTGTTTATTAGAGCTCATAGAAATGCTTATAATGGAATCAAGACATTAAGGACCAAGTGTACTTAGAGGCATATCAGTTGAAATTAAGACCTTGAATGGAGTAAAAAAACTGATTGGCTGCAAGGAAGAATAATATAGCCTATTGATTCCTGCTGTCAAATTTCAGGCTATAGCATTATGGATTAGCTAAATTTCCAAGCTATCTACAAAGGCATATCTCCACAAAAGTCATTTCAATAATTAAATGAAGACATCACCAAAGCATCAGTGAACTATGACAAATATCCATCTTCCATGAGTGCATATAGCTATCATACCAGGATTCCAGGCCACGGTCACCAACAGAGATTTCAAGGATGACAGTTCTAGATCTAGCTCAAATGATTCATTTTTCAGGAAGATATGTCTAAAATTAGATTAAGGACATGTACAAAACTGAGCACCCTATTTGATTACACCCAAACTACACATCATGTTAATTGTATGGCTAGGGATCTCATAAAATTTCTACAAAACTAAAAATATAGTTTGGTTTATCCTAAGTGTGCAGAATATTTTGATTGGGACTGCAGTGGATAGGCAGCTTTAGTGGCCTTAGATAAATTTAAATATGCTCCTGGCAATATTAACCCCACCATGGACACATATTCTTCTTTGTTAAGCCAGTGAAAAATTCAATGCAATGAAGCATTGATAAAGCTTTCTATAATGTTTGAGTAGATATTCTTCCCTGCTCAAAATTATTTTTTCTGTCCTTAAAGCCTGACAAAGAAGGCAGATAATTTTGAAATTTGTTTTTTATCCCATTTTTAAACAAGATTGTTAGTCCACTGTTCTCAAACTATTTCAACCTTACTGATGTTTTTGTCTTGTTCTCATTGATTTGTCCTGAGAACATACACATTTCTGAACCATTGCATTTAAGAATGACTTATGAATTGCTTTTCATTGATTTAGTTTGTGCAGGGTGCATTGGACATCAAATATGTCAATTTAATGGCTTGTCACACAGAACATGATTTTTTTATTATTTGGTGCAGGGAGTAGATTATTTCCTGATACATTCTTTTACTGCTAGGAAGAGCAACAGAATCTGTCAGTGTTGCTTTCACAATTTATATGTGTTCACTGTGTTATATGTGTTATATGTTCACTGACCACATCTCTTACCCTAAAAGTAATAGTTGCTAACACCCCTTTTTCACTGGGCTACATTTTTCCCTATCTGTGGATCTGCAGGACTAATTTCAGTGTGACAGACTCCATATGAATGCTAAAGCAAAAGCACTTTCTGGTGGCAGTACTCCACACTGTTAAAAGCATCTTACTCCATCTGTTGGTCCAGTCTGCATAGTATCTCCATGCCAACACCATTGTTTGGTTGGGATGTGCAACACTGACACAGATATACGTTACTATCTGTCACAGTCAAGATCCAGACTTGAACATCTCTGAATGGGGAGATCCTTGAATGTTGTATTCTTGTATCCCTCAGGAAATCCCTTTTAACTATTATTAATTGTTGTGTGTTTTTATTGAACATAGTTTTGAACTGTTTAATAATACTTTATTTTTATGCAGAGAAAAATAGATATATAATCTTGAACAGTTGTCATAAGATCAAACTTAAGCCAAACTAAGGTTAATTAGTTGGGACTAAACTAGCTTGCCAATTGGAAGGTCGGCGGTTTGAATCCGCGTGACGGGGTGAGCTCCCATTGCTAGTCCCAGCTCCTGCCAACCCTAGCAGTTCGAAAATGTGCAAATATGAGTAGATTAATAGGTACTGCTTTGGCGGGCAGGTGACAGCGTTCCGTTTAGTCATGCCAGCCACATGACCACGGAAGTGTCTACAGACAAGTGCTGGCTCTTCGGCTTTGAAACAGAGATGAGCACCGCCCCCTAGAGTCGGACATGACTGATCTTAATGTCAAGGGAAACTTTTACCTTTACCTAAACTAGAAAATAGATAATGGAGTGCTGCTTTGGAAACTTACAGGCAGATGAGATATTCCTGGAGGTTGGGACTATTATCTACTTGGAGGAACTCATTTCTGGTAAGCCTACTATTAATGCATGTACTCCAAGAAAGTTGATATATTTCTGTGCCTCCAGGATTGGCATAATAGCAAAGATAGAAAATATGATAGCATATAGAGACGGTATTGGCAAGCCAGCATTCTCAGAAGTAAGGTAAAAGGCGCAACAATCTTTTTCAAGATAAATGTAGAAAATACACTTAATACCTTGTGTGGTGCAAAGTGGTAGGTGGCAGTATTGCAACCGAAACTCTCCCCATGATCCAAATTTGATCCCAGCGGAACCTGGATTCTCGGGTAGCCGGATCAGGTCCACTCGGCCTTCCATCCTTCCAGGGTTGGTAAAATGAGTACCCAGCTTGCTGGGGAAGGTGACAACTGGAGAAGGCAATGGCAGACCACCCTGCTATAGTCTGCCAAGAAAATGTCGCAAAAGTTGTGTCCCCCCAAAGGGTCAGACATGACTCAGTGCTTGCACAGGGGACCTTTCACCGTTTTTTCATCACACTTAAATTCAGTTTCTGTCCTGACATACCTATTACATTTTGAAGTATGGTTTCCAGCCCAATACTCAGTGATCAAGCCAGAAAAAGTTAGAGACTCCCAGAGGGAGATAACCTGTGAAAACAATTTTATGCAAGATAAAAGCCAGCACCTTTTGTGTTTCTGTATCACAACACATTAATGTACCTTTCAATGAACTATGTGGATTTAACTGCTGGAGATAGCCAGTTTGGTCTAGTGGTTAAGGCACCGGGCCAGAAGCCAGGAGACTGTGTTCTAGTCCTGCTTTAGGCATGAAAGCCACCTGGGTGACTCTGGGCCAGTCACACTCTCTCAGCCCAATTCACCTCACAGGGTTGTTGTTGTGGGGAAAATAGGAAGAGGAAGGAGTATTAGGTATGTTCCCTGCCTTGAGTTATTTATAAAAATAACAAAGTTGGGATAAAATTTCTTAAAAAATAAAATCTCCTCCATCATCTCAAATCACAACAACAGCAACAACAAAAACCTACCTTTTCAGATATCCTTCCTATTTCTTGACAAAGTGTCAACCAACATAACACAAGAACTGATTGGATGTAACTGGATACACAATCAATCCACAGCAATCCAGAAAAACAGATTTTGCTGACTGAAGAAGAGTACACAGAGCACACATCTAATATACAACTTCCTGTCATTAAAAAAAATGACTCAGGTTACAACAGCAATTTTTCTTCTCTTACACAACTGTGTAATAGCTGCATGGGATAAATATGAAACTACTTGTGGCAGATGGTTCCTTTTTATCTCCTGGTGGGTAGATTTCTTTAGTATCTATATTTCAAAGAAATAACTATTCAAAAGGTCGTAATAATCAACATGTGGAAGCAAAGTAGTTGCCACTTTCCTCTTCAAGAATAAGCATGCTGCAGGGATGTTTAAAATGAAAAGCAATTATAAACCACACATCCTCCATCTTTATATCAAATATTTTACTGGAAAATAACCATAACTGTCTTTGGTTATAAGTTACATTCAGTCTGCCTCTTATAATGCTATTGTATTTATAAATCTGCTGCTGTTAAATTGTTAAGATATCAAGTAATCCAGTATAACACATTTGCACCTACTATTTCAGTTTCGAATTCCCTGGTATCTTTGGTCAAATCACCTTCAATAACTCTGCAAAGCAAAAAGCAGGTTATGTTGCCTTATATATGAATGTAACATATGAATGTACAATGAATTCAATTGTATATGAATTTATATTTCAGAAGGAATCTGTTATGTTTTTCTACTAGAAAATATGCACAGCAAACATGAATAGCATATATTAGATATGCTTTCTGATATCTCATAGATAAACCTCTAACTGTATTATTTGTAATATATATTCACTACCAGTGATTTAATGTTCAAGCATGTCCCATCACACACACACACACACTTGATTCCACTTATATTTTCCAAACAACTCTTCACACCCCAGGCTACATGACAAATCACTAGAACTGAGCAGACTTTCAAAGCATGTTTTGATGTGGCATAGAGACTTCCTGTTCAAAGAATCAAAGCCAAAAAAGAACCTTTGGATCCCAGCAGAAGCCTCCACTCAGATGCCTATAGTCTGTAAGCTGTTGTTCTCTTCTAATTTAAAATCAAACTACATGTTTGAATTTCATTTTTGTTGCTGTTGTCATTTACAAGACATCTTCCAAAAACATGATGGTTTTATAACATGTTATTACAGCAGATTTTCCATGGCATGGTGTTTGTGAAGAGAGATCAGATGTACTTCCATGGCAAAGAGCATCTATTATACATGGGTGAGCTATTTACAGTTGTGTACCTTAAGTGCATTGGAAGGGATTGTGCAGATCTGGCAACTTCTGGAAAGGATAGCAGAAAACTTCTTGATCATGAGGCATGACATGAAACTCTAGGATAGATAGGTTCTTCTTAATAGCACTGACAGCATCTGGTGGGAAAGAATCAAAGGCAGACTAGCTCTAACCATTCTTACCACGGTATAGAACTGTGTGCTTTCTTCATATCTACTGAACCAATTAATTAAAAAAGAGACAGTTCTAATCTGTTCTTCCATGTTATTTGTTAGCCTTGCATTCACCTTCTATTCAGATCTGTCAAGATATCTCTGATCCATAGGAGAAGGAAAACACCTGCAAAATGATGTGACTTCTGGTAAAATAGTAATTCTAACAATATTTTATTACGAAAATCTGTTTATGGAAAATTAGCATCATTAACAAACAGTTCTAATTTTTGTAGGCTAATATTACTTTAGGCTTCTAAAAATCAAGAATTGTATGTTCTATGCTGTCCATCAAGATACTTTCAGATGGTATCAACTTACATTATATAGATTGAGTTCTTCCCTTCTCCTACTCAGCAATATAGTCCCTCAGAAATACTGTATATATTGGTATAGTTTTAAATTCCTTATCAGCTATGGAAGTCTGCTGTTATTTTCAGACTGCATTTTGGATTTAAAATATTGTTTGAAGGAGCTTATGTTGATACTAAATTAATTCTGGGAAATTTTACACATTTTTATATTTATATGCTGTATTTCACTTTGTAATGGGAACAATCTCATATTTGGAGCTGAATGTATAAACACATTAAAAAATATGCATATGTTAAATGGGCAATTTTTTTTACTTTAGATGTTATATAGTAACTATTGTTTTGCTTGTTTTCTGATGTTTTACACTCTGTTTTTTTAAACAATGGCAAGTGCTGTGAGACTAAACAACAGCACAGATACTTAAATAATTTAATTAGTTTGACATGCACATCACAACAAATAATACATGAATGATTAACCATTCATGAGTAAAGGTGAAAAGCCTTGAAAAAGAAGAAATATAAAAGTATAAACTATCTCTGAAAAGTTGTGTCTTGTGCAAATTTTTGTCATTTCTTTATTTAGTGAATGCAAAGCAAGCTACATGGGCTTACAACTACTTGGAGCGTATTTCATCAAATGAATATTCTAATACTACTTTCATTAAATATTTATATGAACAATCAAACATTGAAAATGAATGTCATCATCCCTTGACATTCAAGACAGTTTCCAGGCTTCTATCAGCAATTTCTAATCTTCATAAGGCTCATTTGCTATAGCTTTGACTGATATTTCCTATTAGTTGGACAATCTTGATTCTGACTTTATATTCAGCATTATTTATCCTATGTCGTATGCTTTCTCTAGTTCACTTCCGCTCCAGGCCTTCAAATTTTGCATACTAAACTGTAGAATATTAGTATCCATACTATATATTTTAATGTAAACAGTGTGGAACTTTTTTAGAAGGGATACATTACACCAACTTTCCAAGAATACCTTTAACTGATAATTGTTTCATTCTTGGGTATGTTATACACATAATATACATAATATACACATAATATAACATGGGTAGAGTCATATTCCTTAGTCGACAATTCAGTCCTGTCATTCTGAGGATAATAGTGCTGTTCCCATAGGAAAGGCCCAACCTTTGGCTGATGAATCTACTTCTTTTCATGCTTAGAATACTTTTCCAAGGGGAAAGAAAGCTTTTGGTGGCAGGAGATCTGATCATTAGAAATTCAGATAAGTCTGTGATGGGTATAAAAACCACATAGTGTCTTGTCAGCCTTGGCAGTGCAAAGGTTGTGAAGTCATGGGCCACCTATAAAAGCTGCTGGATAGTTATGGGGAAGAAGGAGGGATTGTGGTTCATGTTAGCACCTGTCCACCCTATAATGTAGACTGGATGAAGAAACAAACACCGCGTAGACCTACTTTTACTTTTATGACTCGCAAGTCTGAATGTGTTTCCCTTCCTCCCTCTTTTAACGTCATGTGAATTGGGATGGGGGGATGTCTGAGGCATTTTCATAAACCACTTTCTTGGCCTGGACCCAAGCTTCATTTATCTGATCATTGCCTTGGTAGTGGATCTTCCCTCTGTCCTTCAAGGCCATCCTCTATACCCACTACAGTACCAATGACATTGGAAAATGCAGTTAGGCCATCCTTGAGGCCAAATTTAAACTGCTGCATAGCAGGTTGAAATCCAGAACTACCAAGGTAGCATTTCTCAGAAATGCTATCTGTTGCACACACAATGTCAGCTAGAAAGGCAGAACTAAAGGGTCTAAATGGGTAAATGAGATAATGCTGCCAGGCATACAGGCTTAGCTTTGGGACACTTTTGGGGATGATTCTAATCCAAGACAAGCTCCATTTTAACTGAAATGGCTTTTGGTCTATAATACAGAGAAGGTGGCAGAAAGCTGACGGGCCTGGGCAGTAGGCTATTTGGAAGGATCTAGGTAACTCAGGAAATACTATAATATCAATGCTGAAAATGGGCAACCCTAGATTTAATTCTAAATGGGGACTGTAATCTAGTGTAAAGTGTAAATGTTGGGGAAACACTAGGAAATAGTTACCATGATGCTATTACATTTATCTTACTTTTAAATAGTAAACTGCCAATGGGATCCAACACAGTCATAATTGATTACAAACAGGAAAACATCTAAAAATTAGGGGACTGATAAAAAAGAAACCAAAAAGTCAAGATGACCAAACCTTATAATGGCTACAACTCAAGCTCACTGGAATGTATTTCAAAATATAAGAAGGTGTCAACCAAGTCCAGGAAGAGGCCAGCATGGCTGTATGGTAGTGTCCTGGAATCTAAAGGTTAAGAGAGCTTCCTTCAGGAAATATAAAACTTCTCCTAATGAGGAAAACAAAAAGGAGCACAAACTATGGAAGAAAAAATATAAGGTGTAAGAAAAGAAGGAAGAAGGAAGGAAGGAAGGAAGGAAGGAAGGAAGGAAGGAAGGAAGGAAGGAAGGAAGGAAGGAAGGAAGATGAGTGTTCAGTCTTTGAACACTTGCAGTGTAGGAGAACTCATTTCTTCATGTGGCAGCCATACTATACTGGATCCTGCATTGAACAGGGCATTGAATTAGATTACTTAGATTAAGATCCCTTCCAACTCTATGATTCTATGAATACAAAATAATAAAATGAGACCTCTCAACTGTCTCAGTTTAGTGTAATATAAACAAAGGATGAGAAAGTATAAAAGAGCTACTCTAATTGATTCCAATTATCTCCTCATCTTCCAAGATGTCCTAAAACAGTTTTTATCAACCTTGGCAACATTAAGATGTGTAGACTTCAACTCCCAGATTCCCCCAGCCAGCATGACAAGGTTGACAAACACTGTCCTAAACTATTAAACTGCTAAAACTGTAGATTAAATGAAACTTAATTTGCAGAATGCAGTTGGACTACTGCATCTGATGTTGCACTCATTTCCTTGAACACACTGGAGAATGGTGTCCTGGATTGCAAGTATAGGATTAATGACAATAACATCAAAAGAATTAATCCATTAATTAAAATTCAGAAAAATGCTACAGCCAAACTACACATAATTCAGTGATATTTGAATCTAATAAGACATTTTTTTTCTTTTTTTTTAAAAAGGTTTTTAAACTGTAAATAAAACAAAGGAGGATGAAAGAAGGCATGGAGCAAAATTTCAAACCTTTCCTTTTCTCATCAGCACAAAATGCTAGGAATTCTGAAATTAGTATTTGGTTTACAGAACCAGAGGATATTCCCTATTGTATCAAAGTAAATTGCACCTTTAGAAGAAAGCTTTTTCTCCGGATTAGTACAGAAGAAAGGAAGATTCAATTTTCTCAATCCATGATTACTCTGATCCTATTAATCATCCAACTCTCCAGCAGATACTTTATGCTTTTAAAGTTTTTTTTAACTCTTAGATTCATAGCTGCATTTTAACTTCATATGTAGTTTGGCTTGACAAAGTCCCAATCACTTCATTGTAAACTTTATTAAGACTAAAGTAAGGCAAATCATTTGAGGAAGTATGGAAAATCTAGGTGTATTTCAATATTATACTATCTCTTTTACAACCAAATTATCAGAGTAATTTTTAATCAGATGGAAAGTGCTACAGTCAGCAGATTAGCCTGCACATCAAAGATACTGCTGGGAAAAAAAATGGTCATGATGAATTTACACAGCAATAATTAAGCTCACTGTGCTGAACCTGGAGCAAGAACAGGAAAACTGGGTGAAAGAATCGAACTGAAGTTGTATGTTGTATTGATTTACTTGCAAAATACAATAATAAAACTTCAATCCATGTTCAGGTTTATTGTTCTTCATCTATAGATGAGAAACCATAGAAATGAGTGGACTTTGAAGGTGTCTACTCTACTTAATTGTCCATTTGATTTGGGGAACACATTTCAAAACAAACATTTTTAATATTCTTTTTTTAAATTAAAAATTTGTAGAAAATATTGCCAGATCAAACTGAGACTTGACTTCAACCACTTCTAAAATGTCCCCTCTACAATTCTCCTTCAAGTTGAAAATTCAACTCCTGGTGACATGTCCATGTAATTTTTTTGGCAGCAATGGTTGGCCATGGCCTTCTCTTGGGATGATGATGATGATGATGATGATGATGATGATGATGATGATGATGATGATGAACTTCCCCAGTCCAGCCTACAAACCTGGAATTTCTTCATGGGGTCCCACTTAGATACTAAGTTCAATCTTCCTTAGCATGGTGATGGTCTTGCCACCTGCTGCAAACCAGTAATTATGACAAACATCTATTTAATTATAACTTCCAATAATACAAATTTTGGTGATGATCTTTAGACATACTGTAGTATATAGTGCCCCTGCTCCACTCTTATTACAGAATAAATCAGCATGCAGGTATTATACAAGGTACCACTCTTGGTTGTCTAGTGTTTGGAGTTTAGGATATACTAAGAGAAGCAGCAACAGGCAACTTTTGCGGTAAGTTTGAGTCTGAAAGGGAAATTGTTATAAAAGACCAAATGTCTTGCATGTAGTGAGATCCTGTATCATGAGCACTGAGTGAGGGGTCTCTGAAAGGGCATTATGCCACATCTTAGGAAGCAACGCCAACGTATTCAGGTTCTATTCAGAATCACTGAGCAAAGAGAATCTAAGAGTATTACCATTTCATTTAGAGAATTTAAGGAAGAAGCTGCCTGATTCTGAAGGATCATTTCATTTGCCAAGACTCCAAAATTAGCCAGAAGGGGGAACTCTGGAAAAAGACAGGCACCATTTTCTGGAAGCATGATATCGCCCTCAGGTGAGTTTCCTGACAATCTGGGAGGGTTTTGATTACAAGTAATAAAAGCAGGCCACCTTTAAGGCCAATCTCTCTCTCACTCTCTCTCTTTGGCAGCCAAGGGCAGCAGTAAACAGGATCATCATGCAATAGCATCACCAAGGCAAGCAGAGTTGGGACGTGCAGGATAGGGGGAAAGAAACCAACAGCTGATTCAGAGGACAGTTAAGCTACCTTAGGCATATGTTTCAGTTTATTTCACTTGGTCTTTTGTTAAGCATAAGATCCACTGTGGTAAACTAAATCAATAAATTGACTGGGTAGCCTTCTTTCCCATGGCTTCTAGAAACCAATAAAATAGCAATGAACATTCTCCTCTCAGTGTTAACTGTCATTTAACTTTCTTTGAGTAGACAGCATAGGATTGTAACATACATTAGATGAAAAAGACCTTGGCACTTCATGTCCTTGTACAAATATATATTGGGCTGTATGGATTGGAATCATTGTTATGAATTTTTCACCCTTCTCCCAGGAAGGCAAAAATAGCTCACTCATAGCATATTTCCTATTCTGCTTACTGGAGGATGCTATTATTCCAGATTATATGAGCCTCACAAAGTGTTGTGACATAACATTCTATTATAAAGCAAAACACTGACACTTTCTAGCATACCAAACTGTCAGATATTTTCAAAGTGACCTTTAATGCTGCAATTTATTTGCCACTTTGTGTCAATCTCTGATTACCCTGGCTTTTTTGGAGGACAAAACTGTTGCAAATGTTAACATCCTATCCTAATAAGTGACTTAAGACATCATTTTAATTTTTACAAACCATTAAATGTACAACTTGGTGAGGGGAAAAATGACATACTTTTAACCTTTTCTCATGTTATAACACTTGATATTTGAATGTTTTAGAGAATAAGTCAAAACAACACTGATGGCAAAGTAGAATATTTCCTCAAGTAGGTATGAGAGAAGAAAGTTTTTGTTGTTTATTCATTTAGTCGCTTCCGACTCTTCGTGACTTCATGGACCAGCCCACGCCAGAGCCTCCTGTCGGTCGTCGACACCCCCAGCTCCCCCAGGGACAAGTCCGTCACCTCTAGAATATCATCCATCCATCTTGCCTTTGGTCAGCCCCTCTTCCTTTTGCCTTCCACTCTCCCTAGCATCAACATCTTCTCCAGGCTGTCCTGTCTTCTCATTATGTGGCCAAAGTATTTCAGTTTTGCCTTTAATATCATTCCCTCAAGTGAGCAGTCTGGCTTTATTTCCTGGAGGATGGACTGGTTTGATCTTCTTGAAGTCCAAGGCACTCTCAGAATTTTCCTCCAACACCACAGTTCAAAAGCATCGATCTTCCTTCTCTCAGCCTTCCTTATGGTCCAGGTCTCGCAGCCATATGTTACTACGGGGAACACCATTGCTTTAACTATGCGGGCCTTTGTTGTCAGTGTGATGTCTCTGCTCTTAACTATTTTATCGTGATTTGTCATTGCTCTTCTCCCAAGGATTAAGCGTCTTCTGATTTCCTGACTGCAGTCAGCATCTGCAGTAATCTTTGCACCTAGGAATACAAAGTCTTTCACTGCTTCTACATTTTCTCCCTCTATTTGCCAGTTATCAATCAAGCTGGTTGCCATAATTGGTTTTTTTGAGGTTTAGCTGCAAGCCAGCTTTTGCACTTTCTTCTTTCACCTTGATCATAAGGCTCCTCCATTCCTCTTCACTTTCAGCCATCAAAGTGGTATCATCTGCATATCTGAGATTGTTAATGTTTCTTCCAGAGATTTTAACTTCAGCCTTGGATTCCTCAAGCCCAGCTTGTCGCATGATGTGTTCTGCATACAAGTTGAATAGGTAGGGTGAGAGTATACAGCCCTGCCGTACTCCTTTCCCAATCTTAAACCAGTCCGTTGTTCCGTGGTCTGTTCTTACTGTTGCTACTTGGTCGTTATACAGATTCTTCAGGAGGCATACAAGATGACTTGATATCCCCATAGCACTAAGAACTTGCCACAATTTGTTATGGTCCACACAGTCAAAGGCTTTAGAATAGTCAATAAAACAGAAATAGATGTTTTTCTGAAACTCCCTGGCTTTTTCCATTATCCAGCGGATATTGGCAATTTGGTCTCTAGTTCCTCTGCCTTTTCTAAAGCCAGCTTGTACATCTGGCAATTCTCACTCCATGAACTGCTGAAGTCTACCTTGCAGGATCTTGAGCATTACCTTACTGGCATGTGAAATGAGTGCCACTGTTCGATAGTTTGAACATTCTTTAGTGTTTCCCTTTTTTGGTATGGGGATATAAGTTGATTTTTTTCCAATCTGATGGCCATTCTTGTGTTTTCCAAATTTGCTGGCATATAGCATGCATTACCTTGACAGCATCATCTTGTAAGATTTTGAACAGTTCAGCTGGGATGCCATCATCTCCTGCTGCCTTCTTATTAGCAATGCTTCTTAAGGCCCACTCAACCTCACTCTTCAGGATGTCTGGCTCTAGCTCACTGACCACACCGTCAAAGCTATCCCCGATATTGTTATCCTTCCTATACAGGTCTTCTGTAGATTCTTGCCACCTTTTCTTGATCTCTTCTTCTTCTGTTAGGTCCTTGCCGTCTTTGTTTTTGATCATACCCATTTTTGCCTGGAATTTACCTCCGATGGTTCTAATTTACTGGAAGAGGTCTCTTGTCCTTCCTATTCTATTGTCTTCTTCCACTTCCGCACATTGCTTGTTTAAAAATAATTCCTTATCTCTTCTGGCTAACCTCTGGAATTTTGCATTTAATTCGGCATATCTCCCCCTATCACTGTTGCCTTTTGCTTTCCTTCTTTCTTGGGCTACTTCTAGTGTCTCAGCAGACAGCCATTTTGCCTTCTTGGTTTTCTCTTTCTTTGGGATGTATTTTGTTGCCGCCTCCTGAACAATGCTGCCAACTTCTGTCCAGAGTTCTTCCGGGAACCTATCTACTAAGTCCAGTCCCTTAAATCTATTCTTCACCTCCACTGCATATTCCTTAGGAATATTAGTGAGCTCATATCTAGCTGATCTGTGGGTCTTCCCTAATCTCTTTAGTCTGATCCTAAATTGTGCAAGAAGAAGTTCGTGATCAGAACTACAGTCAGCTCCAGGTCTTGTTTTTACCGACTGTATAGATGTCCGCCACCTTTGGCTGCAAAGGATGTAGTCAATCTGATTTTGGTGTTGTCCATCTGGTGAAGTCCATGTATAAAGCCGTCTCTTAGGTTGTTGGGAGAGAGTGTTTGTTATGCAGAGTGAATTGTCTTGGCAAAATTCTATCAGCCTATGTCCTGCTTCGTTTTGTTCTCCCAGGCCATACTTACCTGTAATTCGAGGTGTCATTTGACTGCCCACCTTAGCATTCCAGTCTCCTGTGATGAAAATAACATCTCTTTTAGGTGTGTTGTCCAGTAGGTGCTGCAGATCCTCATAGAACCGCTCTACCTCAGTTTCTTCAGCATCTGTGGTTGGGGCGTATATTTGGATCACTGTGATGTTAGATGGCTTGCCCTGAATTCGAATTGAGATCATTCTGTCGTTTTTGGGATTGTATCCAAGCACTGCTTTAGCCACTTTACTATTAATTATGAAGGCTACTCCATTTCTTCTGTGGTCCTCTTGTCCACAGTAGTAGATCTGGTGGTCATTTGATGTGAAGTGGCCCATTCCAGTCCATTTCAGTTCACTGATGCCCAGAATGTCTATCTTTAATCTTGACATCTCACCAATAACCACTTCCAATTTGCCCTGGCTCATAGTTCTTACATTCCAGGTTCCAATAGTGTGTTGATCCTTAGAACATCGGATTCGCCGTTCACCACCAGCACCGTCGGCCGCTAGCCGTCCTCTCGGCTTTGAGCTAACTGCGTCATCACGTCTGGGGCTAGTTGAACTCATCCTCTGTTCCTCCCCAGTATCATTTTGACCATCTTCCGACCTGGGGGTCTCATCTTCCGATGGTATACCGACATATCTCTGGTTGTACTGATCCATTTAGTTTTCATGGCAAGAATACTGGGGTGGGTTGCCATTACCTTCCCCAGGGATTGCATTTAGTCTGACCTCTCTGTCATGACCTTCCCGTCTTGGGTGGTCCTTCACGGTTTAGCTCATGGCATCATTGAGGTGCTCAAGCTCCAGCACCACGACAAGGTAACGATCCTTTGCTGAAGAGAAGAAAGTTGGGTTTGGATATAATGCAATTCAGCTAAATTGATAGAGTGGCACAGGCATTGTCAGTCTTAGTAATGGGCAGCAAATGCAAAATGTGTTGCAACCTACTGACACAAACATACCACCCCTTAGATACTTGCATGCAATGTTGCAACACTACTACAAAAGGGTGGAACTCACAATATGACATCACTGTCCATGTTTTGTCATTGTGTCATCATGGTTACAAATGGATGTCTACATTCAGAGACCTGAGAGAAAAGGTGAATGCTAAAAGCAAGCACTTCATTTTGAACATTTGATTCTGACCAACCAAAAAACTCTCTTTGGTCAATATTTATAAAACACCATGAATATGAATACTAGAATATAAAGGGACCTATCCCAAGAAACATGCAACTGAAATTCAACATAAGAGGAATCAGTGGAAGAAGTGGAGGGAATAGATAGACCAAGAAACAATATATAGTTATTTTGCCTCCATGCATTTTGGCCTTGTTGCAGGCATGAAATCTAGGAAATTTTGCAAAATGCAAATACATCATAGAAAAGTTAAGTGTTCAGGGAAGATTTAAAGGAAGAAAGAATTAAAGGAAGGAACGGAGGGAGGGAGGGAGGAACCTGTGAATTCTCATGATTAAAGACCAAATGAACACAAAACCAGCACTATAACCAATGCACTAATAGGATGTGTTAGTAGACACATGATTTTTTATGTTTGTCCCTTACAATGTTGTTGGGATTTTTAAAATTATTTTTATGTATTTTTGTTTGAGTAGTTTCTTCTTAATCTTTTGGATTGATAGCTACTCAGAGCCTTTGAGAATGAGAGCGGGGGGGGGGGGGTGCAATATGCTCTTCTTACTTACAGTGTGCTAATAAATTAATATCAAAATGAGGCCAGAAAAAATTATTTGGCTTAAGGCCTAAAAGTACAGAATTAAGCCTACACATCTACTCTGGTTTATGAATTATATACTGAAGGGTTTATTTTGTCAAAAAGTTACTTTTTTACAGAATCTGTCAAAGGAACTCAGATCTCCCCTCAAAAGGACCATATTTGACAATTAGCTATGTACCCATAACCATCAGGGTTCATAGGCTAATAACTGGGTCTGCCCTTGAAACTGCTCCCATGGATATGACTTCTTTCTGCTCATCACTGGTTTGCATCTAAGTCTGGTGGCTGGAAGTTGTGATTGAAGTATAGTGTCTGTTTGGTATATGGTTAAAGGCTCTAGGATAGAAACCAAAAGACGGTAAGTTCTATTCCCGACTTAAGCCCAAAGCCAGCTGGGTGACTTTGGGCCAGGCATTTTCTTTCTGTCCTAGGAAGTAAGCAATGCAAACCACTCCAAAAGTGTTGCCAAGAAAGACTGTCATCAGGAGTCAAGGCTGACTCAAAGGCACAAAAATCCCCCAAGCATAGCATATCCCTAAGGCTCAAAATCAACACCTCCCATGAAATTTTGGGATTCTGTTCTGCCACATGTCCAAGCAGTGATCAGGTGCTCAGACAATTGGTTCTTTTAGATCCAGAGACAATAGGCTCACCAGTGGATAAAGAGATTTTAAGCTTTATTATTAAGCAAACAGATTTAAATAGAAACATAGTTTAGGCAGATTAAACAGAAGCATAAAAAGCATAGCATAAAGAAAGAAAAGTCATAACATACCAAGCAAGTTGATACCCAATCTCCCATAGGCTCTCAGGAGCCCCTTAATAAGGACAGCAGAGATACCCCAGGGTGGCTCCATTTCCACAACACCCAGTGCTCAGGTCTGTGCAGAAGCTCCCAAACTCAAGAGGCAATCCTAAGGTTTTTATCAAAGTCTGGCCCTAAAACCTTGTGACTGTTTCTCTGGTACAGAGGCTGCAGGATCTGACCTTGACGGGATAGTTCCCAGGGTCTGGAGCACCTGTTTAATCCAAGAGCCTGGGAAACTATACACATAAGCTAGGGCTTAACAAAACCAATCTTGGGGTTTTCTCTTCTCCCCCACATTTCAAACAGAAATAAAAAACAAGCCAGCTAAACAGTAGTATAACTCAAAATAAAATCTAAGCTTCTTCAAGTGAAGGAGAAAAATCACTTAAACGCCTCAAAATACAATGGTCTTCCGCATTGCCACTACAGATTCTAAGGAAAAGAGACCATCCAGCAGAGCTGTGCATGCTTCTAAAACTATTTAGAAGAAGTGCTTTGGCCTTGAACAAACACAGTGGCTCTCCAGTATTTATTAAAGCAGGCCAACTTTTTTCTGACTTCCATATGAGCTGAGAAAAAAATGAGATGCCACTGTTTAGAGAAGTCCTATCATTAAAGCCAACATTTCTCTTAAATAGGGAGCTAGATTGTACTAGAGGGTAATTGCTTTACTCAGGGGCAAGCTACAATTATACTGCCTAAGCCAACCAATAAATGCTGGAATTAGACGTAGGAAAATATCAGAAAGATTAGGAGGACTTGATACATGAAGGAAGAGCTGAACTTTTAGGGTAAGCATTAGCTCTCAAGAATGAATTCCCCTACGAACTATTGACCGTCTTTGATAACTTTGTCGGTGTTGTGATGTAAGAAGACTTGCCAGGTCTAAAATGAAATACTCTCTAAATACTTAGAGAGTGATAATTGGGGAGATGGTTTTCCATTGTTCACCCTGTAGAGAAGCGTGTACCTCTGCAGTTTCAAGAAGTACCTGAGGAAGGTAAACTTTCTCTCTTGTTGATCTCACCCACCTTGGTTTGCAAAGGGCTTTCTGGATATTTAGGGAGCTTGCTGGATAGGCATGATCGCTCTCAGTCTCAAAGCAAAGGCAAGGAGACATGCGGGCATACTTCCTGGTGCAGAGGCAGGCAAGAGGAAAAGAACCTTGTTTCAAGCTGCTGCAGAATAGCCGATCCTTTTGATTGTTCGCAACAAACCACCTTGGGATTGCAGGTAGTTTTATCTCAGTGGCAGGGGAGTGAACAGCTGCTAACGCAGGTAGTCTCTGCATCGGATAGAACCCATTAACTTACAGAGTCCCAAAAGCATGGAAGCACCGTATTATGCAGGCTTGCCTTGTTGTACATTCCAAATGAATGCAATGAGGCTTAATCTCAGGTAAAGCTGTAGCCTTAGGCTCTGGTTTCAAAAAATCAGAAGAAAGCTCAGGAGGGTCTATCCAACTCATTTAGGACATTACTTGACATCTTGACTATAAAATGAAAAGGGCTTTCTATATGCATTTAGGACTTTATCTTTCAGCCTCTGTTTAAACTCCATTCTTCTTCAATGAAAGAAAACAAGTATGTCCCCTTTCCCCCATTTGTAATTCTACCAAAAGAATAATTATATATGTTGTGCTTTGTTCTGGAGTTTTCTCAAATATGAAGTGATTTACTTAAATGTGCATGGAATTGATGTGTGGTCTGTTCTTAGGTTATCATTTTTCTTGCTTGTTTAATGACAGCAAACAATGTCCTTCCAGTAAGCCCTATAAGATGTTATTGAACCCATCCTATCTTAACCTCTGAGTCATCCTTAAAGGACGTATTACAATTCTAACATCCTTTTATTAAGATTGTTTGCCCACTGCTATTCTGTTTTTGATGAAAAATATGGTTCCATGTTAGCAATAAATAACCAGAAAAATATGTCTTGTTAATACAAAATCATGTTATTAGATTTCATGTTTATCATCATTTCAGCAGCTCTAAGAATAAGTAGAAGAAATAATATTAACTGGAAATGTATGGACATCACTATACTGTGGTTTTGAAACTACATTCAAAGGGTAATTATTTACATCAAATAACACTAAGAAATTATTGTAGAGATATCATGCAAAGGCTGTATTTTATTACGTGTATGGGAAATTACATTTTTGTAGTTTTTTATACCAAAAAAAAAAAAGGTTAAAAGTACTGGCCAAAGAACTTCAGCTAATAGTTTCTATTCTGTTTTTCACATTTTTATTTGTTTATTTGACACACAGAAATGAAATGTCTCCCTCACAGATCTGTTCTGTACAACTGTTATGTTTATGTTCCTCATTTACACATATTCACAAAAGGCTTCATATTCAGATATTGAAGATCCATGCCAAAGAAACTGAAGAAATTACATTATAGTGCCCTATACAGAGTTATCTACAGAGTATAGATAACTTCTGTAGATTTACTTTATATTCTTTATAGTCATAATTATAGATTAGACATCAATAAGTAGGCAACGGAGTTTTCATCACATTGTCAGTTGCCCAGATAAAATAGCAGCAACAGCCATGACGGTTAACCTTATTAAGCTTTGTGGAGGGAAAAAAACACAACAAACAAAGCTAATGTGTTCACAGAATTTGCAGACATTGAAATCTCCATATCACAAGTAATTTGCATTTAGATAAAAAACAAACTGCCTTAACCAGTCTGCAATTATTCAATGCCTCGTGAATTCAGGTTAGTCCCTAACTTGTGTATTAATTTATCTATAAATCCTTAGTCTTTGTCACTAAAATCTTGGCATATATCTTTGCAGCATGTTTAATTATTTAAATGATACTATAATTTTCAAGAGTATTATCTCTACTTTCCCCACCCCCACCCCCATCCTGCAATGACTAATGACAGCATTTTTCACTCCATGGCACAACTCAGTTTCTATGCCTAAAAATCAGGATTGTGCAGTGGATGTTAAGAGCATGACAAGCTGAGATATATGGTGATATAACCCCATTGTTGTCCTTGGGACACTTTGGGTATGCTAAAGTAATGCTCTTATAATTTATATTTTTCTTTGTGTATTTTACAAGTCATGGGATAAGAAAGCCCTCTTCAAACATTTAAAAAAAAACATAAACAATCTATCTCACTACTAGTTTTTCCCTCTTTATGTACAGGGGAGTTATCCTGTTCCAGAAAGCTTATGCATGTCAGCTTGATTTACAAGGCGTTTACTGGCACGTAGCAAGTAGTCTCATACAAAGGCAGTAGAAAGTCAGCTATGCAAGTACACATACATCTTAGAAAATATACAGAAGAGGGAGGACTTGCCTGAAAGTTCAGTCTGGGGTCAGGCAAGCATGGGTTCAGACAACCAAAAGTAGTCCACCCCTGTCCAAAATTCAAATGCCAAAAATGTTAGTCAGCTGGTCCAAGTCAAAATGCTGAAAATCAGGAAGCAGAGTGGGAATCGAGGACCCTGGAATGCAGATCCAAGATTGTTGAGTTATTCCCAATGAAGGGCCAGCCACAACTCTTGGGTTGGCCATATATAGGTAAAGGTAAAGGTTTCCCTTGACGTAAAGTCCAGTCGAGTCCGACTCTAGGGGGCGGTGCTCATCTCCGTTTCTAAGCCTTGGAGCCGGCGTTGTCCATAGGACACTTCCGGGTCATGTGGCCAGCATGACAACACGGAACGCCGTTACCTTCCCGCCGAAGCGGTACCTATTGATCTACTCACATTTGCATGTTTTCGAACTGCTAGGTAAGCAGGAGCTGGGATTAACAACGGGAGCTCACCCCGCCGCGCGGTTTCGAACCGCCGACCTTCCGATCGACAGCTCAGCGGTTTAACCCGCAGCGCCACCGCATCCCATATATAAGTGTGGTTAAATTACAGGCATTGACGTCCTTGCTTTTGAAACCATCACTTTGTCTTAAATTTCCATCTACATACAAACTCGAATATGAGTTTTATCTAGATTTGCATCAATATTTTTGTCTTTGATATACAATATTTCCTCATATTTGGGTGGTCACTTTTTTCTGAGGATCAATGATCAGAAGCTATGATTACTTCACCAGTATTCACAGATCAATCTCCTTTTGCTATATGCAATTACAGGATTCCTTATTAACAAAGGGTTCTTAATACTAGATGCCTCTATACATATTTATACATCTTGAAAACTGCACATCCAGTGATACCATGCAGTCTGCAATAAAATATAATTCTGCAAGATTTAAGCAGCAGCCTTACAGACTTTCAGTTGGGAATGAATCTGAGTGAACTCAGTTAAACTTACTTCTGAGAAAGGATTATAGGCTTGCTCACAAGACTATAATCTGAATAGGACAATGACCCAGAAATGTCCATTGAGTTTGCACAAAAATAACAAATGGGAGTTCTTTCAGTGGTTTGGCAGATATCAGTAGGTAGATATCTGTATTTCACAAGATAAAATATAGAACAAATTAGCTGTCAAAACCCCCCAGCAATATTCTATTTTTTTTGGCTAATTTCTAATATTGCTAATATTCAAAGGAAGTAGAAGTCTTATAGAGCTAATTTTAAAAGTGCCATAACTAAGATAGGACCAGTTCCTTTCTATTCTTCATGTGTGTGTGTCTCTTCAAGTCAGTGTTGGCTCCTGGCAACTGCTTGGACTAGTCCCTGCAGTTTTCCTGGAAACATTTTAAAGTGATTTGCCATGGCTTTTTTCCTAGGACTGAGAAACAATGACAGGCCCAAGGTCACCCATCTGGCTCTGTGCCTAAGGCAGTACTAGAACTCATGGTCTCCTGTTTCCTAGACTGGTGATATAACCACTACACAAAACTGTCTTTTTCCTTTCTAATCAATTGTGATAGTAATTATATTTTAAGCTGTTTTAAAACTGTGGAGATGAAACATGATCTACCAAAAAATTATCACTGTATTTGATAAAGTTCACAGTTTATATTACAATATTCACTAATTCATGTACAAATATCTTCATCATTATTGCAGCTCATAATGTATCACTTCTTATGGGCTGCCACATATAATCCATGGGAAATGGCTTTTGGACAAAGACAGTAATTACAACACCATTTAGGACGTGCTAATGAAAATGATTGTGTCCCTTATAAACGCTTCACATTTATGGCAATCTTAAGGCTCTAGCATTATTAAATGCAATGGCCTCGCAGATGTAGTTAGACATGTTTTTGTGGATATTATAATACAGCAACTAATTTTAAAGTGTAACTATCATAGAATAACATTAAAAATTGTAGGGATTCAATTTCCAGAGGAATAATGGCAGACTGAAGATGACTCTGCAAAAAGTGGAGCTGATGACTGTGGTGAAGAGCAAAGAGCCGGTGAGTAGACCAGCTCTTTGAACCTCTTTGGATAGAGGATGAGAGATTGCCCACAAGTACTCCAGACAGTTGACCCTCATGAGGAGACTGCAAGACAGTGGTCTCTAGTGGGTTTTGAGCACTGGGAGACAGGGGAATAGTCATCTTGCTCAAACCACAGTTGGCGCCTTTGAAAGAACACTAAGTTTGCATACTTCCTTTTCTAACCACTTTCGGAAATTGCTTGTTAACTACTTTTCAGCTATTAGAAACCATTACATTGACAAGTTTGAAAGCACCAGGTGAGTTTGCCTTCAATCCTTAATGAAAGAAAAATTTAACTACAAGCTTAAGAACTTAATTAAACAAACAGCAAAAGGGTGATTAAAACTTTGATTTTAGAAAGCTATAAATGGACTAAGGGTCCAGATAAATTTGAAATAAGGTTTTGGAATTCATTATAAAGAATCCTTCCTGTGGGAAAATGCTTTTGTTTTGAAATTAAAAAAAAAAACATAATAAGATAAGATTTTAAAAATTGGACACTAGAGGGAACTAAAGATTTCAGTTAAAGGAGAAGAACCATCCAGAGTCATCCAGATTTCTGCAGCTCAGATCTGATATCTCTACTTTATTCAAATGTACCTGTGACAACTCTAATACTCTTTGAAGGCCAAATTAACAAAGAGAGATGTCTCTGTTTGGTTCATGCCAGATTATACTGAGATAGCCCAGCATGGGAGGTTTATGATTTACCCAAGAAGGCTTAATATTGCTTTCCATGCTGGCCATGTTGGCTTTATGATAAAGTTTTTAACGATGCTATGATTTTTTTAGTCCCAACATTTTACTTTTAGCTTCTTTGTTTCAACTGCTGCTGCAATATGTAGATATTTCCAAGCTCTAATGCCACCTGATTTAATTAGAAGACGTAAGAAAAACTCCTAAAGCCTCACCTCCCAACTCCTTTTCTTTAGAAGCATAGTTCTCTTCAAGCTTTAATGATTTATTTGGCAGTATAATTCTCCCTATTTACAGAGTGCCTGCTCTGTCTCCTAAAGAGAGAGTTTTAAGTTATTGCTAGACACTGATTATCATGCTTCATCTAGAGTGGCAACATTCATTTTGCTTTTAGACTGTTCTGATTTTTATTTGTTTAGGCTTAATTTGTGCTGGAGCTTCCAGTACATTTGTAATTTGGTGGCTCAAATACAGAGAATTGCCACTGTAAAAGCTTACCTGTATAACATGAAGCCCTGCAGGTGAGTTGGACTTCGTCTTCCAGAACTAGCTAAAATAGCCAATGTCTATACAGGCTAAGGATTCTGAGAAGTGAAGTCCAGCACAATAGCAGGATACCAGTTAGGAAGGCTGTGGCAAAGGACACCCTCCTGCAGTTCCATGAACTCTACTGCCAATCTACTTACTAATTTAATTATGCATGAAATCTAATTTAAGTATCCAATGCAAAAAAGGTTCCCACAGAAAATCTAAAGTGTTAAAGGCAGAAACATTCTTTTATCTACTCATAGGTAAGTCCTAATATCAAAGAGTCAGGCAGACTTGTAAGATTGTGTAACTATCACCTATCTCAATGAAGTACAGTTATAGTCTACTGGTGAAGCCTTTATTGATCTGGATGACCTATGGCTGATAGTGTTAAAAGGTGCTACCAGACTCTGATATTAGGATTTACCTATGAGTAAGGTTTTTTCCTCCCTCCCTCTTGTACTTCAGAGAGTCAGGGGGAGCTAGTCTGAGTCTTTGTCTAATACTTTTCTGCCTTCCTGGGCTTAACACATGCTTCAGCATCTGTTGTTGTCCTAATAGCTTCTGAATGGTTTTTCCAAGGTCATCTCCATGGCTTCCGACACTAACACATTTTATTATATGGCACTTAATCATCTGCAGTTAATGAGAACTTATGCTTTATAATAAAATTTGTTAGTCTTAAAAAGTGTTACCAGACTCTCTTTGACTTTTGGCTATAATTTATTAATACAGATCTTTTCCTACAATAGCTAAGTCCTAGTAAGTTCAAGGAAATGTATTTCCAAGAAAAAGTCCATAGGACTGCAGTTCAATTTTTCACTCAAATCCAGTAACAACATTTATTTTTATACTAAATTTAACTCATTTTATTATATGCCTTACATTTAAAAGTATTTTTATTACATATATAAAACATTTAAAAGGATGTATATGTATAGATATAGATATACTCTACAGATGATATAGGTGTACTGTAGATAAACTCATAAACGTACACAGATACATTTCTAGATTTTAGCCAATACCTTGCTAGTGAACTTATACAATATAACAATGATACATCAATCTCTTCTATGCTATAACCTTCTCTACCCCCAACCCCACCCCCAAAAGTAAATTATGAAGATCAGAGGGCTTACCAACTCAGTATAGTTTCTGTATAAAAGGGATTGGTAAAAATTAGGTTCTTTGAACTCAGTGAGCAAAACACTTGTCACTTAGACGAAACTGCCACTGGCTATAGACATATCACTAAACACTGCCTTGAAGTAGTTATTCTTTCCTTCGCAGAGAGCTGGGATAAAGGACTCAGACTGGACCATGTCATGAGGATTCGGGTTTTCACCTATGCATAAATAGAGTCCCAGGCAGAATCTGCAAATAATAGATGCAAGGGGAGAATGGGAGAAAAGTTTTAGAATTTATTTAGATCTTCTTGAGAATGCATAAAATATTGTCCTTTTTTCAAGAGCTGGGAAAGTGGGATGACAACATTGCTTCCTAACACAAATCATCACTTAATTCGCTTTTCTTAAAAGACATATGCACATACACAGTCCTAAACGAAACAATATTTTTACTGCAAGAATGCAAGCCCTTCTATCAGCTTTCTCAGGCTTGGTAGACTATTTCTATTCCTATGGCTTGATATTGACAGGGTTGTTCAATACTGATGATACATTTCTTTTGAAGACTGTACTAAACAGTAGCTTTCTGGAAAGAGTTCCCAGTGGATACATCTTCCATAAACAAAATCACCAGCTACTGGCAAAATTGTTATCTATGTACAGAGAAATTAAGATGCAAATCCTTAACTTAAACCAAACTTGCTATCAAGTTAGAAACACCTTTACAGAAGGGAAAACTCATCAGATTTCCCCCCACCACCTAAGACATTGTTATTTTTTAAGTAATATTCTATCATATCATTGTTTGTTGTATATTTATTCTATCATAATGTCCCAAGCAATATAGAGCCCTCTCTCTGTGTTATTATAATACAGATATTATAATTATATTATATACAGTATATTATATTTTATAACTATTATATTATGATTATTATAATATAATAATGTTCAGACAAAGGCAAATGTATGCACACAACTAAAGTTCACACAACTAGTTAATACTTGTATTTGTTTTGTTTCATTTTTAATCTCGGCAGCAAGATTTCAGAAACATCTTATTGGTTAAAGGCTACAGTCTTGTGATATTTTTTTTAATGAGGTTTCAACAAATGTTAAGATGACATAAGAGCATTTCTTTGCCAGATGATTTCAGGAATATTTGCAGATTCTAAAAATGTAGGTAGAATAATAGAAGAAAGTAATTGTATAAATTTTATTCCATGTTCAGGACATCTGAAAGGGTAAACTAAAAAGAAGAAAAATTAAAAAAATGTAATTTTTTTCTTAAAACACACACACACACACACACACACGATATTTACCATCGTGAAATGCTGACTCCACTACTCCACTATGATCTAGAAATAACTGATGCAAATGCTATGTGATTCGCAGGTATTGGTGTATTCAATCCAGAGTATTTCAAAAAAACACCAAATACATAGCAGAAGAGGTATCAGTACAAATTGGCTGATTTCATTTGATACAAGGAGAACAAAAAAGTCTTAACTGATTTGATAAAAGCATTTTGGATTTTCTTTATAAGGAATTTAACTGCCTCATATTTCAGTTCAGTGTTTCTGTTCAGCCCCATTACATTTAAATTCAGTTTGAACTAGTATGCCCTTGCCACATTCATAATCTATTGTCCCTTTTACAGACATCTATCCCCAAGGAACTTGAAATTTGTGTTCTATCTGATTTTTCAACTCTAGAGGGAGGGAGGGAGGAAAGAAGAAAAGGAAGGGATTCCAAAAGGAGTCGCTCTGGAAAGTTTCAGTCTGAATTAAGCTTTTCCAGGGAACCTAAAAGTAACAAAAAGGAGTATCTGGATTATGTTGGTAGTAAAAGGAATGGATGGACACACAGCTAGAAGAATATGATAAGATTATAAATGGTGATAGCATCTAGTGAGCCAGCCTGAGATGGGAGGATTATGGGAGGGCAAAGTCTTCAGCATTCCCACAATCTACTAAGGAAGTTACCAGGTTAAAAAAAAAATGAAAAAAGGTTAGTCTTCATACAAATCCATTGTACCATCCACAATAATCACTGCATTTTTTTTCTTGGTGCTTATTGATAATTTTACTTCATCTACTGTAGAATCTTCACATGTATCAATATCAAACTCACTGTTCTGCAGTTCCCTGGGTATTTCTTTCCCTTCTTTTCAAAGATAAGGACAACATTTGTTCTCCTTTAATCCTTTCTCCAAGATATCTCAAAGATAATACATAATATTTCTTCCAGATCATCAGAGAGTTCTTTCAATACCATTGGATAAAATTTGTTTGGCTTTGTTGATTAAATTCATTCGAGTGGCAACCTTCTAACAATCTGCTGTTTCAACCTACTTCTTCATCCTGCTCTTCACAATTTCCTGGTGAAAATATTCCTTCTTTCTATAGAGCACTGGATTTAAAAATAAATTAATATTCCTCTTTTCCCTTACCTGTTAGCTTTTTGCAGTTTTCACCAAGCAGTTGATATATCAGTGCTCTTCTTTTTATTAAAGATGTCTAGATGTTCTTATTATTCTTAGCATCATTGGGCATCATAATCATAGTTCCAGCTTGTTATATAAACTTTTCCTTGGTGATCTGGGCTTCTTTCATTCTCCTAAACATGTCTGTCTCCCTTCCTTCCCTTCTCTTCCCCTCACTTCCTACCCCTCACTTCTAATTAAGCTCTCTGGGTATCAATGTTGGCTTATTTTGCTTTGTAACTGTTTGCAATAACGTTTTTATTAACTTCTTTTTAAGAATTCCCCCATATTTGAGCTCCTGCTTCCATTAGCTTCTTCTTCCGAGCAACCCTACATATTTTGTTTTGAATTATTAAAATCCATTTTTCTGAAGTTCAATTACACTCCATTTTAGTTTCCCTTAAAATCAACAACTCCATCATTACATGTTTACTTCCACCTATATCCATGTACTTCTACTTCCTCAAGTTAGTTTTCTTTGCTGGTTAATGTTAAGACATATATGCTTCTTGAGTTTCCTCCAGCTTTTGGAGGAGAATATTGTCAGCAAGATAAGAAAGTGTTTGTTTTCCAACAGATGTCAAAGTCTCCTCTCTCTACTTCATGCTTCTTTGAAAGTGTCCTGTTCACACTATGAGGCAGCCAGACAGAATTATTATCAAAACTCTTTATTTAAAACAACAGTAAAGTCCTGGTGAATAAATAAGGCAAAGCAATTTCAATCAAGACCACCCAGGCAATGGCAGATGAACAGGCAAGGCTGCAGGATCAGACTGTGGCAGAACAGCAAGACAGAATTCAGCTAATTCTCTGATTGAAGCTGTCAGGCTTGGTGAAGCTAGAGTGCGTGGCAAGGCAGAAGCTGGAGGCAAGGTTCTGTGAGCTGGCACGCAGATAGGACTGGGCTGACACATGGAAGCTAGGCAAGACTGGACTGGAACCTCTGAGCAAGGCTTGGCTCTGGAGGCTAAGCCGGGCTGGACTGGATAGTCTAGGCAAGGCTGAGATCTGAAAGCAAGGCTGGATTGGAGAGTCTAGGCAAGGCTGCAGACTGGAAGCAAGGCTGAACTGGACTGGAGAGTTTAGGCAAGACTGAGGTCTGGAAGCAAGATGGACTGGACTGGAGAGTCTAGGCAAGGCTGAGAGCTGGGAACAAGACTGGACTGGATTGGAGAGTCTAGGCAAGGCTGAGGTCTGGGAACAAGACTGGACTGGACTGGAGATTCTAAGCAAGGCTTGAATCTGGGAGCCGCAGTGGTAGAAGACACTGGTGCTGGTTCCACTCTGGCTACAGGCAAGGCTTCCGATGCAGGGAATGGCTCTTCTGCAAATGCTGTGAGCTCAAAGGATCAGTTGTCTCTGGCAGCTTGCTCTTCATGCACCTGCCTTTTAAAATGATTCCTTCCATGCCTTTTCTCTCCTGCAGCCAATCAAGCTGCCTTCTGATTTGTGCACTTCTCTTGAGCGCTGATTGGGGAATTCAAATCCCCCTCTGGAGTTTGTCCAATCCGCATTTGCAAATTTTCCTGCTCTGCTGGGTCACTTCCTGGTTCAGCTTCTCCAAATCTCTCCTGGTGAGTTTCATTGTATAAGTTTTGTTTTCAGAGTCAGTAGCAGGCTCAAACCTCACAGAAAGATCAATTCAACTCAATTATTACTTATTATAGTAATTAGCCAGAAAAGCTTTGGAAGTTCTGGAATTTATTTTGTGAAAACTTCATCCCTATCTTCTCCTTGGTTGGATGGGTGAGTATAAACACTAACAACAATTTTGCTTTTATTTCCCCCTTCATTGATTTTAACCCAAATGCTGTCTACAGCATTGTCAAGCTGATTTACTTGGATATCTGAGTTGGTGTGGATAATTTTAACATGGAGTAAAACTCCTCTCTTATTTTTTACTTCATTTTTTTTTTTTGGAATAAAAAATTATATTCTTCAATAGCTATATTCCAGTCATGGATTTAATCATACCAGGTTTACATTATACCTATCTTCTAGTAGATCATAAGACCACTACTACCCATAATGTAGCCAAATTTTTCCTTGTTGTTAGAAGAGCAAGGCAACAAATATTGTCCAATAAAACTGCATTCCTTTGATACCTTTAAAATATTCTCCCATTCTTTTATAATATAATCCCTTTCTTTTCCTTTCCTTTTCTCCTAGTTCTTCTAACTTTTTTTAATTGCCACTTTTTATGATGTATGGAGAATTTTATGTATATACGTACACATGTTGGTCAAAGATCGCAATAAAATTTATCATACCATACCACTTACCTACCTTCCTGTATTCAAGCTCATCTCATTTATTTCTAGTATTTCTATTATAATTCTAATATTTCTAGTATTCTGAACATTAATATATAGATAACAAAGCCAATGAACTTTATGAGCCAATGTGTTTCCTAACTTTTCACTGAGCAGTTTAAGAGGCACATTACAGCAAAATTCTCACTTCCTTCAACTCTGCACAAATATTTAGCAGGTCCTTACATCAAATTTTTCACCACCACAACCATCCTGCCCCCAAATCAATTTAAGGCCATTTTTATCAAACTCACCATAGTTTGGCTAAACACATTTTTACCAGTTCTTGTGAAGTGCTTTCTATCTTGTGCTAACAGTCCAGTGTTGAGGTCTGACTCTCTTCCATGGACTGGGAAGTTGAATGAGAACATCCCCTGAGCCCCTAGCATTGTGTGCTTGCTTCCTTGATCTTCAGATTCTATGGTGATGTGGTTGCAGTTGTTCTTTGCAGTATCATTGGTCCACTCTTCACTTTATATTCTTGCAAAGCACAACTGTCTCCCTTTCTCCCTTTATGGAGAATTCATGTTTATTCAAGTGTTTCCTCTGTCATTTTCTGTTGTAGTGCTTCCTTTCCTGAACTGATAAATCCTCATCAGCTAATTGTGGTTATTCACTACTTCAATCCTTTGACTTAAAAAAAAAAAGTTCTATATGATGCTAAATGATACAAAAGCCCTATCAAAAGTAGTTCTCACAAATGCCAGAGCCAGTTCTCTCCAACTGACTGAAATGGAAACAAAGAAACACAAAGTGCTAAAATCTGCATCAAAAGCTTCTTCTCTTCCTTTCATTCAGGAAGTTGATCACATCTTCTGCAAGATACACTTCTTTTGATTCTCTCTCATCCATCAGTTTATGCCAATACCACAAAGGAAGAGCAAGAAAGGGGAAACATCCATGGCTCTGCTAAAAGGCAATGCATTTTGGGCTCTCCAAAATTTATACATCACTTAGAAATCAGCAAATTCCATTGTGCTATCTGTACTATTTTCCAACAAGCTGGTAATAATAACAGCCAGTACCTCCTTATTTTAAGAGTCAGTGCCTGAGTTTAATATTTTCTTTCCATCCTTTATCTCCACCCCTTTTTCTTATATATCTGTCTTTTAGCTTGTAAGCCTCACTGATCTTTGTAAGACATTCTTTGGCTGAAGAGTAGGATAAAGTGCTTTAAATAATAATAAGTGATGACAGATATGTAGATGATAGAGGCACATCATCTTGTGTTATACTACTGCTACTACCATAGAGTGTTATTTATTTATCTATCAAATTTGTATGCTGCCTCAGTCACAAGACTCTCAGTGGCTTACAAGGTATAAAATACAACAAAGTATAGAAAGCTTAAAATAAATAGAATATAAACAAATTATGTTGCATCACACCCCCAAAGCCCTCTGGAAAACTCTATCTTCAGCCTTTAAGGCAGACAATTTGGAGACAAATGAATCTCCAATGGGGAGGACATTCCTGAGGAATGAACCCATCACTGAAAAACAGCACTTGAAAATGGGAAACAACAAGCTGCTTCTCCCAGCATGAAGGGTGTTATTTACTTTTCTCTAGAAGAAGTCATTGGTGTTAACATACTTCACTATAAAGCTGATCTATGCTATTTTCTTTGCAATATTAAATTCAGACATTTGAGCATTAGCAGCAAAGTATTTGTTGGATTGTACAATAAGATACTTAAAATATCTGGGATGTATCCACAGAGGAGAAAATGTCCTTGAAAGATATAAAGGCAGAATAAAGGAGAATTTATAATGTCTCTTTGGGATTTGACAATCTTAATTTCTTTCAACCCATTTTGAAGCCTTGGCCACACTGACACTTTCCTAAGTGCATCCTAATGAGAGCACCATTGTCTCATTAAGCTAAATGGCACTCAGCACTGAAGAATGCCATAATGCAGAAGGAATCATCATGATATTAATAAATGGTAGCTATAGGTATAGAATGAAAGCAGAATCATTTAAACAAACCCCACTGCATAGTAACTTGAGCACATTTTTAAACAAGTAGGGAAACATGGACAATTCTGCATTTTGGAAAATGGTTTCCCTGTCTTTGTACAAGAAATAATTAAATGCACACTTGAATAAACATGTGTTTGCTAATGTTTTTTATACTCCTCTATGTATTTTAATGGTAATTTCAAAATGCATTAAACTCACAGAAGTGGTAAAGCCTTATTACAAATATCCCCAACTGAAAATGGAATGTTATCTCTAGCACTGCTCTGGACAGATTTGTAAATGATGCAGTTTAGTAAAACTGGAGAACTGTAGACTTTCTAGAGAAACAGGTCTACGCTTCATTTCTTTAACTGCTTTGTGTGTGTGTGTGTGTGTGTGTGTGTGTATCAGATTGCAAGTGATGGACAAGACACAAGGGTGTATTTCAATGCTGACTCTGAGTCATAGGTCAATGTCAGTCACCCAATCCAGGTAGCTGCTTAGAGGTAAAAACAAAGTCCATGATAACAGAGTAGAACAGTAGTCTCTGTTATGTACCATTACCCATACCTGAATTGCTGTAAAGAGTAAGAGTGATGATACTGACAGAGACAGGCAAGATCTGTTACTGAAGCAGAAAAGCAGACAATGTGGTTTAAGCCCAAGTCTTGCAGAAGGTTTGCAAAAATATCTCAGACACACACCTCCCTAATTCTCAGGAATATAAGAGAGGAAGAGATAAAGCACAATCAGACTTGCAAAATTCTGTTACTACAGCCAATCTTAATTTAATCTTTTGGTGGAGTTGATTTCTTGGTCTGGTGTATATTGTGGGGCTTGCAATTGGTTTAAGAACCAACTCAAATTTGGTTGAATGCGGGAGAATGTGAGGAGACCAATACTCAGATGAAATAAAACAAAATCAAATCAAATCAACTGCTACACTCATACACCAGCATAGACCTATACTCAGCAATGTTCCCATCCACCACTCAGATCTTGGTGTTTCATCTTATCATCTACAACTTAGTTGGAGCCCATTTTAAGTCCACAAATGGCATCCCAGTCGCACAGGGGAGTTGATGTTGCATATATTTTAATATTTTCTACAAGGGCAACTGGCTTATGTCCCAGGAGCTCTCAGAATAGTATATATAGTCCATCTACCTTAATCTCTCAGAGCACAGAGATACAGATGTTATATTACATGATGTAATATACATAATGTAGGTGGTTTAACATGAGGTCCACTGTCCCTCTTGGAGGAGAGGGGAATTTCTCTATTTTTACATGTGTGGTGTTTTCAGTTACCTTGACCACTAGGTGGTACTAATATGAATATTTAATCCATCATCAATGAGCTCAAAATCAGGTTGTAGCAATTCTTCAATACTCCAAGCAACCAGGTTCTGCATGTGGCTTAACTACACATCCACAAAGTGAGCTGTTTGTAAACCTTATCTGCCAATGCACATCTCTTGGATTTTCATTATAAATCGCCAGTTTAATTGGTTTGTAATGCAGCTTTCTTGACTAGAATAGGCTGTTAACAAAATAATATTTTTGCAGACTGATCTATTGGAAACTGTTTAGCAAGAGGTTCTGCAATAAGGCTGCTTCTGACTAGCCTTGGGATGACTGTGATTCCAATGTTGGCATTTTCAAAGAATTTCCATCTCCAGTTGCCATACTGATGTTCCATCTAAATCCACATATCTGATAGTCTTCTTCATTTCACCCTGGCCACTACTATTCACAAATTATCATTTCCTTCTCTGGTCTCCTACTCTGTTTCACACTTGTTTATTTGTAACTTGATATTGCACAAACCCAGCCAATGATTCAATAAGTCATAGTTAAACAAAACATGGCTTAACACAATAGATGAACACAGTGAACATTCTCGGCTTTGATTTGTTTTACTGTAAACTGCCCAGAAAGTCTTAGCTATTGGGCAGCTTTGAATAAACAAAGCAACAAACAAATAAATAAATAAATCAGTATTCATTCTGGCTTTGACCATCTGTACAATTTTCATTGGTCACATGGCAAACTTTCTACTGAAGATAATTTTGTCTTATTTTGGTAATCAGAAGATATTTTATGGTTCCATTCAATGGATAAACATGGTAAGAGTACTGTACTGTTTTACTGTATACCTTGCATGATTATATGATTTCTTTATAACATGTATATAAAACTATTAACAAATAAAATGAATGGGGAAGTTCGTATAAGCACATATATCAAGTTTATATTGGAAAATAGTATCACATTCTTACACATATCCTCTTGAAGCAAATGAAATTGGTACCAAAGGAATTGTAATATGTGTGTGCTTAAATTGTTGTGTTAAATTTGTTGTGTTTGGTTTGTGCATTGTATCATATTGCAGTTTTATTTTACTTTCTGTCATTCTTTTTGCAAAAAAGAAAAGTCTTAGGACGAATAAAGCCAGAATGTTGTGGTTTCTGTGTTTAAATGCCCAAAAATGTGAATGTTGTATGTTTCAGCTTTAATATAAATATATGTCTTTTATTTGTCAGAGACAATATTTTAAATGACCCATGCAGTCTATAAACATCACATTAAGAAATGCATGCCTTGGGTGATAGAGGTAGTACAAGCTGAAATACATTTCATCAGAAATGCCAGAATGGTTTCTACCTATTTTTGTTACTAATCTATTACCTAGAACACTTTTATCACTCTTCTGGGAATGCAAAAAAGAAAAAAAAATGAAAACAATATGCATGCTTTAGTTGCTAAGCGAACTGCCACAAATGATAAAACAACCATGCTGAATACCATGATAAATCAGAAGATAATGGATTCCTGTATTTATTAACAGCATAAAATGAGCAAATATGTTTGGCTCCACACTGTCTCCCAATTTAGGAAAATTGAAGGTTACTGTTGTTTATGTGAAGAAGAATCCTGTAGAGGGGGGAAAAATAAAGCAAATGGTTAATTCAGAAATTCTGTGTAAGTTTTAGAAATAACATGTTCTAATTGGAACTGTTTCTGGTATTTATTTTCAGCATTTAGCAGATGCCATCTATAAATGGGATCACAGGGGAGAAAAGGAGGCAAAGATGAAAAATGAATAATACTTATGCACTATGAACTCTGCCCCTTTTGTCTCACAATGTTACATGAAATAAGGAAGGGGCAGAGCTTGCACTGTGTCATCATAACACAAATTCTGGTTTTCTAAAGATGCCCCTGTATCTATAGAAGCTTTATGCTATTGACGATAGTTGATAAAGTTGGAGTTTAAGGGTCTAGTCATAGGCAGTTAATACAACAGGTAGGGGAGCTGACCAAATATCTGAAATGTCTCCTAGACATGATAGCTACTACCTCCACTGCTTCCTCCCTCCTTTTTTTTAATAAGAATTTTATTAAGTTTCAAGCAAAGATAAAAGCTACAGAAAAACAAAAAACTACAAAGAAAAAAAGAGAAAAAACTAAAGTGTGGAAACACAAGAGAAAAATGTTTCAAAGTTACAAAAAGAGGTGACTTCCGACTTTCCATAATCAATCCCTTACTCTATATTAAACCAAAATCACATTATCTCTATAAATCATTCCATTGGCAAATTGTAAAAATCACTAAATACAGTTACTCCCTCCCCTTATATTAAAAGAAAAAAAAGAAAAAAATATATAAACCTCCTAATCAACTTCCCACCAAAGATAACATGTATTTATTTCCTTCCTACTACTATTCTATACATTTCTGTCTACTATAATAAAGATTAAATTAAAAAATATATATAAATTGTCTGCCATTGTACTTGATAATACAACAATTTTAATAATCTTAATCATAGTAAACCCAAAACCAACCAAATAGACTTTATTATTTTTGTATTATACCTTAATAATCTTAATCCAAATAATTAAAGATAAATAAAATCAGCCAAACGATAAAAGCAATCCAGATAAATATTCTTAAACCCTTATCCCACTTAAAATAAACTAGAGTATTTACATATCACAACAATGCACACAGAGTTTCTTAAAAAAATCAAACAGCCCAACTGCCCCCCTCAAAAACTCCGACTTCTCTTCAGGATACTGTACCTCTCATTCTGGATACATTTGCAGTCTGCAAACTTTTTATAAGTGTCTTTAGCATCCTGTAGTTTGGGGCATGATGGGCCAAATATGGCAGATCTGTGCAAACCATTCATCAGCCATGAGAGGCTGTTCTAAATTTTGAGGTAATTCTGGAATAGGAACAAGGTCTTGGCCATACACAATGCGAAAGGGGGAAAACCCAGTGCTCTGCTGGATAGAGTTATTATAAGCGACCTCAGCAAAAGGAAGTAGATCCACCCAGTTGTCTTGTAGATGACTAAGATAGCAGTGTAGATATTGTTCTAGTACAGAGTTCAGTTGTTCCATTGATCCATCTGTCTGGGGATGAAAGAAGGAGTTTAGCGCTTGTTCTGCCCCTATGAGCTTCAGAAAAGCTTTCTAGAATTTAGATGTGAATTGGGACCCCCAATCGGAAATTACACTTGAAGGGACCCTGTGTAGATGATAGATGTGCTGTACAAAAGTCTAGGCCAATTGGGGCGCTGTGAGTAATCCCGAGCAAGGAATAATATGTGCTTGTTTGGGGCATAAATCAGTAACCATACAGATAACAGTTTTCTTTTTGCTCTCTGGAAACTCTACAATGAAGTCCATGGCAATCTGGTCCCAAGGCTGGATAGGATTGGCCATGGGTTGTAGTAAACCTGTGGGTTTACCTATTTTATGTTTGGAGGCAG
This sequence comes from Candoia aspera, assembly GCF_035149785.1. Taxonomy (NCBI): domain Eukaryota; kingdom Metazoa; phylum Chordata; class Lepidosauria; order Squamata; family Candoiidae; genus Candoia; species Candoia aspera. Next base: position 53,054,979 of record NC_086159.1, on the reverse strand, counting down.
CACAGGTAGGACAGGTGGAGATATAATCTTGGACATCTTTTCTTAAAGACAGTCACCAGAATTGCCTGTAAATTAAGTGTAGAGTCTTTATAAAGCCAAAATGGCCAGCAGACTGTGAATCATGGCAGTGCTGCAAAATTTTCTTGCTTAAAGGGTTAGGGATATAGATCTGAGCTTCACGCCACCAAATTCCATTGTGCTCTGTGAGAATAGTTTTGTTTTGCAGCAGCCACGTATCTTGTTGCTGGGCAACAAGCAGCTCATGTTGCAAGTTAGCCAATGGGGAAGGTGGGGTATCAGGTTTGGCACTTCGAGTAATGGTGACCAATCCCAGTGAAGGAGGAATGATGAAGTCCACAATCACTTTCCTGTGGCTGTTGTGTTGAGGTTGGAAGGATAAGGCATCATCTAAGAAGTTTTTTTCACCCCAGGAGATATTTTAAGGTGAAATTAAAATGGCTGAAAAATTGTGCCCAATGAACATGCTTAGGATTCATTTTCCTAGGAGACTGGAGCGCTTGGAGTTTTTTATGATCAGTCCAAACCTGAAAGGGATGAGGGACACCTTCTAATAGGTGACACCAAGTTAGGAGCACATAATGGTCAGCAAAAGCTTCCTTTTCCCAAACATGCCAGCAGTGCTCAGTATCAGAGAATTTGCATGAAATGTATGCACAAGGGCATAAAACCCCCTGATCATCTTTCTGTAATAATACATAACCAAATGCAACATCAGAAGCATCAGCCTGGATGATGAGGGGTAAGGAAGGATCAAGATGTTTTAAAATAGGTTCTGTAGTGAATAGGTTTTTGAGATGATCAAAAGCTTGTTGGCATTCAGCAGTCCAATTGATTGCCACCCGGGTTTCTTAGCTTTCTTTTCCTTCCCCTTTCCCTTTGGTTTGCAACAAATCGGTAAGGGGCAAGGGGCAAAATTGGGAATGAATTGCTAATAGAAATTAGCGAACCCAAGGAAACTTTGTAGCTGCCTCCTTGTTTGGGAAATTTGCCCAAAACATCCCATACTTTGGCAGGATCCATCTCTATGCCATTATGGGAAATTTGGTACCCCAAATAGTCCAACTGGCATTTATGAAATTCACATTTGGAAAGTTTGGCATACAATTGGGCTTTTAATAACCTATTTAAGACTTCTCTGACCAATTTCACATGGTCTGCCATGTTATCATTGTAGATTAAGATATCATCGAGATATACTAAGACCCCTTTGTACAGGAAATCATGGAGGACTTCATTTATTAGCTGCATGAAGCATCTAGGAGACACGCCTAATCCGAAGGGCATCACAAGGTATTCAAAAGCCCCCAAGGGGCAATTAAAAGCAGTTTTCCATTCATCTCCTTCTCTGATGAGGACTTGAAAGTACACTTTCCATAAATCCAGCTTGGTGAAAATTTTCCCTTTAGACAAGTGAGCCAACATGTCTTTCATTAGAGGAAGGGAATATTTATTACAGATACTAATACCATTGAGACCTCTATAGTCCATGCAGAGTCGTCAAGACCCATCTTTCTTGGTGCGGAACAACACAGGGACACCAAGAGGGGAATTGGCTGTATGAATGAACCCGCAGTTTAAGTTTTTGCCAATGAACTCTCGCAAAGCTGCCTTCTCCTTAAAAGTCATGGAATACACTTTTGGCTTACGGAGTGAGCTCCTGGTTCCAATTCAATAGCACAGTCTGACTGATGGGTGGAAGCTGGTCAGTCTCAGCTTCACTGAAAACCGCCTCTAAGCCTCTATACTGGTGTGGGATTTGAGGTTCACCTGAGGCTAAGTCGGATGTCGGATGTTCCACTACGCCACCCATTGTTTCTAAGTCCAGAGGCAGTTCAGATTCTAACCAACCACCATATGCTCCATCTGTGAACATTAGTTTCCCCGTGGGCCAGTCCACTTTGGGATGTCTTTGCTTGAACTATGCTAACCCCAATATTATGGATTGGTTTGCTATTGGGGCCACTAGGAACCTCAAAGTCTCTTTATGAGTTCCAATCCTAATCTCCACTGTTTCTGTGTAAAATTGTACAGGACCCCCCTTTGTGTCAGATCCAGGCTAACACATGTAGTAATGCTTAATGGCAGGTGAGCAAAGAGGAGGGAGCCTGACAGGCCAGAATCCATTTTGAGAAAGATTCAAGGCTCTGTAAGGTTTCATTTTTCCCTTAAGTGCCCCAAACACCAAAATAATGCACGCACACACACACACACAACATCCTGCTTTACTGATGGATAGGACTTGCTCTTCTTTTCCATAGCCCTTGGTAAATATTAGAGAGAGAATGGAGAGAAAACAGTAAATGCACAGAACAAGACTATCCTGAGACAAAGCAGGTTTCAGGAAGTCCCCTGAACTCCTCTGTTCTCCCAATAGCATTTCTGCTAACAGTTGCTTTAGAAACCTTCTGACTTTTTATCCCTCCATTTTGAATGTGCTGTCAATAAGGAGGTTCAGACAAACCCGCTTTGCTTGCAACCTTCGACTGATTCAATCAATATGTCATACATTCAATCATTATAAGAAGTAACTCCACATATTAGCTCTGGATGAACACAGCACTTTTCCACACTGAGGAAGACCCTAAATTGGTGCAAGAGCCCTTCTCATGGAGGAGCTCAATACATGGATATCAGCAACAGGCCTTAAATGTTAAAAGGAGCTCTCTGACTGAAGCATTCATTCTAATTAAAAATATGTATAACCACCACTGAAAAGAATGAAATAGTGGCAAAATTTCCACTAATTTCAGTAAACCTCTAGTCACTCTCTGCTGGCTTTCAGCTGATCATTTTAGGTAAAAAGGTAGGCTAACACATGGAAGCAACCACAAGAAAAATGAAAGCTTTGTAGTGAGTATTACACCATTAGAAAACCACAATAACTTTGAAAATATAACAGAACATGATCTAGTAGAGATAACTGGTGACCCCAAGTCACAGGGAATTAAGTAAATACCCAGAGGAGAGAGAGCTACAAAGAAAAAGGAGAATCAGATGCCTTAGTGAGTGGGTAGAGAATGGGATACACCTGCTGGCCTTATTCACTACTCTCTCCAGTGTCTGTTGTTCAGTGGGAGGTCAGAAAGACAATTCATTCACTGTTTTATTAGGGCTCTAGATCACACAGAGAGTATATTCACATTAATTCCTTTTCAGACTCCAGCTAAAAGAAAGAAATTAAAGAGCGTAGGAGGCAGGGCTGAGCACACAGCTCTTTTCTCTCCCCACATTTTAATCTTCACCTGTAGGCAAATACCCAAATGGAGCTACTAGCATTCCATGATCCACTCCATGTACATGCAGAGACACCACACAGCACCTCTGCTATGTGCCTGACAAAGCTTCTCTATTTCCAAGACCTACAAAAATCCAGTTGAACATAAGTTTATGATAAGCCCACACCTAGGAAACTGACTTTAAATGGACTCAGGTTATATTCAGTGACATTACTGGATTGTATGTGCATAGACAATACTAGAATATTAAATTCTTGAGACAGCAGAGGTAGAGTTGGGCCATTCAGTGGACTATGATGCTGTATCAACCATTTTCCTCCTCCATATCTGTCAAATCAGGAAGATCTTTTCTCGGATCCATTGTATTTCTTTGCAAACAGAGATATAGTAATCATAGATACCTCTGGTATGTGTTTCAGTATGTGATTTTGTTTCAGTGACTATTTAAAAAATCTAGGATAAAAAGAAGAAGAAACATTTTGAAATGCAATAAAATTTAAGAATAATAATTAAAATAATTCATTTTGTCAAAACTATCTTAGAATGACTTACCTGAGTCCTAGATAAACACTGTAAGAGGCATATTATTAAAACAAGTCCTTCTGTCATTCAGTCTGTTAGCTGAATTACATAAATCTAGCATTTTCATGTATAACTACTTATATGAACTTTAAAAAGAGGTTGGAAGGCCTCTTTTCCTTAATTGATTTGCAACATATCCCCTTCTCTTAGCCACAGCTTATTGCAAATTTTGTGTCTTGGTTAATAATGAGAAACAAATTGGTACTGATTTTCCAATTACTGCTTTTTGTGGCAAATGGGATTATCACTAGTTATAAAATAAAGATTAATAATGCTTCAATTAGACAAAGAAGCTATCCAGTATTCAAATAAAATTTTCTATTTTAAGTTCTAAAAGTAGATGTGCCATTAAGAAAACTGGAAAAAGGACCCTTCTGGCATGACAACATTAGGTCTTCTGGATAATAGACCCCATATTCTGAAATGCACTGTCTCTGGAAATACAGCTGGTCCTGACTCTCCTCTTGTATAGAAAGGTCCTGAAGCCTATTTTACTACAACAGACCTTTGGCCCATAGTATGGTCACTCTGTAATCATTGGTTATTTGATGCTGTCTTAATGGTTCTATAATCATTATACATCCTGTAGTTTTAAATAAATATAAAACACATACCCTGCTCATAAAACCCAGTGTATGCGTTGAGCACACAATGTCATTTTTGGATCTAGTTAGTCCACTGAGTCCACTAGAGTTCAAGGAGTCCACTGAAGTGGACAGCTATATTAAATCTAGATGATGGTGATGATGATGATGATGATGATGATGATGACGATGACGATGATGATGATATATCCTCCTTGCCAACCTCTTGTAATCTAGCTGTTGTCACAAATGAGTCCTCTTTTCACTTGCTGAAGTTACTTGTAACAATATTTATTTACCAATATTTCTTTCAAAACCACACAGACATAAATTGATTATAGAATGGAAATATCCTACTAGTATTAGTAATATCTTATATTTTTAGTATTACAGTTCATTTTTTTCCTGAACACAAGTATGCATGGATTTCCAATTTGCAGATGGCAGTTGTAAGAACAAGTTATTTTAAAAACAGGAGGAAAGAGAAACTCTGAAAGAAAACCAAACCAAAGTAAAATTGTAGGCACTGAGAATTAACATACTACAGGCAAAAAGCATGAGTATGTGCCAGCGTTTCACTAGCCAAATGAGGCAGGATCATTTCTAATTCACTTTGAATGTGCCTAGTCATCATTCTAAAGGGAGCATCTCTAAAAGTAGAGACAGAACTACTTGCTAGATAAGAAATGGTACGTTCTTTCAAAATTCTTGAAGACGAACATTCCCATATTTATGAGGCTTAAGGTAGGAATCATGTGTTTTGTGCCAAGAAAATGAAAAATTTATTAACAAGGTTCTTGAAGCACAAAATCACTTAAAGATAGAAAGCAATTCAGTAGACCAAACAGTATCCTGACACTCTGTAATGACTGCTTATTCAAAATAGTAATCAGACTCACACAGGTATTCTATGGATATCTAATTTAATAATGAATAGTATGCAGAAGCACAGGCAAAGCTGAGAATGCTAAAAGCACGGGATTTCTCCGAATTAATCCACAAGCAATCCCAAGCCCCTCCCCACAAAGTCAGTACAATTCCATCTCCTTGCAGGTATTCCTAACAGTTCCTGCCAGTCTCTGGGTAACATCCTTGACCAGTCAAGATAACCCAAACATGCATTCCTCTGTACTCGCATCATCCAGCTCATTGCCTGGCACCAAGGAGCAGTAGCAGCCGCCTCCTGTGCAATAACACATGTCAACACCAGCATGGCATGGGAACTGGTTATGATGTTTCAGGAACATTGGAATAGGAACCATGACGCACACTCTGATACCAACAAATCTATACAAACCTGATAATGAATACCGAGTTAGAAACAGTTACAAAATGTTATATGTAAAGGAGAAAATATGGAAATGTTATCCTGATACAGTTCATTGCAATAGCTTTGTGTGGTCACAACATAGTGGAAATAAACACAGGTATGTCACAATGACCACTGAAGATTTGAAAATAGCCTTATCAGTCAATTAAAATTTGTTTAGCTGTATATGTCTACACACGCCATATATACTACAAGTCCATACAGTCAGAATCCCTGTTAATTGTTCATACCTTATTAATTCAGCAGAATGGATAAATTCTAATGCCATGAATATATTGAGGGTACATTCTACCTGCAGATATCCTACTTATGTTAAGCTGGTTCATTCTTGTTAAATCAAGGTTACTGTTGCAGCACAAAATTAGGCTGCTTCTCATCTGCTACCTGTCATATAATCTTCCTTTTAAATAATTGGGACAATTGAATCACTGTAGTTCAATTTAACTGCTTTATTGTAATTTACTTTAATAATTATTCTAATATATTCTTTCCACAGTGAATAACCCTAATGAATTGGATTTCAAAGTTTCAAATGTCTAGTCTTTTAGCTATTCTAATATATTTTAAATGTTGATCATATTTCTCCAACTCCCTTTGCTTATCTTGTAGCCATCCAAATGCCACTAAAAGATGGCTAAGAGAATGTTTATTTAAATATTTAGCCATAGAATTGTTAATGAACTTTCAGATCTGTGGCTCAGAGTTTACCACCAACAAGAAGTTTATTTAAATAAAAATGAATAAGCATGTATTGTTTGTCCCTGAGTTTCAGTTCAAAGTGTTGTTGAGATTTCTCTTTAAAGAGATAATTCCAGATAAAGATCCTCAAAATAACTTACTTAAAGAGTGAAAGAAAAGCATTACAGTATAACTGTTCTAATAAAATAACACTATAATGCCTCAAGTTAATATTCTTGATATGGAGAATATGGAGAATATTCTCAATATGGAGACATTTTAAAGCAATTTGGGAAAAGCTAACTATTTCCCTTGTGACAGAAAAACAAAACAAAACAAATGCTAGCTGACAATGGATAATCGTTTTTAATCTTTATCTCTATGCAACACAATTGTCATAAGTTTCCCTGAAACTTTATTTTATAATACTTATCACTCTACTTCTTTGTAATTCTAAACCCTTGTATTCATTATACTTGATCAAAAATATTCACCCTAAATCATCCCATAGTGCTAGTCCTAGAAGGAAACTATCAATTTATTTATGCTGCTATTTTCACTAAAGATCCAGATGAGATACAGTATGTAGCAATAAAAGGTTTCACACATCAACCCTGTCTTCTTCATGATTTGGAAATACCATACACAGTTTATGGCCATGTTTACTGACACAGCATCAACATCATTTGATCAACATCATATAAAGACAATGAGGTAAACTTATCTAACAGCACTCTAATTGCCTTCATCTATACTTTTCTAAGGCAAGAGTTATCTTCTGCCATTGTCCTAACAGTCAGGAACCACGCTGAGACAAGGAATAGGTCTCTAGTATTTATTACTGCTACATTAGACAGAAAATCCTAACAAACTGAAGAAGCATGGGAAAAACCCAGACAGATAAACCCTGGGTACTCATAAAATTTGCACATGATACCAAAATAAGGCAATTGGTTAAAGTCTTACAAGAAAAAAAATAACAATTCAAAATGAGCTTGCTAGCCTTGAATATTCAACCACATCCTGCTAGATGATATTTAGTACTGACAAATGTAAAGCTGTACTTCTATAGAAAAAAATCAAATTCACAGGTGTACAGCTGGGCAGACCTAACTAGGTGATAGAATGTGTAGAGAATGTATGTAAGAAGGAATTAGGAACTGAACATGAGCAACCAGTGCTACGCAGGATCCAGTACTTTCCTAAAAATTACAGAAGTATCATTGCATTGTTGCAGTGGGTACATCTACATAATATCATAATGGAAGAACAAAAGGGTTGGAGTTTGTATCACACTAGTGCAATATTTGTCTTGTCATCAGCCTTCCCCCTGGAGACACTGCTGAACCTGTGTGGTGCAGCAGCCAAAAAGGCCAATGTAATCTTGGGTTATATGAACAGAAACATTCTGAAGCAATAATTCCATTGTACTCTGCACTAGTTAGACTACACCTGAAGAACTGGATTCTGTTCTGGAACAATTTTTTTACACAATACAGCTTGCTTGCAATAGGTCTGACTATATGAGACTTCCATACCCGCTGAGAGCAACAGCCATACCTATGTTTTTTGGAGGAGGGAAAATTAAAATTTCCCTCTTATTCTTAATTTACCTCGAACTCCTATGGTTATATGACTTTCTTTCTTATAAATTAAGAAGTTCCATGATTTCCACTGATACAGTGTCATCTGAAATAACCAAAATATGTTACCACATTTGGACAACATTCTAGAAATATAATTAAAGTCTTTCTAAAACATTTGGCTAGAATTAATTCTGAGTCCACTAACAAAGTAATAACATTTAGTGTCAATCATTTTAAAAGCGTTCTGCATCATAAGGAAGGAAAGCTATTATCAGGTCTAAGAATTAGCAGAAGTGTCAAGCGAGTAAATAGCCTGTCACACTGCTGTTAATACTGATTAAGCTCTAAGGCATCTACCTCTTTCAGAAATGAAACAGAGGAAGAGCAATGAGCTAAGCTGGGCAAATAGTCATCATATCTTTGGTAAAAACAAGGGCATTAAGTCCAAATTTACTTTTGCAATGTAACTGTGATCATTAAACCACTTCCCCATCAATGAAGAAATGTTCCCATTTCAGTTGTCACTAAAACCATAGAGGTAGTTCCTAGAGCAGTCTTCTTTTAATTAGGACCATAGGCCATTCTGGGGGTTGTAGCATTAACACATCTGATAGATAGAAGGTTGTGTGTTGTGAAGCTATAGCAGCAATCTCAATGAATCTTCATTGCTCAGCTGTCTGAAGAGCACTTTCTCACTCACAGCTCCTTTCGCCAGGAGTTGCTTTCGATCTGGAAAAACCTTCCAACTCATCATATCAAGCCGCAATGAGAACTCTATCTGTAGAGCTTCAGTAGAGTTCAGCCCGACGCCATTGCTCCCACACTGGAAGTATGGGCTCAGGTTTCCGGTGTGGGAGCAATGGCGTCGGGCTGAACTCTACTGAAGCTCTACAGATAGAGTTCTCATTGTGGCTTGATATGATGAGTTGGAAGGTTTTTCCAGATCGAAAGCAACTCCTGGCGAAAGGAGCTGTGAGTGAGAAAGTGAAAGTGCTCTCCAGACAGCTGACAAGCAAGAAAAACAGCAGACATCACTTCTTTGCGAAGCAGAGATTCAGCTGGGAAGCACTTTCTTTTTGAGAAGCAGAAGCTGCAATTGAACGTCTTGTTAAAAGACAATACCCTCGACCACCACACTTCCTTGGCTATTTTAGAACTTAATAGAAGAAAGAAGAAGAGACTAAATGTAGCCGTAGAGACTCAGGAAAGCCTGGTGAGTCGCTTTATTTCAAAACGGGTGGATGAACTGTACAGGGATTAAAAGGAGAAAATAAGGACTACAGGAACAGAGTGCAAGTTAATTATTAATATATAGTAGCCATTTTCTTGCGACTATATTACTTCTCACCATATAGTGGACATGGTGGACAAAAGTTGTATAGTAAGTTTCTCCTTATAACATGGTGGATATAACTTTTAAAATACTGTGTATATGAACACTTTAACAGTGAATAGGTAAAGGTAAAGGTTTCCCTTGATGTAAAGTCCAGTCGTGTCCAACTCTAGGGGGCGGTGCTCATCTCCGTTTCTAAGCCTTAGAGCTGGCGTTGTCCGTTGACATTTTCCGGGTCATGTGGCCAGCATGACGACACGGAACACCATTACCTTCCCGCCAAAGCGGTACCTATTGATCTACTCACATTTGCATGTTTTCGAACTGCTAGGTGAGCAGGAGCTGGGACTAGCAACGGGAGCTCACCCCGCCGCACGGTTTCAAACCGCCGACCTTCCGATCAGCAGCTCAGCGGTTTAACTCGCAGCGCCACCGCGTCCCATGCTTAACAGTGAATACCAGGAGGCAAAACAGAAGAGAATCAGGAGCAGGAGAAAATAATGGACTTCGAGCAATGTTTGAAGAGTTTTCTGGAAAGAGTTCACAAACAATCTTGCAAAATGTAAATACGATGTTGGAAAAACGTTTTGAAGATTTTGAGAAACGATTGAAACAAAATTTAGATAAAATAAATGAGAAAATAGATGGGGAAATAAAAAAGGTGATTGAAAGAGTAGAAGAATTGGAAGTAGAGAAAGAAAATGAATTAGACAGAATAGCCCTTTTAGAACTAAGAGATAAGGAATTCACTGAGGTTTAGGGGTATACCAGAAGGAAAGGAGAATGAGATAGAGGAAATAATAGTCTGAACACTAGCAAACTTACTAAATTGGGAAGAAGATAAGATGGAAGAGGAGATTGAGAAGATGTTTCGTATAAATTCAAAATATGCAGAGATGCATAATTAACCTAGAGACATATTGATTGAATTTTCAAGGAGGAAAACTAAAGAGATGATATTACATGCACACTTAGACAATAGAATTAGAATTAAAGGAAAAGATATTATTGTGCTCAAAGAAATACCAATAAGAATTTTGAGAAAAAGGGAGGAATATGTAGGTTTAACGGAAATGTTGAAAAGAAACAACATACCATTTTGCTGGGAGAAATTAGAGGGGATAAGCTTTACCTTTCAGGAAAGGAGGTTTAAGTTGAATTCAATGCACAAGGTTAAAGAATTTCTAGAAAGATACAAAAAGGATTTAGACCATATTAAGACAAATATCAAAGAAACTAGCAGAGAAGAGTCAGCCACAACTTCTAAAGAATACGAAGAATTACTGGCGTGATGGGTATTAGTTATATTACTTGGAATATCAATAGGGCAAATAGTCCCCAAAAAAGGGAAAAAATCTTTCACCATCTTAAAAATTTGAATAATGATGTTATTTGCCTTCAAGAAACACATATTAAAAAAAAAGGACGTAAAGTCTTTACTTAATAGAAAATTGGGTAATGAATTTGTAACAGCAAATGATAAGAAAATAAATGGTATAGTAGTATATGTCACATCTTATTTAAAACCATGTTTGCTATTTTCTGATGATCAAGGGAGATTTTTAGGAATTGAAATTGAAGTTCAAGATATGAAAATAATTGTAGTGGGAGTATATGTACCCCATAAAGACACAAAAGTTTTTTATGAGAATTTAATGGGAGAATTATTAAAACATTCTTATACCAGCTGGATATTAATGGGTGACTGGAATGGGGTTACGATACCGGCATTAGACAGAAAATCAGACAAACAAATTAAAGATAAACAGGGAAAATTACCAAAAATTTTTTTTGAATTAATGGAAAATTTAGCTTTGATAGATGCATGGAGACATAAAAATGGTTTAATGAAAGACTATACTTTTTTTTCTGATGGATTTAAATCCTTTTCTAGAATCGATATGGTATGGGTATCTAAAAACTAAGCAAATAAAATAATAAAAGCTGAAATTTTACCAAAAACATTTTCATACCATAACCCAGTGAAAGTTATACTCATGAGGATTTCTAAAGGTACAAAATGGCGATTGAATGAGAGTATTTTTTAAAAAAGAGGGAGTAATAGAGGAGTGTAAAAAGAAATTAAAAGAATTTTTTAATATAAATTTGAACAATGAAGTGGATATTAGAACTGTTTGGGATGCTAGTAAGGCTGTAATGAGGGGACATTTTATATCTTTGAACCATAAAATAAAGGAACAATATCGACAAAATGTTCAATTAATAATGAATCAGATTAAAATAAAGGAAAGAGAATTACAAGAAAATTCATCAGATGAAAACTTAATATTTCAAATCAAACTGTTACAACAACAACTTGAGCTTATGACAATAAAGGACATGGAAACAAAATCATGCTATGCAAAACAAAGAAATTTTGAGTTTGCTAATAAACCAAGTAGATGGCTAGCTTACAAATTAAGAAAAGAGAGAGAAAAAAAAATGATTACTAGAATAAGAGACAGTGAGGAAGATGTGGTAGATAACAAAGGAATTAAAAAAGCATTTTTCACTTTCTTCTCAAAGCTATATCAAAAGCAGGAAATTTCAGAAGAAAAGATTGATGAGTATCTTAATAACCAAAATCTTCCCAAATTAACACAAAGTCAACAACTCAGTATTAAAGGCCTGATTACTAACCAAGAAATTATAGATGCGGTAAAAAAACTTAAAATAGGAAAAACACTGGGCCCTGATGGTATATCTACGGGCTATTATAAATTATTTTTAGAACAAATTTTAATGCCACTTAAAGACTTAATGAATTCAATTCTGATGGGGTCCAAGATCCCCGAGTCATGGTCTGAAGCAAATATCACTTTTATCCCAAAAGGAGAACAAGATCGCACTTCAACTAAAAATTATAGGCTGATTTTGCTGCTTAATAATGATTATAAAATTTTTACGGCAATATTAGCTAAAAGATTAAAAATAGTCCTTCAAGAAATTATAAATAAAGATCAAAATGGCTTTCTACCAAAAAGACAAATAAAAGACAACACAAGAACAGTGATAGATATTTTGGAATATGCACATCATCATAATGAAAGCCAAATAGCCTTAATATTTCTGGATGCTGAAAAGGCCTTTGATAATTTAAATTGGAGATTTATGATCAAGGTATTGGAGAAAATGGAGTTTGGAAAAGACTTTACGACAGGGATCAAAGCAATTCATTCATCACAAAAAGCTAGAATAATAGTAAATGAAGAAGTAACAGATAACTGTAAAATAGAAGAGGGAACGAGACAGGGATGTCCATTGTCACCTTTATTATTCATTCTTGTCTTAGAAGTTCTTATTAGAGAGATAAGATTTGATAAACAAATAGAAGGGATAAAAATTAAAAAACAAGTATTTCAATTGAAAGCATTTGCAGATGACTTGGTGTTTACTTTACAAAATCCATTAGATTCGATAGACTATTTATTGAAAAAAATAACAGAATTTGGAGAGGTAACAGGATTTAAAATTAATAACCAAAAAACTAAAATATTGAGTAAAAATATGACCCAAAAACAACAAGAAATTTTAAAAGAAAAAACTGGCTTTACAATAGAAAAGAAAATTAGATACTGGGGTATAATACTTTCAGCTAATAATAATGCATTATTCCATAACAACTATGAGAAAATGTGGTCTGAGATTAAATTATATTTAGAGAGGTGGAGTAGGTTACAATTATCTCTTTTAGGAAGAATATCTGCAATTAAAATGAATACATTACCAAAGCTGTTCTTTCTGTTCCAAACAATTCTAATTTTGATAAATGAAAAAATGTTTAAGTTGTGGCAAAAAGACATTTCAAAATTTATATGGCAGGGAAAAAAACCAAGAATTAAATTTAAACTATTGCAAGATGCCAGAGAAAAAGGAGGCCTCGGATTACCTGATCTTAAGTTATATCTGGAAGCTTGTTGTTTTCTATGGATCAAAGACTGGTTAATATTGGAAGATCAAAAACTTTTACAGTTAGAAGGACACGAAATTAAATTTGGTTGGCATGCTTCTATCTGGTATGAAAAAGTAAAACTGAACAAAGAATTTAATAATCACATTATTAGAAAAACATTACTTAAGACCTGGGACAAATACAAAAGAAGATTACTTCCAAATATACCAAATTGGATATCACCATTAGAAGCCCTATCAAGAAGAGAAAGCTTAGGGGACCAGACTAAATGGTTAAGACATAAAGATCTATTAAAATTCGATCAAGGTGGTCTGCCTATTCTAAAATCTTGGGAAGAACTACAAAATGAAGGCCACACGTGTAATTGGTTTACTTGCCTCCAATTAAATGAACGATTCAAGTTAGATAAAAAGAACTATAACTTTAAAAAAGAAGAATCAGAATTTGAAAAACAATTACATTTAAATAATGATCATATTATTACAAAAATGTATAAAATCTTGATACAAACAAATCAAGAAAATGAACAAGTTAAAACATGCATGATTAATTGGGCAAGAAATATTGGTTATGACATTCCATTAGAAAAATGGGAAAAAATGTGGACTAAGGATTTAAAGTTTTCATTATGTTATAATTTAAAGGAAAATTTTTATAAGATGATGTTTAGATGGTATTTGACACCACAAAAACTAGCAAGAATGTATAATAACACTTCAGATACATGTTGGAAATATCAGCAAATGGAAGGAACGTTCTATCAATTGTGGTGGACTTGTAGCAAAGCAAAAAAAATTTGGGCACAGATTCATGATATGTTTCAGAAAATTTTAAAGAAAAAGATGGGGAAAAAACAGAATTTTTTTTTTATTAAGTTTCTTTGATAGCGATCAACAAGAAAAATATAGTAATTTGATGCTTTACATGATCACAGTGGCCAGATTAGTATATGCACAGTATTGGAAAAGGGAAACTATTCCAACAATGGAAGAATGGATAATAAAACTTCTCGAATTAACACAAATGGCAAAATTAACATGTTTAATGAAAGATAATAATATTTTGAAATTTAAGGAAATGTGGCAACCAATTTTAGATTACCTGTATGCAACTGATGAAAATGAAGCAATGAAATTGGGTTTTGCATTGTAAAGAAGCAAATATTTTGAAATAAATAGTAAAATAAAAATTCAAAATTATCGGGAGTTACATTAGGGGTTTTAATATATATCTTTAGCTAGTATAGTCGGAAACCTCTTACTTATATGATTAGTATATGTTGACACACTTATTTTCCTTAGGAAAAAGAAAAGTTAAAATCATAAGACATTATAGCAAGATGTGTAGAAATGTATATTGATTTTTTTGTTAATTTGTTTTGTTGAAAAATCTTTTTGTATATATGTCTTGTAGAATCTTTTTTTTGTAGAGATTTTTAATGAATAAAATCTTGCAATTAAAAAAAAGAAGAAGTATGGGCTCAGTGTGGGCTCCATCTCTGCACGAGATAGAACTATTGATGTATTAAGTCATTAGCAATCATAACATTATGCAATACATAAACTTATTTATTTATTTATTTATTAAATTTTGCCACTGCCCATCTCCCCCCAAAGGGGAACTCTGGGTGGTTTATAATAAAGATAAAAACATTAAAACACCATAAATATAAATATCAGATACAAATATAATGTAAGCATAAATACAGTATAAAATCCAGATGACAATGATAGTTGTGGTACCACTCATGTATATCTAAAGGGTCACTTTAAGGCACCAGCCATCTCCAGGAATGATTACTTCCCCCCACCCCGCCCCAGGCAAGGTGGCAGAACCAGGTTTTTAGTTGTTTTTGAAAGGCCACAAGAGATGGAATCTGTCTTATCTCTGGGGGAAGGATGTTCCAGAGGGCATGAGCCACTGCAGAGAAGGCCCACTTCCTGGACCCCGCCAGATGGAATTCTCTTACAGACGAGGTCCATAATATGCCCTCTCTGCATGACTGGGTGGGACGGGTTGATGCAATGGGGATGAGACAGTCCCTCAGGTACTCTGGACCCATGCCGTGAAGGGCCTTAAACGTAATAACCAACACCTTGAATTGCACCCAAAAGCAGACTGGTACCCAATGTAGCTCGCGAAGCAATGGTATAATATGTGCCGACCTAGGGGCACGAAGAATTGCCCATGCGGCTGCATTTTGGACCAGCTGTAGCTTCCGGATACCCTTCAAGGGTAGCCTCATCTACAGTGCATTGCAGTAGTCTATATGGGAGATGACCAGGGCATGAGTGACCGTGTGAAGGGCCTCCTGGTCCAGGAAAGGGTGTAACTGGTGTACAGCATGAAGCGCAAAGGCCCTCCTGGCCACAACTGCCACCTGCTCTTCGAGCAGGAGTCGTGAGTCCAGCAGGACCCCATCCAGCACTATAATAAACAAATGCATATAAATTAGTGGGCTGGAGAGATGAGCAAATGTGACAATGATAAAGTCAGGTTTTCTTTACTCCCAAGTTCCACATGCTAAGTAATGTTACCAACTTATATCTCTTGTGCCATTTCTCTTGATTGAGAACAACAGAACCTACAAATAATCCCAGATAGGGTAATTCTGGTGTTTACTCTTATTGCATCTTTAGCCATTTTTTGTTTTCTTCAATGCCCATGTTTCTGCCACAGGAAAAGCAGCCGATATAATCAACAGTAGTCAAATAACAATATTATCAAACCGTTTTATTAAATTTTGGCTCTGTGATGCTGACTAAACCCATTGGACTTGATCAGAGTTACTGTGCTGACCTAATGGGAATGGGAAAACAGAGGCTACACCAAGGACAGCTCAGGCTTGTAAAGTTATCTGTCCTGTCCAGAGCTACTGGGTAGCCATAACCTACTGGCCAGTCTAGATGTCTTGCCTCTTCCCCCAAAATGCTGGTAGCCACCCCCTCCTCTGGGGTGTAAAACTGGCTGTATTTGGATGAAGAGGTAACAAAATACACTTCTTTTCATCTTGCTTTTGATCTTTTAATTTGCTGCCTTTTCTGCTTGCTTTAAAGTTCAGCTTCTTATGTTGATGTGGTTTTATTATACCAGTGATATAATGAATATTATTTTTCTGTGTGTGTGTGTGTGTGCCTTTGAGTCCATGTTGACTCCTGGTGACTGCCTGGAAAAGTCCCTGCAGTTTTCTTGGTAAAGTTTTTCACAAGTGGTTTGCCATTGCTTCCTTCCTCAGGCTGAGAGAGAGTGACTGGCCAAGGTCACCCAGCTGCCTTTGTGCCTCAGGCAAGACTAGAACTGGTTTCTAGCCTGGTGCCTTAACCACTAAACCAAACTGGCTCTCATTTTTGTTTGTTTTTAGATGTTGCTAATAAAAGTTACCTTTGCACTTTTCCGAAGAAAGGTAGGGTATATCCTTTTGTGTATGTGTGTGTGTGTATATTTAGAGAAGTATCAGTCTGGGATCAGTTTTAGAGAAGTATTTCCATTTGAATTCATGGGTTGCTATTGACTTACTAATTGCAGCTGTGACCTAATGTGTTATATGAATGGAAACACATGATGTGTTTGGGATTTCCTGGCTTATTCATGGTTAGTTTTTGTGCTTCACCCAAGCCACTAATCAATCCATAATGATGCAAGTCAAGAACAGCTAAGTGATCAAGAAAAAGAAATCAGGAGTTGGACAAGAAACCAAAGTGTCCATTATATATGCAAGGTCTATTAACTCACTTCACTCACATCACATGAAAGGAGTTACAAATATATAGCAGAAAACATTTGGGAAATCTTGACTTGTGAAGTTATCTAAGAAAAATACTGCTATTATATTGTCTAATGTACCTGTTTATCTAAAGCATTGCTCCTATGCCCTATTGCATCCTCAATAAATGTTATGCTTGAAAGAATAATGCAGCTTTAATATATTATAAAATGAATTTCTTTATCTAGACATAGATTTTTAGGGAGAAAAAAATCTGTATGTAAAATCAAGCTTTGGATCTTTTGACTTCACTCTTTTTCTTTGTGTATATTAGTGTCTATCTCTCTGTGAATGCACATAAAAAGGCAAAAATGTCTAACAGTAACCTGAGGGACCTATGAAAAATTCCACAATTCCATGCATATTATTCATTTTAATATAAGCTATACCTTGATGCAGACTGGAAATCGAAGTATGAAGCAGAGTTTGTTGTTGCTATAGTAATTCACAGGTTGAATCTATCCCTCTGTCATATCTAAGCAGCTTTTCAGAAAAGTCTTTGAGTTTTAAAAGCCACTTGTGATGCAGTAAAGCGAAGGATTGCAGTTTGAAAATGATAACAATATACTCTTTGCTTTCATGTTAAGGGTCCCTATGGAAAGGGAGAAAGACAGAAAAATTTAGTAACCTAATATTTGACACTTATGGGCTTGTAACATTGACCTTTAAGAGAAATATTCTTTTTCTAGAGTTAAACAACAGATTGTAACCCATTTCAGCTGGTACTTTTTCTTCCTTTTCTTTTTTAAGTTTTTAATGATTAAAATTGCATATTCTAAAATAGATTCTCACCATAAAGAATGATAGGCAAATAATGGGAATCCCTTTGCAGATGACACTTCCTAGGACTTATGGAAGAAGAACTGAGTAAAATGCATGGTGTCTTATTGTTATATACGATTATGGTGGAAATGTTATTATATGTGTAGAAATGGAAAATTAAAGAAGCTCCAAATGTTGAAGATTGGATATTTAAAGTTATGGATTTGGCAGAGATGGCAAAACTGACATGTCTAGTGAGACAGAAATCTACAGAGGCTTTTATTAAAGGTTTGAGTCCATTTATGGATTATATTAGAAAAGTAGAGAAAAATAGATTGATGATAAAGAGTTTTATAGATTAAATAAGGGAAGATAACAGAAAAGTTAAATAGTGACTACAACAGTATGAAAGAATAAGAAATGGTTAACGGATCCATTAGGAGAGTGAAGGGCAGAAGTGAATTATATAAATATATATATTTTAGTTAGACATTTAGTTTTGTATTGTAGGTTTATGTTTTTTGTATAAATTATTGTATTGTGTTTTTTTCTGTGTTTATGTGCAGAATTTTAATAAAGTGTGTGTGTTTGTGTGTATGAATGACAGGCAATGGATCATTGACTGCATGCTAGCAGTAGAGATGGTCAAAGACTGGGTTTCTATCTGCCCTTTCACCGTATATGTACTCTCTCAAATGCATGACCCACATTTCCGCCTACCTCAGGGCACAGCGATGCTCAACTGATTGCATTTTGGAACAACTGTGGACACAGCTTTTCAGTTATTCTTTACACTAAACAACTAGGCTTTGGGAAAAGAAAGGCCTGTGCTGTTCATTTAGCTTTCATTTGATACACTCCCTCCAGAACTGAATTGCGATAGAAAGAGTGGAAAGGATATGTCAATCAGCAATCTTTTCAGTTGACTAGCAGAACTAATTTACTAGTCCATATGGAGAGACCTGTAATGAAAACAGCCAAAAGCTGGATGTGGATCATGAACTACCCATAAGACTCTACCCCCCACCACCAAAAATGACCAACATTTTAACAAATTCTAAGGAACAACAAGCAATTGCTCTATGATTCGTTATGATTCTGCAAGTTACAGTTTTTAATATTTTGGACTATGAGTTGCCGCAACAAATCATGAAAATAGAAATAATTGCCTGGTGGCTAAGCAATGGATGTATTTTCCCTTGGCTTCAGGTTGCAATGCAAATGTCAGGCTCTTTGGCAGCTGAAAGTGATTCTTCCCAAGCACAATTCTCACAGTGTTTTCTTTAGCAACATTGATTGAGGAAAAGAATAAGAATAGGATGGAGTTACGAAAATTCCAGCAATTGAACTATCTTCCATTTAGAATCAATTTACTCCTAAATACAGTAGGGCAGAGACTTTTTAATTTTCTTTCTAACAGCGTTCCTATGATCCATCAAGCAGGTAGGCCTCTTTAAATCTGGATGTTTACATGACTGTTTCCTGAATTTGGATCATTCTGGGAATCTCAATATATAAAGAGAAAGAAAGATTAGCATATTTGCTAGGTTACAGCAATGTTTCCTTTCGTTCCAAAACAATGCGTAGACCTCACTTACCTTCATAAAGCACTTCACCCTGAGAATCAATGAAGGAGTTAGGAAAGCTTCACAGCCTATGAATGAGGCTACAAAGTTAGGGGTTCAGCTCAGCCTCATTGTTTTCATAAAACTATCTAATGTAACCCCAAACCTATTCACAATTCAAACAACAAGATTGTATAGAAAAACACTGTACAGAAGCTTGTTTCTCAGTTGATGATACCAAATTCTTTCCATTTGTTACAGGTAATTTCACAGCTATGGACTGGATACAGAGCTAAACCAGACATGACTTCATTATTTTCTGCAAGTTTTTCTAAGGACTCTTGTCACTGATGCAGTTCACTCTTTCCTCATTATTCAGAAAAAAGGCTCTGGATTTTCCTAGATTCATTGCTGCTGCTAAAATTCAGTGCAGTGTCCAGGCATTCCTTTCGCTATATTTGCCTGGTGAAACATCTCCAGAGTTTTTAACCAGATGCAGATCTAGTAATAAGGGCATGACTTTTGACATTTCAAAGCTAAATTATTGCAATAAACTTCATGCTTATATGCTGTCACTGAAATCTGAAAATTGCATTAGAATATTGATACCAGTGTCCTGATAGGATAATATAGATATATATATAGATGTAGATATGCAGATATGATCAGATAATAATAGAAAGCCAGTTTGGTGTGGTGGTTAAGGTGCTGGCCTAGAAACCAGAAGACTGTGAATTCAAGACCTGTCTTAAGCATGAAAGCTGACTGGGTAACTTTGGGCCAGTCACTTTCTCTTAGTCCAATCTTCCTTACAGGGTTGTTGTTGTGGGGAAATAGAAGACAGGAGTATTAGGTATGTTTGCCACCTTGAGTTATATATATAAAAAGGGATGTAATAGTAATAATAATAATAATAATAATAATAATAATAATAATATGCTGGGATAGTATGGCTATTATACCAATATTACAGCAGTTAGTTGTATTAGTTTCCTAGTAGTGTTACTACATTCGTCCACCTGCTTCAATATTTTAATGGTAATATCATTCATGCAGTAGTCAGACAACTCTAATTTATCATTATTATTATTAAATCGATTTATAAGGCTGCCCAACTCACACATGGTGACACCGGGCAGCTTACATAATTAAAAACCATAAAAACACAATAAACAGCCCCCTGGTGGCAGCAAACACATTCATACCAGCCACTTGATTGGCTCTGAAGCAGCTTGGGATCCCCAGGCCCGTTGACAGAACCACGTCTTCAGGGACTTCCAGGACAGGATCAAGGAGGGGGGCCATTAATTTATTTCCCATAAGGAATTCTTCAAAAAGTTGTGATTAATTATCAGACTTGTACCCATTATACAGAGAGCCAGGAATTAAATACAGGATCTCAGAACATAGCTGAAGATATTTGATATGATTCTTAATTACAGTATGCTTTCTGACCCACCATTAGTAGTTATATAAAGCCTGTCAGTTCTAAAGACTAGCAGACAATGCTCAAGATACATGCAGATATAATGTCAGATTTCCCTTTCTGAAACTGGGAGTTGATTTCATGGAAATAAAAGCAAAAGTAGGTGGAACTATAGTGCAACCTCCAACATTGCCTGTATTAACCAGCCATCTACTTTGTGTGTGTTTGTGTGAGTGGCAAGGTAGAGAGTGGGGAATTGTAAAAAATCCAAAATCAGTAGAAGCTTTTGGAAAAGCAAGTATATTAAAGATAGGGAAATAAAATAGAAAATTCTCTGGGGAAACAATGGTGTCATTTTGTCATTTTTGCATAATAACAAGTATGTGGGGATGTCATCATGCTAATCTCACCCTTATGTATTTGCATCTCAATTTCTGATGCAAATATGTAAATCACAGTAAGTTTTGTCACTTGCCTTCCCTGCAGATGAAAGTACATTTCTTAAGTATAATTTATCCCAAACTGTATTAAAGGAATGAGAATTTTTTGCAGCATAATAATTTTAATTTATTAAAATTTATTTTAATACATTATTTTATTATTTATTTATAATTTAAATAATAATTTATATTATTATATTTATAATAGATTTTTTTTATTTTGCATCATAATAATGTGTGCTTCTTGTCTGGACTACCTTGCATGGCTGATAATATATGAGAGCTCTGACCTTGCCCAATGAAACAAGGAGAATGGGGATAAATTGTGGGTACTTTTTTCCCTAGATAAAGTCCTGTATTAATAGCTATGATCTGTTAAGAAGCTTAGTAATGCAGTTAATGCACTTAATAATATAGACCATCAACCAGGAACAAAAAGTGTTTGTGCATTTTTATCTTTGAAAATGAAGCCTTATAAGGTGCAAGATGGATCTGTAAAAACAGAGCAGATAATATTTAGTTAAATTATCTTCTGTATAAATAAAAGTAATGGAGCAAATACTATGCAAAAACTTTGCAATGGTAAGAGCATTCACGCTCTGTAACTTTTGTTCTTCAACATAGAGAAGGAATAATCAAGTTTAATAACATGGAAGGTTGTGTGGCATTCAGAATGGAAAAAAAATCCCACTCAGAGATTCCCACTGCCTGGATCTTCTGTGCAAATAGGTGGTTAGTGAAGTCATGTTATTTTAATGCATTGTTTATGGTATCTCGTGAGAATGAAACTATATCTAAACAGTGAAAATGAAATACTTTTCTTCACACCTGAGGTCTAAACATTATAAATAAATAAAGGATTCATACAGAGAGAACACAAATGCTGAAATCACAGATATGCTAGTTCTTTTTTGTAAAAAAAGGTAAGTGTTGTTATCCTACTAATAGCTTGATTTATAAACTCAGTCCTTGCTATGCAGCTAGGTTTCTAGTCTTGTTATCTTCTGGAATCTAGGAAAATGAAAATCGAAGTGGGTTAAGGCCTATCTCTCATATCAAGCTGCTTCATTTCTCTTTAAGTAACATATATCTGAAATGCAAATGGCTGCTGTGTGCAGTCAATCTAGAGAGAGTCTATCTCTCACACTGTGCATTTCAGACACAGTCACCAAATTCTCTAATTAAAACACAGTCAGGAAACAGTACATCTGACCCTTTCTTCCTGCCATATGTTCTAACAAAATATTTCCATTAATCAACCATTTTTATTCTCTTTGCAGACAAGCTTGTGGTTGGTAGACACTGACACTGAGTTTTATTATATGGATTCTTTTTATGATCACTGAATATTGTAACTAATGTCCTCTTAGCTCTAATACAATTGGAGGCAAGCAACCTTTGAAATGAAGAATAATTTTGTAGGGACTTGCTCTTAGTCCCAATTAAAAAAAAGGCCAAAGGCCATGGATTAAGGTGACATATGTTCTCAAAGCCTTAGTAAAGAGCTACAGCATTCTGTATAATTGCTCCTCTTAATTCAGCATTCATTGCATTCTTCTGAGGCTAACCAGCTGGAAATGTCAGGAGCTCATCCCATTTAATCCTTGATGTCCTCCAGTCAACAACAGTTAGATGGGAGATAGTGCTTGGGAGATTGGTAGGATGGCACCCTAAGCATGTGAAGATGAGAAGTCACTTTCCATCCTTGGTGAAGTTTCCAAATCCTTGACTACAAGAGATTATAACATTGACTGACATCTAGAGTCTGTCCAGTATATAAATTGGCTGGGTCAATCTCCTTGGCTGATGCCATTTAAAAAGAGGAGATCTTGGGTATAGGCCATCTGATTGCATGTAGGAGACTCTGAGAGTTAAAGGTGGAGGCACCATTGAAAGTGCTTATGGAGTTCAGTATCATTTGCTCCCAAATGTGCATTAAAGTTGCCTCCAATTACTACATGTGCTTGTGGAATTTGAGTAGTACAGTAGACAGTATCCTTCTCTACCTTGCTCTAGAACCTCCTGTTTGTGCAGTTATACAAGAGATAAATACAAATCAATGTAAAGTATGTTGCATTAATGGAAATTTATAAGGGCAGCTACCACCCACTCAGCTTGGAGGGGAGGCTGAGTTACGTTACCAGGAGTTCATTTCAAATGAAAAACCCAATACCTCCCTTGGCTCTCCCTCCTCTCTGACCTGAAACAGCCACATTTGAGATTAAAAAAATATTAATTATCTAATTTATCAAATATCCACATGACTTGCAGCATTAAAATGTCAAAGTCTTGTAGAAAATGGTTGAAATCCCAATCTGCAGATTTAGCTAACCACCCCGTAGTGTTCCAAGAAAATATTTTCAGGAGGCATTCCTGAGGTAGTTGTCAGTCAAACTTGGGGACTTTAGAGATTTGTTCACATTGTTCAGTCTCTTCTGTCTTTGTAATGAGAAGAAAAAAAAAATTCCATAGAAACTTTCCTTCCCCTTTCCCCAATTATGAAAAAGAAAATGTTGAATAGGCTGCTAAAGTGTGTCATAGTCTCCTGGATGGTGATGCCCCAAATGATTTCTTGCACCATTTTTAGAATCACATTTGTTCTTAAACCTCTAGTTCCAGCAATATTAACATTCTTAAAGTAATGTTAAACTCCCTTCCTATCTCTCTAAGTGGTAAGAATTTTTTTTAAGGAGGTGTTTATTACAGATTTGTATTATTTTGAATTAGAAATACAGCAGTGGTGGGCAGGCGAATTCACAGCTTGATCTTTCTCTAGGTAGTTGTATTTTGATATATGGCATCTCTGTTTCATTTTCATAAATTCTGAAAAATGCATTTTCTGTCATTTGAATTATCGGACAGTTCTCAGAATCCTTATCCCACTTCCAGTAGGCTTAGCTTTCAACTGGAATAAAGCTCTGATACTGTTTGGAATTGTCTGAAAATTAAGGAGCTATATAATCTTGGAGATACTTCCAGAAAAATATTTTGGTTACAAAGTATGTAAAAGTATTTTCCTAATAAATCATGTATTGTTCTACTTTTTGTAATGTTCATAAGTTTTAGGGTGGAAATTCATCCTTTTTTTGTTAAAATGCAATTTTTAAGCAGCAGGAAAATACATTTTTATTTAACATTAAAATAGATTTGAGTAACAGCACATACTTCTACTCCTTTTGCATAGTATTACTTTATTAATTTTATGTTGTACACTATCCAAAATACAACAGGATGAAGGATTACATATAAAGGTTTTAATTATATATACATTTTGCTTTAATTACAATAATGTGTAATTATAGCTTGCTCCATATAACAGCCCTGGTTACATTTTAAAGATAAATTCCATTGTCTGGTAGGCTAAACAGCTTGCTGATAGAAGCATACTTGCAATTTTGGCAAACATATACTATGTAGGGATTTGGACTGGGGACAAGGCAAAATTCATGGGCTTTGTAATAAAACAAATTATTTGGCAATGGTAGAAGGGCAGCTAATAGTCAAGTAAGTAAGGGAAAAAATGGTTCTAATGGGAGTATACAATCTATCAGAGTGGTATACAGCCACTCTTAAGCTCAGAGAGAGAGAGAGAAAAGAGAAATGTCATATTACGTCACAGAAGTATGACATAATATAACATCTATATTGCTCTGTCTTTGAGACTGGGCTGTATAAGGGAGAATGGGCTGTATATACCATTCTAATTGATTCTATATATAACTTTCTGCAACACCATGAGCACCAGGATCTGGATAGCTCCTAAAATTAATGCGTTGTATGTAGTCATGCATAAAGAGCATAGTATGTAATCATATATAAAGTACACTGTATGTAATCATAAAATGATTACAACTGCAATGTTCCTTGAGTTCAATTCCCAGGAGAGGGCTCAGGTCCCATAGAATAAGATCTGGCTATGTATGTCTGATGATTCCCAGTAAGGATAAAACCTGTCACTCATTGCCTTCTGATGGTCAATGTAACTGGGAGTATAGGCAGCTAATGAAAGAGCAGCTTTGAATAAATACTGATTGGCTACAACAGGTAAACATTCTGTTTAAAACTGGCAATTGAGAACAAATTATGTTGGCAAGGACATTGGATCAATCTCATCTAACCATTGTCTGAGTCGCAGTCCAATGGCAACTAATACATTTATACCTGTTCTTCCTCCCTCCCTCCCTCCTTTTTTTTCTTCCCTCCTTCCCCATATTATATTTTTATATTCTTTTTTATGTTTAATACAAATATCATATAGTTTTCTAATATAAGATTAACTAGTTGTAAACAGTTAAATATATTGTATACATTATATTGTATTAAAGGATAAGTTCACTGTTAAACTTGAGCTAAAAAATTAATATCAGAGTATGGTTAATACAAAATAAATCACTGAATAAAAATGTATGTTCCAGTAAGTTTAGACGATATAACTAAGAATCTATCCTGATTTAAGTATCTTGTAAAATTGAAATATCAATTTTATTCATGGATAAATCCAAACTTTGGATGTGGCACCAATTCATGTATTAGATTGTAGTCAAAGAATAGTTTCCAGATCTGAGCTGAAATTTGTGTCAGATTTACTTTTAAAGTGCAAAGTTTTATAAAATATTGAAGCATATACCCACAACTTGGTTAGCCATTCTTCCAGTGAAGTGATCATACAGCCTTTCCAGTAAGAAACATATCATATCCTTGAAGCTATCATATATAAATTTATAATATATAACATTGAGGAGATATACTGTATGTTTTGATAAATCTTAATAAGAATATTGTAAGTTGAAATGGCAATTCACACTAGAATGAAACAAATCTGATCTTTCTGATTTTTTTTATTTGTTTGATTGGTTGTTTAAGCATTTAAGTGAAAAGCCATGAATCTAATTCTCAGTTCCATTTTCCTTACCTCTTTCTCATGGAATTTGCCAAGACTGGGTCTGTCATCATTTTTGCAAAAAGCCAATCTTGGAAGCTGGGGGTTGGAAGAGATAGAAGAGAGAAATCTTACTATTGAAGTTTGAGTTCACTGAACTAGGCACATAGTATTTCAGGTACCATAGGATTACATCCATATGGAATATTATGGAATATTTTCACAGACATTTTAAATACCAATGAGAAAAACTCATTCATTCAAGTTACTAGTTGTCACCCATATGGCATGGGTCCAGGTTACTTGCAGTAATGCCTCTTCCCAGTGCTGTCCACCTGTCCTACCAGAACTAACAGAGTGGGTGTGCTCCAGATATCTAAGCTGAAGCAGTGTCACCTGGTGGGTCCCAGGAAGTGTGCCTTATGGGATAGACTCCCCCTACCTGAAAATATGTAGAACCCCAACTCTATTGGCCTTTTGCAAGGCCATGAAGACCTGATTCTTCCCCCAGGCATTGGGTCAGGATGTCGGCATGGGGGCTCTGGTATGTGTGTATGTGATTAGTTGTCATGAGTGCCGTTGAGCTAAAGTCATCAGCGCAATGGCACTCATGACAATGACAAGGAAATAAGTGAAGGGGCACAAGTTAAGTAGCCATCAACCCACAACGACTAACGGCTAACAGACAATAGCTAAACTAATCACGGAGCCACCCAAGCCATCAGCGACAATACAACGGGGATCGCCCAGCTGAAAGCAATCAGCAGAAGAATGGAAACCTGAGGATGGGCGATCCTGGAAACCCTCAACCAATGGCAGGGCAACGCATGGGACAAAGGGGGGTGACGTGACCGTGAGCGAGGGGGCGCTGACCGGCGCGGGGTATTTAAACCCCGCACCGGCGCGCTCCTGTCACTCTCAGCTTTTTTCTACCAACGTTGTACCTAACCTGAAATAAACCAGAACCTGCTTTGCAAACCAGCGTCTGAATGTTATTCAGAGGTAGGCAGCGCATGACATAAAGCTGAGAGTCATAAACTCAGCCTCGCCGAGCCCCACCGGACGACAACGAGCCAAGGGAGGAGTAGACGGCGAGAAGACCAGCAAGATGAGGCCGGAACGGCGCGGGCAAGGAGGGCGAGCCGCGCGGCAAGAGACAGAGGAGGACCGACCGAGGCCAGAGGCACCGCGGACTCCCGGAGCCATGGACGCCCACCCCACCCGACCCGAGCCTCAGCTCCAACCCCAAGGGGAGATGACGACGGAGGCAACCCGACCGCGGGAGGGAGCAGCACGACTTCCGAAACCAGCGGAGGACCCCGCGCCCCACATCGCACCCCAGCAACGGGCGTGGAGCGACAGCCCCACGGTGCTCAACACGGAGGAGGACGACGGAGACACCCATCAGACGGAGGAGGAAGCGGACCCGCGGCGGAGGGACGATGAACCCCACCGGCAACCCACCCCCGAGGACGCGCCAACGGAACCGGCCCCAGCGGCGGCGCGGGCTGTGGACGAGGAGGCACGAGCTGAACTCGCGGCCATGCGGGCTCAGCTGACGGAACTCCGGACCATGCTCCAGGCGCTTATGCCCCCCACGCCACCCAACGACGTCCCCGCACAAGCCCACACCCCGAGCGAAGCACCGAACCCACACGGGCCAGCGGAGAGCCAGCAGACGGCACAGGCGGCCGACACCACACCCCAGGAAGCGAGAGGCGGGGCCGCACAAAACGCCCGGGCCCCAAAGGACTTCCCCATCTTCTTCGATGGGACCCCCTCAAAACTCTCGTTTTTCATCACCAACGCTAGGGAGTTCATGGGGAGGCACGGACACTCCTATGACTCCGAGGCCGACAAGATCGCCGCCGTGGCGATCAAACTCCAAGACAGGGCGGCGGACTGGTACGTCCAACTGTACGAGTCCAGCTCCCCCGCCCTCGCCACCTTCCCTGCTTTCATCAAAGAGATGAAAAACTACTTCGAAGACCCCCTAGCTAAAGTACGGGCGAAAAGCGCACTCCAGAGACTTAAACAGGGCACACGCACGGTCCCTGACTACGCCCTGGAGTTCAAAGCCCTCGCGGGAAAGGTCTGCGACTGGTCTGAGACCACCCTGCTGGAAATCTTCAAAAGGGGGCTCAACCGCGACGTTCTCCAATGGGCCCTCTACCGCGACGACCCAGAAACGTTACACGGGTGGATCCACCTCGCGGGGAGAGCCGAACACGTGCACCGCACCTTCCTTATGACAACCACGGAAGACACAAACTATGTCGGGAAAAAGGTACCCGCACCACACGGGGGGATGGCCGGCCCCATATACCCAAAAAAGAGGTTCAACCGGGAGCCCTGCGGGAGGTGTGGCAAATTAGGGCACAAGACGGCGGATTGCTTCGCCAACCGACCGCCGACCAGCGCGCCCAAGCCCGCCCCGAAAATTAGCCCCAAACCACCCAACCCGGGGCCGCCCCCTCACCGCCGAATGACCGTGGCCACAGCGACACCGGAAGAGGGCTGGGACGCGTACTGGGGGGAAGAGGACAATACCGACCCCGACCAGCCGGCGGGAAATGCTCCCCGCCTGCTCTGAGACGCGTGGCAAGGCAGGCGGTGGGACAGCAACGCGAACCACCTCAACGAAACGACAAAAGCTCCGTAATATTGGCAGCAATCCAACTCTCTGCCGGCAACGGAGCCACCACGGCCGCGGCACTAGTGGACTCGGGGTGCTCAAAAAACCTCATCCACCCCGACCTAGTTGCCAAACTCGACCTCCGCTGCTTCCCCCTCCCCACGCCGCTGGCATTCCACCAGCTGGACGGCTCTACAGCGGGAGGGAAACCAGCCACGCTACAAACCGAGCCGGTCACCCTGCAAATGGGCACTCACACCGAGCGCACATCGTTCGTAGTCACGCCCATCGGACGGCCCATTGCAGTCCTGGGGATGCCATGGCTCGCGAAAAACAACCCGCGGATCAACTGGGCGACCCGCACCTTCACATTCGGCGACGGCGAGTATCGAGCACCAGCACCAGCTGGCAAAAGCAACCCCACGGTAGGACGAGCGGAGGCGACCACACAAGACAACGCCGCTACCACAGCAGACCTACCAGAACAATACGCCGACTTCTCCGAGGTCTTCGGAGAGGCAGAGGCAGACCAACTACCCCCCCACCGCAAGACGGATTGCCGGATCGACCTACTGCCCGACGTCCCCCTACCTAGACCAAAGATCTATTCGATGACCCCGAAGGAGATGGCAACCCTCCGGGAGTTCATCGATAAAAACCTAGACAGGGGATTCATAGAGCCAGCATGCTCACCGGTCGGAGCCCCCGTCTTATTCCGGGAGAAGAAAGACGGGACCCTACGGCTCTGCACCGACTACCGGGGCCTAAACGCGGCTTCCCTGTCCAACAAATACCCCTTACCCCTGGTAAAGGACATGCTCGCCCACCTCTCCACGGGCAAAGTCTTTTCCAAATTGGACCTTCGCGAAGCGTACTATCGCATCCGAATCAGGGAGGGGGACGAATGGAAGACGGCGTTTAACTGCCCCCTAGGCGCCTTCCAGTACAAGGTACTGCCCTTCGGACTCGCGGGGGCCCCTGGGGTGTTCATGCAGCTCATCAATGAGGTACTGCATGAACATCTGTTTAAAGGGGTCCTGGTCTACATCGACGACGTCCTCATTTACACAAAAACACACGAGGAACACGTAACCTTAGTCAGGCAAGTCCTCGACAAGCTCAGAAGGGCGCAGCTCTACGCAAAGCCTACAAAGTGCGAGTTTCACAAAGAGCGCCTAGACTATTTGGGGTATCGAATCTCCGGGGACGGCATCGAAATGGACCCCGCAAAAGTCGAAGCGGTGCTAAACTGGGAGCGGCCCCGCAACAGACGGCAACTACAGAGCTTCCTGGGATTCGCGAATTTCTACAGGTCCTTCGCCCGGGGGTTCGCTGAGATAGCCCTCCCCTTAACGGACCTCCTCAAAACCAAAGGGGTGGGGGACACCCGACGCGCCAAGAACCCAGGCACAGTGCTGAATTGGACTCCCGCGTGCCAGACCGCATTCGACAAGCTGAAAGCGCTGTTCACGACGGAGCCAATCCTCGCACACCCGGACCCAGAACGGCCGTTCGTGGTCCAAGCCGACGCCTCAGACTTCTCCCTGGGAGCCATCCTGCTACAAAAAGACTCCACGGGGCTCCTGAAACCATGCGCCTACCTGTCAAGGAAGTTCTCCGAGACAGAGAGGCGATGGCACGTCTGGGAGAAAGAAGCCTTCGCGGTGAAATCGGCACTAGAGACATGGCGTCACCTACTCGAGGGAGCCACCCAACCATTCGAGGTCTGGACGGACCACCGGAACCTCGAGGCCCTACAAACGCCTAGACGCCTTAGCCCAAAACAGGTCCGATGGGCCCAATTCTTCAGCCGCTTTGATTTCCAGCTGAAGTTCATGCCGGGCAAGAAGAACTTCCTGGCCGACGCCCTCTCCCGGCTGCCCCAAGACGAAGAGCCCGCCCCAGACACCATTGGGACGGTCCTATCCGCCTCGCAACTGGGAATGGCCGTGACCACCCGAAGCGGCGCACGGAGGCAACTCGACGCTACGGCGCAGCCGACGGCGGGACAACCGGCGACGGAAAGAAGCCAACCGCAACTACCAGGGGGAATGCGCACGGACCTCGCCGCCGCCCTCAAAACCGACCCCTGGTTCCTGGCAAACCCCGACAAGGTAACGATGGCGCAAGACCTGGCATGGGGGGAAGGCAGAATCTACGTCCCGGACTCGCAACGCCAGGCGATCTTGCATAGGTCACACGACGCCAAGCAAGCGGGACACTTTGGGTTCCTCAAGACCCTACACCTAACACGGCGCCAATTCTGGTGGCCCGCGCTCAGGCGAGACGTAAAAACCTACGTGGCGTCCTGCCCAACGTGCGCTAGGGCCAAACGGGCACCAGGCAAACCCGCGGGGCTATTGCAACGAGTGGCAGAACCCTCCCGCCCATGGGAGGAAATCTCTATGGATTTTATAGTGGACCTCCCACCCAGCCAGAAGAAAACGGCCATTTGGGTGGTGAAGGACTACTTCTCAAAGCAGGCCCACTTCATCCCCTGCACGTCGGTCCCATCCTCACAACAACTAGCCAAACTCTTCCTCATCCACGTGTACAGGCTACACGGATGTCCCGCACGTGTGGTGACCGACAGGGGCACACAGTTCACCTCCAAATTCTGGCGGGCCTTCCTGAAGCTGACGGGGACCCAACAGGCCCTATCTACGGCTTGGCATCCGCAGACGGACGGAGCCACTGAGGTTCTTAATGCCACCTTAGAGCAATTTATACGATCATATACGAACTACCACCAAGACGACTGGGCTGAACTGCTCCCGTTCGCCGAAGTCGCATACAACAACGCCGTCCACACGAGCACGGGGAAAACCCCGTTCGAAGTAGTCTCGGGGCGCGACTTTGTCCCCATACCGGAGCTACCTCAACCCCCGGAACCCCAGGTGGACGCCAGCGACTGGGGACGGAAGATCGCGGAAGCATGGCCAGTAATCACGGCGGCGCTAAAGGAGGCACAGGCTGCTTACAAAGAGCAGGCCGACAAGCACCGGCGCCAACAACCGCCGTTCCAGGCGGGAGATATGGCCTATCTCTCCACCAAGTTCCTAAAGTCAACCCAACCCTCGAAAAAACTGGGGCCTAAGTACATCGGGCCGTTCCGAGTCACGCAAATAGTGAACCCGGTAGCAATACGCCTGGACCTGCCACACAACCTCCGGAGACTCCACCCGGTGTTCCATACCAGCCTCCTAAAACCGGCAACCACCTCCCGATGGCACCCAAGCACGCCACAGCCCGCACCGCTAATGATCGACGGGCAACACCACTTCGAGATCAGGGACATCCTCAACTCCCGCAAGCAACGAGGAACTCTACACTATCTGGTCAGGTGGAAACACTTCCCCCACCCGGAATGGGTGGCGGCGCACAACGTTAACGCGCCTGACCTGACCAGAGCATTTCACCGGGCATACCCCGACAAACCGCAACCAAGGTCAGCAAATCCAACCCCCCCCCCGCAGGCCCCCCCCCGCCTCCCGTGCCCCAAGGGAAAGGGCCCCCCCCAAGCCCGCGACTTGGGTGGACCTTCCCCCCCCCGGGACTCACTCCCCCCGCCCCGGGCCCACGGGGTGGTGACAAACGATCGCCAGCACCCTCCCCCCGCCCCCCCGGCCGCGGGGGAGTGGCAAGCAAGTCAACAGGGCAACCTGGGGGCAACGCCCAGGAGACACAACAAAGGCGACGCACTCTAAATAAGAAAAGAAGGGCCCTACCTGGAGCTGAGCAGCACCCGACCAGCCACGCCTCTCGCCTCGCCGAACTGAGCCAAACAAACAGGGTGTGGTTGGAGCATGCGCACGCCAGGTCAGAACCCGAGCATGCGCACCATGGACACACCCTGGGAAGGCACGTGGTAGAGGGAGGAGCAAAGGGAGGGGCGACAACTACTCCGGCGGGAACTTTGAAAAAAAAAAAAAAAAAAAATGTGGCGCTTTGACAGCTCCACGGGGAAAACCCAGAAACCCGAGGGAGAACACTATTCGGAAAGGGGGCAGTATGTCATGAGTGCCGTTGAGCTAAAGTCATCAGCGCAATGGCACTCATGACAATGACAAGGAAATAAGTGAAGGGGCACAAGTTAAGTAGCCATCAACCCACAACGACTAACGGCTAACAGACAATAGCTAAACTAATCACGGAGCCACCCAAGCCATCAGCGACAATACAACGGGGATCGCCCAGCTGAAAGCAATCAGCAGAAGAATGGAAACCTGAGGATGGGCGATCCTGGAAACCCTCAACCAATGGCAGGGCAACGCATGGGACAAAGGGGGGTGACGTGACCGTGAGCGAGGGGGCGCTGACCGGCGCGGGGTATTTAAACCCCGCACCGGCGCGCTCCTGTCACTCTCAGCTTTTTTCTACCAACGTTGTACCTAACCTGAAATAAACCAGAACCTGCTTTGCAAACCAGCGTCTGAATGTTATTCAGAGGTAGGCAGCGCATGACATTAGTGGCTTTGTGGTTTTGTGGTTTTACTGAGCCCCAATGTAGTCTTTATTTTATAATGTTATTGTTTTATTATTTTATTTTATATACTTGTATGGCCACTCATCTCAAAACCAGAACTCTGGCTGGCTCACAATCACAATATAAAAACCAAAAACATACAAAGAAATTTGAAAATAAAAAACAAGAAAGTAAAACCTGGCACCACACCCAAACTCATTTGATGCTTGGGGGAAGAGCCTGCTCTTCACAGCTTTCCTAAAGGTTAAAAGGGTGGGGCCTGCCTCTTTCTATTGTTGCTGTTTTGTTTTGGTTGGTTTAATGGAACCCCTTCTTTCTATTTTGTTCACTGCCCAGAGTTTCTTGGATAAATGGGAAATCACCGGATCCAGGGGGACCTCATATCCACAGCCACTCAGTCTTGGCAGTATTGAGCCAGGCTCTATTTCTCCCATCCAAACCCACACAGCCTTCAGGCACTGGGACAGGACAGTGACAGCATCACTTGACAGCATCATCCATTTACATTATGTAAACTTCCCTCTGCATTCATAAATTCTATATAAACCATGTGTGGGAGACACTGAAAAAAACCCAGAATAAATCTAGATTGAATAAATACAAAATAAAAGCACAGATTTCTTTTGAGTGCAGTAGCAATTAAGGATCTGAGTTCTTCACTGTACAGCGCATCAAAAAATGTCATCTTAATCCAATATCAGGTGCACATATTTTACAGCCTAAGTAGGCTAATGCCTCTAGCATATCAGCCCTGTGTTGTGGGAAGTGCTAGGAAGCCTAGCAATCTTATAAACACTTCCTTGAAACTAAATAAATTCAGTTTTGTGTGCATAATTTGGAATCAGGGTAAAGTTGCCGTGTCCCAGTTCATCAGTTCATCCAATAAACCCAATGCATGACATTATATAAATGGCTTGGTTAATATCCACTTAGATGGTAGATGAGAGAGGATTAAGTAGTTCGCCTCTTGATATAACATTCCAGGCCACTGCTTTTAAAATTGATCTATTGGACATAAACAGGTAATTCAGTTTCTCTCATAGAAACTGTTTTCCCCTGTAATCACAACCTAAAAGCCGGGATAAAAAGCAACATTTGCCTTATGTACTGTAAGTCAAAAAATAAAATAAAATAAAAAGAATCCATGGCATGCATGCTCTCTTGCAAGTAAGCCCCACTATACATGCATAAAATAAATGTATTAAATGATTTCTTTATACTTATTTTTAAAAGAAAAATGCGATCTAACAAAAGAGACTCATTTGCTCAGAGTACTGAATTTTGAAAAAAAAAAATCTCAGCATCCTTGCAGGCTGCAGTACAGAGGGAGGGAAGAAAAGAAGGGCTATAGTATTTCTTATGTTTTCTTTCAAAACTAACTATAATAACTGTAATTTTAAGATGGAAGCCAGAATTTGTTTGTTTGTTTGCCTCCCTTAGTCTGGAGAAGTTTTAATGGTCCTCACGAAAAATCTGGCTCCAGTTTGCATAAGATACAGGCATCATTGAGGTGGGCTGAACTTAAATCTATGGCTAATCCTATCAGTAACCTTTTCTGGTCTTTCACAAATAAAACCAACATTCTTTATCTTTAGCAAAACCATTTTAAAAGGTTACAGGAAGGAACTGGACTGATCCCACATTCTCCCAGGTACAGTTTATTCATATTCAGAGCAATCTTTTTCACCCATCCGGTTTTTAGTATTTCAACTTAAAAAAAAAAAGGACCATGTGGAGGTGACTGCTTCCAGCTTTACAGATGATTGCCCAACTACTCAGTGACCTGACAAAAAGCCAATTCAGAGGTACATAAAATAACCAGGATGCTATCTCAGTTACAGATGCCAGTATGATTAGTGGTCATATTAATTCTGGTCATTTCTAGAAAAGATATTCATTAGCTACTTTATAATATTATTTGAAATATATTTGAAATATTAAGGTTCTTAATGAGATTACATTAGTATATCAGGAAGTAGCTTGCCAAACTGTAAGGAGATCATTATTGAAGTCAGCTGGCCACTGGTTTGCAAGCAGTAAAGTTAGGCAATTTTTCACAGATGTTTCTTTGTCTAAAATGGAAATAGGAAGCTTTCATATGTAGACCATCTTTTATATGGGTAGGACACAATCCTGAAAAGAGCAGGACTGGCCAAATTAAATAAAAATACCTTTTCTGGACAAGAAGAGGTGCATTTATAATATTTCTAGAGTCAATGGTTTCCAGCTCAGATGCAACTAGTTTATTTGATAATACATCATTCAACTCCACATATCATTTTTTTATCATGCCATTATTTTGGGGAACTGTATATTTCATTTTACTTTTATTTTCATCATCTTGTATGATAAGGTATCATCTCAGATTTTGTGCTTCTCCAGTTATCCCAAGAAATTAAATAGTACCAGCCCCAGCTTGCATATACAGTAATATTAATTCCTTCTTTAGTTTTGATGTTCTTGGGCTGAATACAGATTGTACTGAGTAATAATGTGGCTTATTCTTGGCTTAGCATTCTAGGTATACTCCCCTACTACATAAACAAGCTGTGGTTGAGCTTGATTGTTATTGACTATCAAGAAACTTGTCTTCCAAGATCTACTAAGTTTTATTAATGTCCTTAATGTCTGAGGTTATCAGCACTTTTTTAGAAGTCTGAGCGCTAGATTGGTCCTACCTATTCACTTTGAAATAATTCTACAGAGGTAATGAGAATTTATTATGTATAAGGTTATTCTCAAAAAGATTTGGTCTTCTATATTTTTAACTTTAATAATTTAACTTTGACAGAAGTTAGGTCTGAAATTTTTTTGACCTTGGCTAGATATCTTGTTAAAAGCTAATTGGAATTACATTCAATTCAATCTGAAGTTAAGCAGTCTGGCTTTAGGTGTGACTTTTTTTTAAGTCCAGAAATTGTACATTTCTTTTAAAATGTTATCCTGGTGACTTATGTGACAAACTTTTCTAGACAGCTGGATCAGACTTTTTGGAAAAGATGCTGGCTAAAAAAATGTCCTGGTGTGACTGCTATTATAGAAGCTGTATTAATTGCCCAGGCTACCATGTGTATACATATACACATACATATACATCATATACATCATATACATATACATATACATAGGGAAGGGAAAAGGGGAAGGAAGACAACATTCACGCTACCCTAAAATAGGCAAGGACACATTGCCCTTCCAGTATTATTGTAATTTGTCAATTACAAATTGATATTCAAAAATTATGATGTTGACTTGCAGGAAACTAGAACAGAAGACTGA
The DNA here is from genome assembly GCF_035149785.1 of Candoia aspera. NCBI lineage: Eukaryota > Metazoa > Chordata > Lepidosauria > Squamata > Candoiidae > Candoia > Candoia aspera. Next base: position 53,018,481 of record NC_086159.1, on the reverse strand, counting down.
AGTGAAACTCAAGAGAGGAGGAGAATCCCCATGGATCAGGAATGATTCCCCATATTTTGAAGATATCATCTGCAGTGGATTGAGGCCCATAAAAGGATTATATCAGAAATCATGATACTGTATTGTACCACAAATAATTATTTATCATCTGTAATAGGAATGCCTAAGTTTGCACTTGGTGTGGTTTCTCTGAGCTCACCAAGAAAGTCAATCATGTAAAAATTAACCATGAAGACTAGGAGTATGAATGGGTTCATGTTTTGGCAGTTTCAGGACTCTGGACAATTCATTGCAGAATTAACCTTTAATAAAGAGAGCTATTATTCTCACACTTGTTTGTAATCAACTGAGGACTTAAGAAAACTGAATGTACAACAGGTTCTTTAATACCACTTCTTGTCCTTTTCCTGTTGCTGAATTAAAGGGCTACCTATGCAACACTGAGACAGAAGAAAACTGCCAGACATGAAATTTGCTATCCCAAATGTTAATTCCTATCCTGCCTCCTATACCTCTGTCCCTAGTCATTGCAGTCATCTGGCTTCCCTCCAGGGTAATGGATGATATAGCCTAATATTTTTTATATGCTTTGACCCTACTTTTGGGTAGTGTCAGAATAAGTTGAAAAACATTACTTTAACTACTTCCTGCAGCTAGGTTGAAGCTGTCTCTTATCAATTGGACATGAGTTGAAGACAATGTCATGGACACAAGGCAGGAAAAAAGTGTCAGAGTTAAGGTGCAAGTAGAGAAATGCCTTCTGCTTTTGGCTGATTTTAAGGGCACTTTCAGATGGAGATGCAACATTAAAAAGAATTGAGCTCCTGGGTATCAGTTGGTGTCACAGCTGAATTCTTATCTTTATGCCTGCCTGGCAATTGCAAATTGCAAATAGAAAATGTCTATTTTTAGGCAGCAAGTGTTACCGCAGAACTAGTAGTGTTCTGTAGGCATGTGTTGCACATGGCATGGAAGGGACTCCTCACTTGTCCCACTTTCCATTTCTGTTATTCTGATCCAGCAGCAGGAAATCAGGACTGGATAAAGGAATCACAAAGACAGGAAAGTAGGTTAGCAGTTTGTACCTGAACAGGTACTGGAAATGCTTTATTTAACAAAGGGACCAATTGACATTTCAATGTAAAACTGTCAAGGTAAGGCTATTTTATTGACTGACTGGCCAGGAAGGGCAAGCTGTGTTTGGCAATTGGTTCTCCCTCAGTGCTGCACTCTCCAAAGAAATAAATATGCCCATTCTAGTAGCAACTGGTTAATATCAAATATTCAGAACAGCCTGTTCAATCACTGAACCAGAATTCATTGTACCAAATCCTGTTTAAAACTTGGGTGGTGTTCTTGACCTTGGAGACATGACAGTACTCTTCTCCACCATTCCTTTTGTGTTTTAAATATCAGCACTGAATCTTAGATCAACAGAAAATACACAGAAGAGTTGAATTTGCATTACCCCCTAAATGCTTACTTTCTGTTTTCAAGAAAGCAGCACTCTTGCTGAAAGCAGTTTAATCAATTAATTTTAACCATTGGCATTAGGATCCCTGACTCCCATCTTCAATTCACTGGCTCTCTATTATAATATTGAGAGCCATCATTTTTCAAATGGTCTTTTGTTGCTACCACAGCATTAATCAACCTCAGGTTTCCAGTTGAGTTATTCAGAATCCTCAGGGCTCCATTCTTAATCTTCATTAATGTATTACCAACTTTCATAACCAATTTACTTTTGATTCTTTATATATCAAGGCTGCTAACAGAGGACATTCTCATTTGTCTTTTCAACTGTCACTGACTTTGATTTGGGGACCATCAACATAGTTACCATTTACAATGCTAGTCTGGTCAGAAAGAATTTGGTGATTGCAGTTCCAGCATTCCAAAAGGAACAAAAATGTACCTCTCATTCTAAAACTGTGTCTTATTCTCTAAAAATGCAGATATATTTTGTAATGTTCTATAAAAGCAGATTTGTACGGACCTAAGGCTGTTGTGCATTGCAGAACCAATCTGGTTAGCAGTATGCATCATAAATGGGGCTGTATTCCCCTCAAAAAACAAATTTCACAAATTTAATATTCTCTTACAGTTCTCCAAATTCTAACTAGTGAATTTATTTTGACTTTTTCTGGAGTGGGTGGATGCTGACTTAGTTAATAATCCTTTAATGAGATCCAGGTTGGACTAATGCAATGTGTTCTCTTAGAGCTGCCTCTATCAGCTTTTCAGATATTGATGAGAGCGGAGCAGTGAGTTCATGTGATATTGATACTATGTCAGCTATAAATGTTGTTAATGCATTTCTGAAATCAATGTCAAGCATTATTTTAACTTTTAAGCCACAGGTTGAATTCGTTTCTGGCCAAAACAGCAACAACAAAAAAACCACATAAAAACAGCACCCCAGGTCACCATAAATATTAACATGTAACATTAAAAATTATCTGGGAAGTGACTGCATTAACTAGATTTAATTATGTTAATGTAATTTTAATTAAATTCAATTAAAGTAAAGTAAAATGAACCTTTGTTCTGGCCCAATCACGTATTTGCCCAAATGCTAGACTGTGACCTCTAACCTACCATCTGAAGGTCAAGTGTGGTCCTTGGCCCAATAAAAGGCTCATCACCATTTTAAAGCCTTAAGTTGATTAAGGTTTGGGTCAAATTATTTGAAAGATCACTTTGTCATGTTCTAATCTCCCTGCAGTCTGGAATCTACAGAGGCCCTCTTGAAAGGGTGATTTGCTTTATGCAAACATAGGATAGAGCTGGGTCACTTGTAACCCTGCTTTTTTTCCTAAAAAAAAAACTTCCATAGGAGGTTTATTAGGCTCTTCATTGCAGAACTTCAGGAAAGTTCTGTGAACTCATTTGTTCCTTTTTCATTAATTACTAAACTTCTGCTTTTTCTATATTTATTTTTATTGGGTTATTATTTTTAATATATACATTTAGAAAAGCTGGATTGGAAGAAGATGAGTGTGGTTTTAAAACTTGAGAGAGAAACATCAATAATCTGTATTATGCTGATGACACTACCCTGATAGCTGAAAATGCAAAGATTTACAAGCCCTAGTAATAAAAGTCAAGGAGCACAATGAAAAAAAGGGGCTAAAATTAAATATGAAGAAAACCAAACAAATGATCACGGGTACAACAACCAACCTTAGAATTGAGAATGAAGCTATCGAAGTGGTGGCTATCGAAATGGTGGATAGTTTCTGCATTTTAGGCTCAGCCATCAACAGAAAAGGAAGAAACAGTCAAGAAATATGCCACAGACTAGCACTTGGTAGAGCAGCCATGAAGGCCTTGGAAAAGAAATTCAACTGCTGTGATGTGAATACCTACAAAGATCGGACTTGTGCAACCCATGGTATTCCCTTGACATTCTATGGAAGTGAAATTTGGACTTTGAATAAGCAATATAGGAAGAGTTTTGACACTTTTGAATGTTGGTGTTGGAGAAAACTCCTGAGAATACCACGGACAGCCAAGAATCATTGAACAATCAACACAGAGTTCTCACTCAGGTCACAAATGACCAGGCTCAAATTATCCTACTCCAGACACATTATACAAAGACCTAGCTCCCTGCAGAAGGCTCTAATGCTGAACGAAGCTAGAAGGAAAGAAAAGAAGACCAGCAGCAAGGTGGATGATACAGTTACAGTGGCAATGATCTGGACTTCCTCATTTAAAGCGTTTTTGGTTAAGCAGTTCATTGTCCAAACACCTGATTAAAAATTAATGCTTTGAGAATGTTGTGTGCCAGCAATATATCATAGAACATGTGGCACTACTGCTATAGTTAGACTATTCTAACATTGCATGCAGAATTTGTCATATAAAAGTTAAGCATCAAGGCTTACCTTTTACTGTAAGCAACAGAAACTGGCACTTAATTCAGTAGTATGTCCCATGTTTAATCTCAAAACTGAGCACAGCAAAAAAAAAAATCTCTGTAGATTTACAGATTTATGTATTGATCAAATGAAAGATTCTGGTTACTTTGTTTGCAAGAGAAATGGAAAATTAGAACTTACTTTGGCATACCGTGTGTCATATCTTTAGGATAATTTATCTTTTTTGGACAGATGTCAAAGAATCAACCTCACATTAAGTTACTGTCTGTGAACTTATCATTGTTCACTTAATGCACAGGAACTTACATTTCCATACAAAGGATCCCCAAATAAGATACGTGCAGCTTAAATTCAATGCGTTGTGTTTGGTTGCTAAGCAACTGTTCTTATGAGCTGATACCTGCTGTTCCCTATTTGGTATTAATGACTATGTGGAAGATCTCCTAAGATTCTCATCTGAACACTGAATTATAAACATATCAAGAAATATTCCACAAAGTTAGTCAAAATACTGTTATTACAATTGTGACCCCAAACAACTATTGAAAGTTCAGATTTTAATTCCATGTTCATTAACTCATAAAAACATAACCTCCTTCTTTACCATACTTGTTAACTCATTTTAATATATTTTATCTTAAAAAGCTAAAGACCAGGATAAAATATACAAAAAATGAGCTAAAGTGAACACAGAATACTAGATATGCTCTTTTCTAAATGGAGAAATAATTGTATTCACCCATTTATTTTTAAGAATTTTACATTTTAGCTATTACAGTTCTCCAATTTTATTATTATGTGTTGTTGCTGTTATAGCTAAAGAAAAGCTACTTTTGAGTCTAGAATGATAAACTAGTATTTTTAAATATGTAGCCTATGTACTGCTCTGGCAGAATTACCCCCAATAAACATAAACATTGTTTCTTTGTTTGTGTTTGTTCACTGTTTCTTATTCAGTCTTCCTTGACCTGACATCTTCTACATGTGTTGGTGTACAATTCATAAGAACATAAGAACAGCCATGTTGGGTCAGGTCAAAATACTTAACCCAGCATTTTGGTTCTCACAGTGCTTCTGAGCTGTTTGCAAACAGAAGATGGAGATGGACATCTTTCCCTTCACTGTCTGCCTCAACTGGTATTTGAAAATATGCATTCAGTCTTCAAGACCAATAGCCTTCAATAGTCTTGCAGTTCATAAAATGTATCCAATCCCCTTTAAAGTATCCAAGCTAGGCTCTCTTGATCCTAGCATTTTGAGAGAGGGGGGGAAATTCTCTCTGTACACTTTCTCCATGATATACATGATTTTATATACTTGATCATGTACCTCTTCAGTCACTTTTTTCCTATGTTAAAGAGTTCCAAATAAGAAAACCTTTTCTCATAGGGCAAGTTTCAAACCATCCAGTCATTTAGTTGACCTCTTCTGTACTTTTTCCAGATGTACTCTAGCCTTTTCAGAGATAATGCCCAGAGCTATACACACTGAACGCATATATAGAGCATAGGTCAGGTAGTGTTTCCATCTTATTTTGCAGCTGGCACACTAATAATCAAATTATACTGGGATTTTCTTGAATGTTAAAGCAATTAAACAGGCTTCTTCACTTAGCTGTGTTTGATAATTATTTCTATGTTCTTGATATTTCTCTCTTTCATATCTAAGCATTTGTAAAGCCTGCTTCTAATCATATTTGTATAAAGATCCAATTTGGGGGATGATTGGTGTATAATGTTGTCTTAAAGTGCATTTAAGAGTAATTACCTGATTCCATACAGTGCTTGCAAGAAATAAGATGAATGGATAAATTACAGTATTTGCTGTATGTAAAATAAAGATAGGTTTTCCTCCATCTTTAAAACTGACATCTCTGACTTTGTGCAATGAATATATGACAAGAGCCTGATATATTGTTTACTTACATTCTGAAAACATATTAATTTATAGTGTCTAAATCAGTGTTTCTCAACCTTAGCAACTTTAAGAAGTGTGGACTTTAAGAAGTGTGGACTTCAACTCCCAGAATTCCCCAGCCAGCATGGTCTATGGACTTCCAGTGGGGACATGGCCGACTGAACAGCTGTGTCCATGAGCTCCGCGGACAGAACTGACAGCAGCGGGGTTTTTTCTTTTTTTTCCTGAGGCATGGGCAGGTTTTTTCCCGAAGCCTGGAGCATTTTCACAGACAAAGAAAATGCTTGGAATCACCCCATCTGTCCTCTGGAATGGCGGCTTGCAGCCTGAGAATCGCAAGCAGTGTCTGTGCTGATTGGGTAAGAGTTGCCGGGAGGCTGGGACATCACTTCCAACCCATGCTGTAGCCTTAAGGGACACTAGGTTGAGCCACTCCATTTCTAAGTCACCCAATTTATTTACATACATACATACATACATACATACATACATACATACATACATACATATATATATATAAAGTTACAGTATGTACCCGAAGAGAGACTTTCTACAGTAAGGAGAAACAATCTCTCTTGGTGCTTGTCGTTATTTCTGGGATTAATTTTCAAAAATCTTTTTAAGCTTTGGTTTGTTTTCCCATTTGGATATTGAGGAGGATTGAAAATAAATAATTGTCTCCCTGCTATTATTTTTGTATTGAATTTGAAGGATTTAACATGTCCCTACACGTTGAATCTGCTCTTTCAAATCTTCAGTTTTCTGTTCACTTTCTCTGAGAGCTGCTTGTTAGCATACTTTCTCCTGTGTCAACAACTTTTGGAGATCTTCTATTAACTCATTAACTCCTACTGTCTCTAGTGCAAGTATCTAGGGGGCGCCATAATCTACTGCCTGAAACATGGAGGATTTCAAAGAGACTTCCTCAGAGTTCCATTGTGAGCTTCGCTGTGAGTTTAAACAGATCTTTCATGCAAGCTATTCTACAAGATATTCAGGACATTGCAGAAAATATCAGCTTTAAAATGTTTCATCTGGCTGAGGAGGTTGTAGAAGTTGATTCTAATGAAGGAGGAGATGTTTCTACTGACAACAAAATTGAAGCGCTTGGACCAGATGACCAGATTTTGGTGTTGAAGGAGTTAAAAGAACAGACTAAATTGCATATCACAAATGAAGTTGTTGTTTTGATTGAATGTTTTGGGAAAGAAGAGGCTCTGTTCTGTGGGAGGTTTTTTTTTTTTTTTTTACTGAGAAGTCTGAGTTTCCAAGGGGGGCAGTTGGGCTGTTTGATTTCTGTATGAAAAATGCCTTGTGTGTAATATGGAGATAGGTAAATGTTTTGGTTTATTCTGAGGTGGGGTAAAGTATTAAAAATGTTTATTCAGGTTGATATTAAGGCTTATATGATCTTATATTTCTTTAATGATTTGGATTAAGATTTACTGGATTGCTTTTAGATTTAGATTTGTTTGATTTATAAGATACAATAATATTTGCTTGGTTTTAGGTTTAATAGCGTTAAGATTGTTACAGTATTATTAATTATAAAAGTAAACAATTTAAATGTTTTTATAATTTGATTTTTATTATAGTGGACAGAAATATATAGAATACTGGTAGGAAGGAAAAAAATAAATGCTGTTTTTGGGGGGGAGTTGATTTGGAGTTTTATATATTTCTTTTAATATAAAGAGAAGGAGCAATTGTGTTTAGTGATTTTTATAATGTGCTAATAGAATGATTTATAGAAATAATGTGATCTTTCTTTGATATAGAGTAAGGGATTGATTATGGAAATTGCTGTATCTTCTTGTTGTTGAAAGTTGGAAGTCACCTCCTTATGTAATCTTCAAAATTCTTTTTTCTTGTGTTTTACACTCTTGTTTTTTTCTTTTCTTTTTGTAGTTTTTTGCTTTTTTGTTGTTTTTATCTTTGTTTCAAACTTAATAAAATTCTTATTTTTTTTAAAAAAAAAAAAAGAAACACTGGCCTAAATTCACATATGCAAATGCTTGCCTATTGGGATTACTGACACTGTTTCTGACCTGAGGTTAAAAGTTAGGCACATTATGAGCTATGCAGTATCAAGAAAGAGGGAGGAGAATTTACAGAAATTCTGTGTATCCTATTTCTGCTCCACCATTCCCAATTTTAAAATTGGTGTTTGCTATGTGTGGTGCAGAGTGGTAGGTGGCAGTATTGCAACCGAAACTCACCCCATGACCCAAGTTCAATCCAAGCAGAAGCTGGGTTCTCTCTCGGGTAGCCGGCTCAGGTCGACTCAGCCTTCCATCCTTCCGAGGTTGGTAAAATGAGCACCCAGCTTGCTGGGGAAGGTGATGACTGGGGAAGGCAATGGCAAACCACCCTGCTCTATAGTCTGCCAAGAAAACGTCGCGAAAGCGGCGTCCCCCAAAGGGTCAGACATGACTTGGTGTTTGCACAGGGGACCTTTCATCTTTCTTCACTATGTAGCATTAGAAGTCAGCTCTTGGTTTTGAGAGCCTTTAGATATTGAAAGCAGTTTTGTGTGCTTATATAAGCAAAAAGGCATCATCATCACCATCATCATATTTTGTGGCTCTGGGTTAATTCAAGAAAGAAATATTATCTCTGTCTGTGAATACTCAACTCTCAAAGACTCTGTATTTTCAGTTTAAATCTCTTACACACAAATCTTTTCCTCTAGTATTCTCACTAATCACTGATTTTAAAAATACAAGGCAAAAAAAAAATTACATTTAGGTATGTGTTCAAATACAAATTGTATGCATTGTCTTTTAGAATATGCTTTATGAATGAAGTTTCTCTCAGAATACATATTGAAACTTGGCTGTTAATTTTAAGTTTTATTTTGAACTCTTTTTTTTGTTTTTGGTTCCTTCAAGTCAGCTTTTTGACTCCTGGACTAGTCCCTGCAGCTTTCTTAGCAAGGATTTTCAGAAGTGGTTTTCCATTGGCTTCTTTGTAGGCTGAGAGAGAATGACTGGCCCAAGGTCACCCAGCTGGCTTTGTGCCTAAGGCCTGACTAGAACTCACAGTCTCCTGGTTTCTAGCCTCATGCCTTAACCACTATACCAAACTGGCTCTATTTTGAGCTAAGAGTTGCATTTTAACATTAAAAGGACAGAATTTGATGGAGCATTACCTTGTGGTTTGCACACTAATTTGGGAGTTTCGTATTAAATCAAGTTACTTTGATTAGAATCTGAAAAATGCAATATATTGTACTCAATTTAATATTTATTTTCCCCTTTTCACTATATAGGCTTTATTCATATTATTTGAATAGCCAAATGTTTTTAATTTATCACTTATCATCATCTTAAGGACAGTATCTAAAAAAGAACGACATGCCTGTTTAAAACACATTGCGTAGCCAGAGAAGCAGAACACTTATGATAAATGAGAACAAGTTACAATTTTAAATACATCCCTAGTTGTGCTATCAGAAAACCTATGGGAGTTGACTATCAGCATCAAAAGAAGGGAGCTTTGCTCATCATGTTCTGACAAGTTTAATGTAATTATTTTACCATCACTTCCATTTTGCATCTAATCACTATATATTATAATGAAATTGCCTGTGACAATCAAGATTAGAACTTATTTCGGTGGTGCAGCAACATCACAAAGTACCTGGAACAGAATTTTTCTTCCTTTTTTTCAAGATTTGCTTGAAGGGGGAATTTATGTAAGTACTAGGGAACCTGCAAAATATTACAAAGCCGTGCTCACACTAATAACTAAACTTGTATTTGAGGACAAGTTTGAAAAGTACAGAATTAAGTATAAAAGCTGATCTTTCTTATTTATTTATTTCCATGAACAGCAGGATTAAATGAACAAAATTACCAATGATGTATGATTCTACAAAGACCATCCATGAAAAGACTGGCACACCTTATGTCAGCCTGAGGAATATCCCATTTCTGATTTTGAAACACGGATCCATAAAGCAGGCATCTTTCTTTCCATTAGACAACATGGGATGAACGTAACGCCTAGTGGCACTTTTAACTTTTCCCTTCTTTGAAATGTGGAAAAACTAAGAAAAGTTAATCCTGAAAGTTTTGTATTAATCTTTTAAAAAGTAATGTTGGTTTGCCAACTTTAAGATCAGATTATATAGAGAAAACAGTTGGTTAATTAGTTAAGAAACAGTTTCAGGTAGGGAAAGTTCACAGAGTGATCTTAGTTACGAAAAATTGAGACTTTATAATGCTGCCAAATGCATAAAGCAGAGTACTGTTACACTGTTATAGAATTTCAGCTTCTAAAAGGCAAAAGAGAAGCCACCATTTCAGAGGTTCATAAACAACAAATCTGCCTCTAATTTTATGTACATGAGCACTTTTATATCACCTCTCAATGAGTCTTTTCCTTTTTTATTTAATCTTATATACTGCTTTTCTTTGTGCACTACCACTTGCTGAATGTTAATATCTTCTTTTGTTGTTGTTTATTCATTCAGTCACTTCTGACTCTTTGTGACTTCATGGACCAGCCCACGCCAGAGCTTCCTGTCAGTTGTCGCCACCCCCAGCTCCCCCAAGGTCGAGTCTGTCACCTCTAGAATATCATCTATCCATCTTGCCCTTGGTTGGCCCCTCTTCCTTTTGCCTTCCACTTTCCCTAGCATCATCACTTCTCCAGGGTGTCCTGGTGTCTTCTTAGGCACCTACTAAACAGAAATCAGATATAAGACAAGGAACATTTGGCACAAGATTTTACCTTATTCTGTTTTGACTTTGGTGTGGATCTGTATTTTCAGGAACTGTTTTTTACATCATACTGAGACAAATAGACCAAACTGTCTACTAAGCTGACTTAAGTACAAGCAACCTCCTATTTATCTTCTACAGTTCTTATACTGAAATACAATTTCATGAACTTTCAAAACTGTTATGGGTGAGAGAACCAAAGAGATTATTCTCTATTCTGCATTCAGAGTAGAGCCCTATTTCTATCTCTCCTAAAGAAAAGAAACTAGGCATGCAATGAATCATGATATAGGAGTGTTCATACAATATTACACCCAAATTGGTAGGCTGCATCATGATCTAATTGTTAAAAGATTTTTGATGGATTGATTTCTTGATTTGATTCTATGATTCTATGATTCTGTGATTCTATGATTCTATGATTCTATGATTCTATGATTCTATGATTCTATGATTTGTTAAGGCTGCCTAAGTCCAAAAAGATGAAGTTGTCCTTCCTAAAAATATTTGATAGAGAAAACATTGCTCTTAATAATAGCTATGAATGCTTCTTGCTATTTACCCTGATTAAAATCCACATGCCAGGCACAGACTTGCCCTTGTTAACTGCAAACAATTTATACAGTTCTTCCTTAGCCTGTTACATTCAGTAATATTGCATCTCTCTTTGTTCGATTCGCAAGACTATTTATGCCCAGGCCAAAATAGATTTGGATTAGTTTATTCTTGCCCATAATGTGTGAATTCATAAAACTTTCAGCCTTTTGCCTTTGAGACTGAAGTTTGCAAACTTCTCAAGAAGATCAGGGTGAACACAATGCTATAATTATTTGAAATATTACAGGATATATTTTATCATTATCAGTTTGAGCTACATCACCCTGTAGTTTTTTTTTCTCTGTCCACCTATTTATATTTGCTAGTTGTACATTGAATGAAGAGTTTCAAAGAATCTAAAATGTAGAACTTACTCAGTTTGTCTCAGTGTCTTAAAACCATATTGCTGTTCAAGAAACAGCAAACATTACACCCCCAAAGTACATTACAACTGGGAAACTCCCATAACTTTCCAAAGGATCTGCTATGAAATATACTTTAGCTTTCCAATGGTGCTCTGTCAACAGTTAAATGCATTCTTTAAAAGGAAGATTTATTTTCTGTTATCTTCTCTGCAGTATCTACTGATATACAGCAAAAGTAGACTGCATCAGCCTTTGTAAAACAATTATGTCTGGAGAATGTCAACAGCAAGGAGGAAAAACTTAATGAAATAATTTTCACCTTGTCAAATGTACAGATTATACTATTGCAAATTTCTTAATTCACTTTTAGATGATTCTGCCAACCTAACATTGCCACTTATTAATCTATAAATATTAGTCTACAGTTGACAAGTACAAACTGCTAATATCCTGCTGTTTGGGGTTTTAGATTTTGGGACAAAGTCATGATAGTAACTGATATATATTTGTTTATCATTAGCACTTAAAATAAATTATTCCTTTTTTTACCACCACCACCACCCTCCCTACCATATTCTAAAACTCGGGCTCTGGAGGGTTTGGGATTTTGTTCCAAAAAGATCCTTCAGAGTACGAACATCGGAATTCTCTGCAAAGTTTTAATGAAGATGTGTCATGTTCCCCGTTTCAATGTTCTGTTAACATCGTAACGTTTCACATGTCAAACCTTTTTTCCGTGTATACTCGGCTTGCTCATTGCTGGTATTTTCCATTCATGCTCTCTTCTTTGTTTTGGGACTTTGGAATGTATGTTTGGGTTTGCACTCCTATTCAAGGTTACTTTCCCAGGCGCGTGTAACGGTTGCTAGCACCTGGGAGGGGGTGCTTGCTGACGGGTGCTTGGGGCGGGACTGGATTGAAGGCAAGGCTTTTAAGTTTGTATTTGGCGCGCTTTTGCTCATTCTCAGCTTTCTCTGTATTTGCATACTATTCCTTTAATAAATCAGTTATCTTTAAGCCCGAGCTTGTGAGACTGAGTATTTGGGATTAGGCAACCATTACAAGATGTGTCTTTTCCCAGGTCTGTGCAGCTGTTTGGGAGAAAAGAAGCCTACTTTAAGCTAAGACAAGTAGGACTTTGTCACTCCCACACCTACAAAGAAGGAGTGTCCATAGCGAGGATATCAAAAAAGTCAAGATTGCAGCCACCACCCTGTTAACAAAGCTCTGACCCTTTTTAATAAGTGTTGCCTTTGATTGTATAGTTGCAGTCATCATTGACATTTTTGACCTTCCCTCCAAAGCACCTTTTTGGAATCAAACTGAAAATGTATCATAGCTCTACTAAAAATGTACTTTAGGTTTATATTAGAATGGATGTCCTAATAAAAGAACTAGATTAAAAACAGATAAAATAAAAGAGATCAACCTTCAAAGTTGTTAGGATTCAGAAAGATAGAACTTGGTATAAAAAATATTCTGATTTGTTGGATGCCAAAGTTTAATAAAACTAGTTTGTCAGTGTTTTCCTTACTAATTACTTAAATTCAATGTTTCATCATGCTTAAATACTTGTGGTAACTTACAATTTCAATAATGCAGTTTTCAACCATGGTATTGGCATGATCACATCAGTAGGTTGCTGAACAGATCATGGAAGTAGATATCGTAATTTATATGGCAACCAATTAAATTCTCATCATGCACCATACATGTTCAAGAAAAAAAAATCTTCCCTATTTTCCACTGAAAATCCTGTTTGTTCCTTTCTTATTTTTTACTTGGTGTCACTGTCCTGGTTGATAATATTTTATAACGTAATTTCCAGTTTGGAATGTTTGGTTCATCACATCCTTCATTAGGTTTCTAATGCAAACCCAGTAAAAACCAGTAAGAATGGAAATAATGCTGAGAAGGATCTTTGTTAATGAATGACATGCTCTAACACTGCAATGTTACAGGCAGAGTATTTAATGGCTGAAGCTTTGGTGAGAGAGGGGAATGTTTCAGAGGAGGATGAAAGGAAACACCACATTATAGTACTTAGGCTATTGCATGCATAAAGAGGTGCTTTATGCTTGCATTGAGTTAGTCCCGAAAAATTACAAAGAAACCTGACACAAAGTGACTGCATAGGCATTCACAAAGGCAGGAGTTGAAGATGTGCCTGAGGACATGCCTCATGTAATCTTCACCAGGGGTATCCCCAGGGAATGGTCAAAAAAGTCAAGATGGCAGCCACAATAGTGTGACAAAGTTCCACCTGTTCTTTATGTACACACATTTAAAAGAGGCAGAGCTTCAATCACACTGTTGTGGCACCATGTTGACCTTTTTGAGCATACCCTGGGGACACCCTGGCTCTGAACTTTGAACCAGTGCACTGCTGGCAATGCCTTTTCCAGCATAAGGCTCTTTCCTGTGAATCACTACCTAGTTTTTATTTAACTGATATTCCCACAACACAGCAGAAGGATTGAGACTACTGATGTCCTAACAGCCAGGAAACACGCTGAGTCAAGGAACTGGTCTCTAATGTTTATTGCTAGTACATAACAGGAATCCTAACAAACTGAAGAAGCATGGGAAAAACCCAGACATATAAACCCCAAAGGTTAAGGCGGTCCTGATCTGTGTCTCTTGGAATGGCTGACCAATTCCTCAGTGCTACGCATGCGCTTAACAGTCTGGATGGGAGCCCCCTGCTCGCCATCCTTACTCATGACAGCTATGCAGGTTCTTTTAAGAACAACACTGAAGCAAGCCAGTATTAGCTCAACCACAAATATGATGCAATACTATTTTATTGTTCCAGAGTAGAGCAACTTAAGCTATTATGTTCCAAATTGCTTAATATGAAATATTGTGATGCTGATATTCTCTTTTTTCACTTACAGTTACAAGATGGCTAAGATATTACCAATGTTTCAATGTCTCTACACAGACTCTCTCACACACAGACAAAAGATGGCTTCTGGAGAATAAGGAGACAGGAGTCTTATTGTTCAGCTGCATCAAGATGATTTGTTGTTGATACCAATCAGCTCCCAAATGTTGTTGATATATTATTTTTATATACTTTCATATTTAAAAAGAAGACTGATTCTGGTTACATGTCTAGGAAGTACCATATTACCTGTAACTCGATAAAGTGTGGAGGTGCACACTGACCTCTGAGTGTCCTATACTATGTCCAGTACTGGCCACACCAATGCACCACTGTGGAACCATACAGAAAAGTACAATTATATAATGCATCTTACTTGTTATTTAAACCAGACTGTAGAAGAGTCTATAGTTCTGATAATCCCTATTTCCAAAAACATATAGAAAATGAACATGTACAGAAAAGAAATCAGAATGATCACAAGTTACTGCACCATAGCTGTGGTCAACATCTTGACTTTTTTGACCCCACGACACCCTTGATGCCATTGTAGAAAGTCAAAATATTTAGGGTTACAAAAGTTTCTATATATATACCTGTATAGGCTTGTCTTTTTACTGTTCATATCAATGTCATAAGTGCATTCCATACATTTTTTTCAGTAGTGAGCAGTCAATGCTTAAAATTGGGATTAAATGGAATTACTGCTTTAAAAACTAATCTTTGTTGTTGTTTATTCGTTTAGTCGCTTCCGACTCTTCGTGACTTCATGGACCAGCCCACGCCAGAGCTTCCTGTCGGTCGTCAACACCCCCAGCTCCCCCAGGGACGAGTCCGTCACCTCTAGAATATCATCCATCCATCTTGCCCTTGGTCGGCCCCTCTTCCTTTTGCCTTCCACTCTCCCTAGCATCAGCATCTTCTCCAGGGTGTCCTGTCTTCTCATTATGTGGCCAAAGTATTTCAGTTTTGCCTTTAATATCATTCCCTCAAGTGAGCAGTCTGGCTTTATTTCCTGGAGGATGGACTGGTTGGATCTTCTTGCAGTCCAAGGCACTCTCAGAATTTTCCTCCAGCACCACAGTTCAAAAGCATTGATCTTCCTTCGCTCAGCCTTCCTTATGGTCCAGCTCTCGCATCCATATGTTACTACAGGGAACACCATTGCTTTAACTATGCGGGTCTTTGTTGTCAGTGTGATGTCTCTGCTCTTAACTATTTTATCGAGATTTGTCATTGCTCTTCTTCCAAGGATTAAGCGTCTTCTGATTTCCTGACTGCAGTCAGCATCTGCAGTAATCTTTGCACCTAGGAATACAAAGTCTTTCACTGCCTCTACATTTTCTCCCTCTATTTGCCAGTTATCAATCAAGCTGGTTGCCATAATCTTGGTTTTTTTGAGGTTTAGCTGCAAGCCAGCTTTTGCACTTTCTTCTTTCACCTTCATCATAAGGCTCCTCAGTTCCTCTTCACTTTCAGCCATCAAAGTGGTATCATCTGCATATCTGAGATTGTTAATGTTTCTTCCAGAGATTTTAACTCCAGCCTTGGATTCCTCAAGCCCAGCTTGTCGCATGATGTGTTCTGCATACAAGTTGAATAGGTAGGGTGAGAGTATACAGCCCTGCCGTACTCCTTTCCCAATCTTAAACCAGTCTGTTGTTCCGTGGTCTGTTCTTACTGTTGCTACTTGGTCGTTATACAGATTCTTCAGGAGGCATACAAGATGACTTGGTATCCCCATACCACTAAGAACTTGCCACAATTTGTTATGGTCCACACAGTCAAAGGCTTTAGAATAGTCAATAAAACAGAAATAGATGTTTTTCTGAAACTCCCTGGCTTTTTCCATTATCCAGCGGATATTGGCAATTTGGTCTCTAGTTCCTCTGCCTTTTCTAAACCCAGCTTGTACATCTGGCAATTCTCGCTCCATGAACTGCTGAAGTCTACCTTGCAGGATCTTGAGCATTACCTTACTGGCATGTGAAATGAGTGCCACTGTTCGATAGTTTGAACATTCTTTAGTGTTTCCCTTTTTTGGTATGGGGATATAAGTTGATTTTTTCCAGTCTGATGGCCATTCTTGTGTTTTCCAAATTTGCTGGCATATAGCATGCATTACCTTGACAGCATCATCTTGCAAGATTTTGAACAGTTCAGCTGGGATGCCGTCGTCTCCTGTTGCCTTGTTATTAGCAATGCTTCTTAAGGCCCACTCAACCTCACTCTTCAGGATGTCTGGCTCTAGCTCACCGACCACACTGTCAAAGCTATCCCCGATATTGTTATCCTTCCTATACAGGTCTTCTGTATATTCTTGCCACCTTTTCTTGATCTCTTCTTCTTCTGTTAGGTCCTTGCCATCTTTGTTTTTGATCATACCCATTTTGGCCTGGAATTTACCTCCAATGTTTCTAATTTTCTGGAAGAGGTCTCTTGTCCTTCCTATTCTATTGTCTTCTTCCACTTCCGCGCATTGCTTGTTTAAAAATAATTCCTTATCTCTTCTGGCTAACCTCTGGAATTTTGCATTTAATTGGGCGTATCTCCCCCTATCACTGTTGCCTTTTGCTTTCCTTCTTTCTTGGGCTACTTCTAGTGTCTCAGCAGACAGCCATTTTGCCTTCTTGGTTTTCTCTTTCTTTGGGATGTATTTTGTTGCCGCCTCCTGAACAATGCTGCCAACTTCTGTCCAGAGTTCTTCCGGGACCCTATCTACTAAGTCCAGTCCCTTAAATCTATTCTTCACCTCCACTGCATATTCCTTAGGAATATTAGTGAGGTCATATCTAGCTGATCTGTGGGTCTTCCCTAATCTCTTTAGTCTGATCCTAAATTGTGCAAGAAGAAGTTCGTGATCTGAACTACAGTCAGCTCCAGGCCTTGTTTTTACCGACTGTACAGATGTCCGCCACCTTTGGCTGCAAAGGATGTAATCAATCTGATTTCGGTGTTGTCCATCTGGTGAAGTCCATGTATAAAGCCGTCTCTTAGGTTGTTGGAAGAGAGTGTTTGTTATGCAGAGTGAATTGTCTTGGCAAAATTCTATCAGCCTGTGTCCTGCTTCGTTTTGTTCTCCCAGGCCATACTTACCTGTAATTCGAGGTGTCATTTGACTGCCCACCTTAGCATTCCAGTCTCCTGTGATGAAAATAACATCTCTTTTAGGCGTGTTGTCCAGTAGGTGCTGCAGATCCTCATAGAACTGCTCTACTTCAGCTTCTTCAGCATTTGTGGTTGGGGCGTATATTTGGATCACTGTGATGTTAGATGGCTTGCCCTGAATTCGAATTGAGATCATTCTGTCGTTTTTTGGGTTGTATCCAAGCACTGCTTTCGCCACTTTACTATTAATTATGAAGGCTACTCCATTTCTTCTGTGGTCCTTTTGTCCGCAGTAGTAGATCTGGTGGTCATTTGATGTGAAGTGGCCCATTCCAGTCCATTTCAGTTCACTGACGCCCAGAATGTCTATCTTTAATCTTGACATCTCACCAATAACCACATCCAATTTGCCCTGGCTCATAGATCTTACATTCCAGGTTCCGATGGTGTGTTGATCCTTAGAACATCGGATTCGCCGTTCACCACCAGCACCGTCGGCCGCTAGCCGTCCTTTCGGCTTTGAGCTAGCTGCGTCATCACGTCTGGGGCTAGTTGAGCTCATCCTCTGTTCCTCCCCAGTAGCATTTTGACCATCT
This sequence comes from Candoia aspera, assembly GCF_035149785.1. NCBI lineage: Eukaryota > Metazoa > Chordata > Lepidosauria > Squamata > Candoiidae > Candoia > Candoia aspera. Next base: position 53,000,400 of record NC_086159.1, on the reverse strand, counting down.
TCCGACCTGGGGGTCTCATCTTCCGATGGTATACCGACATATCTCTGGTTGTACTGATCCATTTAGTTTTCACGGCAAGAATACTGAGGTGGGTTGCCATTACCTTCCCCAGGGATCGCATTTAGTCTGACCTCTCTGTCATGACCTTCCCGTCTTGGGTGGCCCTTCACGGTTTAGCTCATGGCATCATTGAGGTGCTCAAGCTCCAGCACCACGACAAGGTAACGATCCTTTGCTGAAGAAAAACTAATCTTGCTGGATAGATATATACATACATATATATATATATACATGTATTTCTTATTTCATCTCTTATTCTTTTATTAAGTGAAAAATTGAAAAATTAATACATATTTTATAGTGGATAAATAAGTTTGGGGTTTTGCCCTTGTAACAATAGAGAGATAGATACCACAGACCATGTGCTTCTCCATTTTCCTTTTTATAAAGAGCTCAGGAGTAAATTAATATTACCTCTGATCAATAAATATCCTAGGTGGAAAGATATATATGCAAATGTTACTTATAGACAAATATCCAACTGTCACGGCGCAAGTAGCCAGATTCTGCGCAGCTGCTATGAAGATACGTCAGATTATGATTGGAAAAATGTAGTAATGTACCCCTTGTAATAACTTTAAGTGGTCTATATATATTTTATATATCATATTTTACTCTTTTTATTATTCTTTTTAATATTTTACATATTATATTTTTATAGATACTTATATTTGATAGAATATTAGTCATGATAATGTAAATTAATAAGGTTGTTTTAAAATTTGATTAAGGGGCTCATTTACATTGTGATCTAAATGTATCTTAATATTTAATTGGAACTTGTAAATTCAGATTTAAAATTATTTCAAATCAGTTGGTTCATATTTTAAGGCTAATGTGTATATCTTTATAGAATTGTGACTTGTACTGGTCAGTGACTGTAATAAAATTGAACTGAACTGAATTGGTTAAGTTTTCAATAAATGTATGAGACAGGAAATTTCAGCACATGAAAATTTAAATGTAATTAAGACAAACTAATAATATAGCTTTTAAATTATGTTCATGCTGGTTTGGGATGATGGTAGGAGAAGATACCAATTTGTCATGCCTAAATGTGAAACATTAATGATGTGTACCTTCTATGTAGTATGTGATATCAGTAGTCAGAACATAGTCATATTTTTTCTTGCAGGACACATTGGCACCACTTATTATATAACAGCAATTTAAAAAAGCCAGTAATAATCTGAAAACAAATTGTCTTTGAAACAATGAAGAAAGAGCAGCATTTATCAAATCTGAATTGGCCTACACACTCTTGCCAAAACTGACTCGTCTGATTCATGATTATTCTTTTAAAACAAGTAGCATGTATTTAATTTTTAAAACTCTGAAATTGATCTATAACACACCATGTTTAAATGGGACTTTGTTTCTTAAAGCTCCAAGGGCTGTTGTTAAAAAAAAAAGGCTGAAATGAATCAATATTTTCTACCAGCACTTAATATGGCAGTGAGAAAAAGAACCAAGAAGAGCACAAGCTCAGCCAGGAGGGATCTAAGCTCAACCACAGTTTAAAAGAAAAATAAAATCAAATTCATCTGCAATATTTCTAGGAACATACGAGGCTTTCTAGATCCTATAACTGCATTCTCCACTATGGCCACAAGGTACATGGTGGATACATATCATTATTGGTTTCCACCAATGCTTAGCAAATATCTCTAGATAGCTTACAAGTAAGGCATGAAGACAATAGGTTTTCCTTTATTTTCACAGATATTCTGCTTCAGGGCATAAGGCTCCACTTAACAGATGTATCCCTTTTGGATCTATCTAAGCCTTTAAAAATACTCATTCTGAGAACCCAGTGCTCTCCAAGTTTTGAACCTTATCTCCAAGGCAATTTCTAATTAAAAACATATTTTCTAACTAAAAAATGTATTTTAACTAGAAGTTACCCAAATAGAACAAACAGACAACTTTTACAAATGTGATATGGCAAAATAGACAACACTTTGACTATTGAAAGGCAAAAAACTGCATTTATACAGATGGTAGGTATGGTAAAGTTTTCCCTTGACATTAAGTCCAGTCGTGTCCAACTCTAGGGGGCTGTGTTCATCTCCATTTCAAAGCCAAAGAGCCGGTGTTTGTCCGTAGACACTTCCATGGTCATGTGGCCGGCATGACTAAATGGAATGCCGTTACCTGCCCGCCAAAGCGGTACCTATTAATCTACTCACATTTGCATGTTTTCGAGCTGCTAGGTTGGCAGGAGCTGGGACTAGCAAAGGGAGCTCACCCCGTCACGCGGATTCAAACCGCTGACCTTCCGATCAGCAAGCTCAGCGGTTTAACCTGCAGCGCCACCACATCCCAGATGGGCCCTTTCATAAAAGAAAGCATTTTGGGTTGACTCAACTTTGTCAGAGTAGACATAGAAAAATCAGTGAACTTGGGGCAATCATGTTAGTACTTCTAAAGTCTGCATTGAATCCAGTGTTTATGATTATAAAACTAGCCAACAAACCATTTTGATATATTTCTTATATCATTTAGGGTTTGCTTTTGCTTTTGTTTCTGTTTTAATATCCTTACTATGGCTTGCATTTTAAGTGTCCTTCAATGAATGGAACAACATTCATTGTGCTGGATTTTGTTCCTTCCCTTTCCACTTTGCACACCCCGGCTTGTTAAATAAATACTGGAAGTTTTGAGAGATTCTTAGGAATTGTTTGAAGTATTATGGAAGGAGGGTATGAAGGGAAAGAATTTGACAGAAATTGTGCCAAAATGCAAAGTAAGGCTGAATCTATTATACCATATATAGAGATAAAAAAGGAATGTTTAATTAAAAAAATAAAAACTCTCTGACTTAAACCGTATCAAATTTGAAATGAAAAGTTCTAGAGAAAAACAGTAACAATCAAGATGGTTTCCTGATATAAACCATCCCACTCAATAATTGAAATGATTATTGAGGAATTGAAGGAAGTAATTGATTTTAAGGGGCAAAACCCATCTTCTTTTCATATTTTTAAGTTTCAATCTTTAAACAGCACCATACTCTAAAAAGGTAAAACACTGCAATGAATAGTACCAGCAAGTCTCTACATTTATAACTTCTGATGAAGACACATTTCAATTTGTCCACTCTGAATATATTAGTTATTCTGAGTGAGCTGAGTGAGCCTGAGGTCTAGAATTATACATATACAAACATATTTTCTCAATCCTTTCTCTTTTACCTATCATAATTTAACAATTTACTCACATGTCTTCCCCTCAAGTACACTCAAAAATAATGATATCAGATGTAGAACTTATATGTCACCACATGCCAGTAAAACAGAAGATTGTCACACTATAGAACTATGATACCTCTGAATTTTATAAGAGAGTTTGTATCTTTATAACTATTAAGATTTTCTTTATCCAAATATGACTGTCATATGAAAATGAAGATTTTAACTTTCCTGACTTTAGCTTTCTCACTTTGTCTGGAATTTAATGCACCCATCTACTTTGCTCATTGCCTTTCTTTGCCACATTGGCATAATATGGAAATGTCAAAGTCTATGAAAGGCCCTCTATTGCTTAGAAAACTGCAGGCCCAAAATTATAGTTTATATGTCTGCATGTTTCTGTAAAAATAGGTTAGGAATGGACAGAAGCTAGAATAAGAAACATAGGTTTAAGAGGCTGAATCACTGGACATCAAAAACCTGCTTGGGTTACAGCTGATAGGCATGCTCCATACTTTGGTTGCACCCCTGGTCAAGCATAAGCAATGGCGTCTACTGCCCCAATCTGCAGTTTTGGCATCTTACTGTCTAGGTTACCTGGTGACAAATTTCATTTTCCATAAGATACAGTTACAATAGTTTTCCCACTGAAGGATTTCTGTGAGTGAGTAGCAGCAAGGAAACTCTTTCCTAATCTTAATAGGTTGATTGCTAATCAGGTTTTTAAACCATTTGAATTATTTATTACTGGAGAATTTATTACTGGAAAATGGCAGTATGTTCAGTTAAAACATCTCTTGATTCCACTGTTTGTTACAAATGACCTAACACCACCTAAAACATCTGAATTCTACTGAATGTTTTAAAAGGGTTGATTGTCAGCTTGGTATGTTGGAAGTATAAATTATGGAAGGAACAGTTATGTATTGGATATAGACTTGCCCTATTATCATCCTATTTTGGTTTAATGTCAAGTTAGTTAATATCGTTTTAAGAAGTCTAATGCAATTTAAAGCTGTAAATATGATTCTGAATTGTAGATAAACCATTTGAAATTTATCACTATATAAAGAACTATATTAAGCATGGAGTACATAAAAACATACTCTTTTATGATAGAAGAATAACACTACCTTGAATCTACAGATTGATTAAAAATATTCCCCTTCCACCTATTAACTGAATCTTTATGTCATGAGTGCCGTTGAGCTGAAGTCATCAGCGCAATGGCACACATGACAATAGCAAGGAAACAGGGGAAGGGGCTCAAGATAAGTAGCCATCAACTCACAACGACTGAAGGTCAAGAAACAATAGCTAAACGGATCGCGGAGCACACCCAAGCCATTAACGCTAATACAACGGAGATCGCCCAGCTGACAGCAATCACCGGAGGAATAGAGAAACCGATGATGGGCGATCCCGGAACGCCAGCAGGGCCTCGCAACCTCTCACCCACCGGCAAGTCAACGTATTGGACAAAGGGGGGTGACGTGACCGCGAGTGAGGGGGCGCTGACCGGCGCAGGGTATTTAAACCCCGCACCGGCGCGCTCCTGTCACTCTCAGCTTTTTTCCGATGCTGTACCTGCGCTGTGAATAAACCAGAGCCTGTTCCACCGAACCAGTGTCTGAGCATTATTCAGAGGTAGGCAGCGCATGACACTTTATGATATAATGAAAAGGCTGATCAATATGATTCCACGTGGTCAACATTTAATGCTGTGTTTAAAAACTTAAGTTCAGCATTATTATTACTCTTTGAGTGAGATGGGTGGTGACTAAATTCGAAATATAAATATAAATATAATTTTTTTCCTTATTTACTTTTCATTTGTTTTTGTTCTTTATATTTTTTCCCCTCCTTTTTGCATATACTGTATACAGCATACCTCGAAGCTTCAACTGGTACAGAATGCAGCTGCATGAGCAATGATGGGCATGCTTTGGTATGCCCATGTAACACCTCTGCTTCACAAGCTGCACTGATTGCCAGTTTGCTTCTGGGTGAGATTTAAGGTGCTGGTTACCTGAGGGATCACCTATCTCCCATAGTATCTGCCTACCCAATTCAATCTGGCAGGGTTGGTGTACTCCAGATTTCTTCAATTAAGCAATGCCATCTATTGGCACCCTGAAAGCACACCTTCTTTATCACAGCACCTGCCCTATGGAATGAGGTTGCCCCCAAGAACTGAACAACCCCAACCAGCTGGTGTTTTGAAGGGGTTGAAGACCTGGATCTTCACCCAGGTCTTTGGTAGGGATGACTGAACCCTCCTTTTAACTTAGGTTATTTTATTTTATTTCCACCAGTTTCTCATTTTGCTATCTCTACCCTTTTTTGTTTCCTGTTACTTTTATTGTCATGTTTTCATGTTTTAAATCATTTGTAAACTGCCCACAGTTGCTGGAATTTGGGTGACATATAAATTTAATAAATAATAATAATACTGAAGCAAAATAAATAAATCCCTTTTAAAATGTCTGAAGCACCTTTAAAATGGCTTAAATTCAATAATGCATAACAGAAATCCCATGATCTGGAGTGATAATAACAAAATAATACTGAAGCACAAAGTCGGACAAAATATTGGTAATACAGAATTTTAGCTATGCAGGTACTTTAATGTATTTGGTATAAATAATGGTTCTTGAGAACTAAGTCAATTGTTGAAAGAAAACATATCTTCTGCATATCCAAGTATATAATGCTGAACTAATGCCATTCATTCATGGTTAAAGAGTGGAATGCATGTTTTGAGGGATGGAAAAGCCATAACGAATGATGCATCCATTCAAATTTGATGGCAATCATGGCACAACCCTATATTGATTCACCCAGAATAAAATCCTCCTGAATTTAATGGGATGCAATCTCATGACTGTCTCAAAATAGGATATAGAATTCATGTATATTAAATTCAAGATATAACATTACAAAGCATTCTTTGAACATGTGACCTTTAGAATATCCATCATAGATAATTCCAGAGTTCTAAAGTATTGGCAGTTTATTCTTTATACTGTCTTTCTGATTCTTATTCATCATTGCAGCAAGAAACTTTCTAATTTTCATTTTGGATTTTTATGTGTAAGAACTATGAGTTCCAGTCATCTGTGTTCCAAATTCTTTATTTTTATCTTCATTTTCCTTTGTGCCAAGTTCTTGTTACTTAATTTCAGAGTTCTGGAACCTACATACAAAATATATTTCAGAAACCTAATGTCTGGTAACTCCTGAATTCCAAAAGAGAATATCAACTATAAAACCAATTAAGTACAAGATGGAAATTGATGGGAACACCAAGTGCTTAATATATGAGAAGCATTTCATCTTCTAAGCATTAACTGTCAGAAGAGCATCTTGCAATTACAGGAGTCAGGAAAATCAACACCTCAAATCTGTGGATATGTATTTGTGATTTGATCAATTACACAAATCTCTTTAAAGATACTTTTCCAAAGATAAGCTGTATTACTAATTATGTCTCAGCACATGAGGTTCTGGATAGTTTTTTTTTTTTTGTCCTGAGCCTGTGACTATGTGATGGTTTACAAGCCAGAACTATGATAGCTTACAATAATGCCCTGAGCCATCTGCCACTACAGATGCCAGGCTATGAAATGCCACCTTCATTATCAGTTTTGATACTGAGAAATCTCCTAGTTCCATCTCTTAAAGCTGATCAAATATTGAGATTAATCACACAGGATCCAAAACTTGTTTAGGAGGCAAATGCAGAGAAACATGGCCAAAAATCAAACTTAAACCAGGCTTAGTTGTCCACACATAAAACTTACCTCTGAGGATCGGTGTGTGTGGGGAGGGAACTATAATATTCTCCAGAAAGTGGCCATTGACTTTTCTTGGCTATATTGCATTGCATAGTACTTTCTACAATTATGCATATGGAAGAGTTTGCTGGAAAGCAGCTCTGTTGGCTTGGGACTGAGTCTGAAACTGAAATTTTCAGTAAGAACTATTTGAGTCAATATACAAAAGTCTTCTACTTTCTCCTTCATCAAAAATCCTAGTGGATTACAAAAGTTAAATCCATGGTGAGTTCTACTTGATTGCACTGGATGCTTCCTCAGAATGATCTTAAATTAATCAAAATCTTATCAGAAATCTCTATTACAACAAATATTACTATGATATGCATAATACGTATGCATTATTGTTACTTCTAGTGAAAGTTTTTTGATTATAGTAACTGAATTATTGAGCTTACAATAAGAACAAGTTTGCCTAAGCTATTACAGTTCCCCCTTCCAGGCATTAGAAAATACAGGCAATCAAGTCTTTGCATGAAATATTTTATGTAACTCAATATCATGAACCAAAAGTTTCTACAAAATAAATCTGAAATTTGTGGAGTCCTTGGTGCTCTCTGAGCTTGGTTGTTCGCTTGCAGATGTTTCATTACCCGACTAGGTAACATCATCAGTACTAGTGAGTGTGCCATCCTTCCAGGAATTCCCTGGAAACTTGGCATTCAGACAAATTTATTTATTTATTTATTTATCTAATTTATCCCCGCCCATCTCCTCCCGTCAGAGGCCTCTGGGCGGTTTACAACCATCAGCCATCAATAGACACATAGAGATAAACCACATTTACACACCATTCAAAAGAGACAATAAAAAAGCTAAGAAGGAAACAGAAAGACCAGAACTCCTCTCCAGCAGTCCACACCCAGATAAGCAGAGATTAACATCAGAGAAACAATATCCTAATCAAGGAACTACCAAGGAGAAAGCCACACCCCCACCAACACTGGGAGGGCAAGCTACTGTGTATAAACAGGGAGCAAACCCCACTTCCTTCTAGCACTGAAGATGTTGCCTAGTTGGGCAATGAAATGTCTGCAAGCAAACAACTAAGCTCAGACAGCACCAAGGACTCCACAGTTCAACCCTGAGCTACGGATATTCTCTTCTATTGAAATCTTAAATTTGCAGATCAATGCCTGAAAACAGATGATTGCTTTTGCCAAATTCTTAAATGTTTTACTTGCCAAACTCCAAATTATGTTTTAGCTACTCAAGACATCTTAAATCAGGTATCAGTCTTATTCACTCTAAACTGTTGTAAGATTTACAAACAACTGGAATTGCAAATTGATTAACAGTACTACATGTGTCCATTTTTTAAAAAAATGGATGGTTGCTGTTCTCCATTTTACAAATTGGAGTGTTATTTAAGAAATATTCTGTGATTCCGTTTAGTTAGTTTTGTTTTATATGGCTAACTATATTATTGGTATTTTTAACAGCCTATTTTATAATATAATCTACTTTTGTTAATTTTATTGTATACTATTATAAACCCATACAATATACTATATATTACTGCATTATGATCATCTTATTTTGAAAACTGTTTTGATGAAGGCTTCACTCAAAAGGCATAATAATTAATTAATTAATTAATTAATTAATTAATTAATTAATCCATCCCCAGGAAGGTTGTTCATTGATCTTAATAAACATTTTGCCATAGGCTTTAAGGTTCTTTGTTAATGAGTAGAACAAAATAGGATGTCCTGAGAACAATTTAAAATAATGGACCCTTCAGGCAACTTGTTTAATAAACCAGATTTTATCATTAGTATATAAAATTATGTCATAAATGTCCTGCATTCAATAAGTCAGTGAGTAATGGTTTTCATTTGACACATTTCTAGCTTAATATCACGGTCAGATTTCTATCTCCAGTTACTACTTGAAGCATGTGTGTATATGTATGGATTCAAAAATAATGCTAGTAAAGTCAGATAGAATCTGGGATTCACTTGGGATTCTATTATTTCTCTTTCCCACTTCAGGCCCGATTAATGTTTCCAGTATTATTTCTACCTAGGAGATCACATATCAATATAGCTCCACAATTTGCACACATTTTGGAAAGCACCACATTTGGCATTTATTAAACATGTCTTGGCATGAATAATGGTGGTTTTGCAATTTTCACGAAGCTTTCAGTATCATACTATACAGGACTTCTACAAAATTAGGCTCAAAGTTGTAGATCAATGGGGTATGTGTCAAATCACTTTCGTAAGAATTGTCTTGAGCAAGCTGTGTTAGAATATAGCTGCAATATACCAACTGAGTGCCAACTCTCACTGTGAAATTCCAATTTGTAATGCTGAAAAATCATTTGCTTTGTTCAATATTATCTCTGTACCTACATGGATTTGGCAAAGTAATATCTTTTCAATGCTTTCTGATGTGGTAAATGGGTTTAAATCAAACACTTGCCTAGTTTAATCCTATGAACTATTGCACTGAAGTTCAAATGGAAAAATCTGAGTGCAAAGAGAAGATGTGACCCATGCCAAATTTATTTTATTTATTTTATTCAATTTGTATGAGCGTCCATCCCAAACAAGTGACTCTGGGTGGCAAACAATCATAAAACCAATTAAAAACAGAATTATAATCACAATATTTTAAAAAATTAAATACATAGAGCAGTTGAGAAAATATTATAATCCATAGATGTTAACATAACCAGGAAATGGGGCCCTTCACACACTTGGGACCCCAGGTTCGGATGCATATCCAGGTCTTCAAGGCCTTATGAAAGGCCAACAGGGTCGGGGCCATCCTGTGATGGAATGTATTTCTGAAGGGGAGGGTGATGTTATGGGGATCACTGGTGAAGAAGGAGGGGGCCTTTTTCCCTCCAGGGGGAAAAGTGCACACACAGTGTGGAAACCCTTCAGCTCCCAGCCAAGAAGATCAGAAAAGAACCGCCTTAGTGTTCTGGAGTTTTTCCATTAGAGTTTAGTAGTTTGGTTTCAGTTTGGCAGGATTCTGTCTATAGGGTACAACAATAAATAGTAGAATTCGATCCCTGACTCAGTGTAGTTCTTCGCCCCACATTCCTAACACATCCTTATCTCTGGAGGGAGAATGTTCCAGAGGACAGGCACTTTAGCAAAAAAGGCACACCTCCTGCTCCCCGCCAGCTGACATCCTTGGCTGATGGGACCCACAGCATGCCCATCCTGCCGGACAGGATTGGAGAGGTAGAAACAACTGGGAGAAGATGGTCCCTCAGGTAACCCAGACTCAATCCATGAAGGGTTTTAAAGGTGACAACGAGCACCTTGAATTGCACCTGGAAACACACTGACAACCAATGCAGCTCATAAAGCAGTGGTGTTACGTGGGCTGAGTAACCACACTATTTACTACCCTTGCAGCTGCATTCTGCACCAGCTGAAGCTTCCAAATAATATTGCTCTTGTATTCCTGGCTATGTAAATGTGGAATCTCCAGATGCAATTCTTTTGCCAACAGCAGGATGTGAAAGTCTATACACATTTACCCAAAAGTAAGTCTTACTGAATTCAGTGGAGCTTCCTTCAAAGGTTTATATCATAACATTACAACTCAAGTGTTCTGCAATCTTGGAGCTGTGAACACAGCTATGCTTAAAATCCATTTTAAGAGAAATGTCTGTATGAAACTAAACATGCACTCAGTAAAAAAACTACTCAACATGGAAGAAGTGGAGCTTCAAATAAAGTTTATACCAAACCATTAAACTTTAACTTTAATCCATAATAATCCATAAAGCTCTGTAAAATGGCAGATAGCTGACATCTAAAGGCATAAGGCCTAAAATTGGACATGATTATTGTGACTGATAATGATTACACTTGTTAAAGAAGCTCACTCAATCAGTAGGCGTTTAACTCTGTGTGTGCATGCATATGCATTGAGGCGTACCTACATACATACATGCACACATACTATATAGATGGAATGAAAATTGCTTCATGCAGGCCTCAAATGGTGCTTAATTTTTTTTTACTTTTCTTACTCTTTGGATTAGCTTTCTGATTTGAGTTGCTCACATTTATTTTGAGAGACTCCATGTATTGCCTAAATAAATAGATGTTTCATTTCCAGCCACAGAGTGCTGCTAATATATTGGGTGTATTATATTTGTGTGTGTATGTATTTTCCTAATGCATCTTTCACAAAGCTTTAAATTTGATCATGTTCGCTACATTGCAATAAAGCTATTGCCACTACAAACTTGTAACAGTAATGGATAGCAGCCTTCAGGGAATACATTTTGGAGGAATTTATTTCACCTCATGTTGCTTAGCCACCCAAGGAATGAATTTGTTTCCATGACAGATATGGACTACATGGATCATTTTCAAAATAGTCCTGAGGCTCCATAAATCAATATCCAGGGAGAAATATAAGATTATACTATTTCTCCTATTTTCATTAATCCTTCTTGTTTCTATTGTAGAGCCATGAATTGAATAATGCTTTATTAAGTCATTAAGGAGTCATCTAAAATTTCCTTACTCTGGAGTCCCATACGTATTTGCACATAGGTAAGTTCCATTGAGCTGAGTAAATATTAGTAAGATTGCCCAGTAGATCACTGAGTACTGTAAACATATGGTAGCTTTTAGCTTATGGATCCAATTTGTCATAGGCGGGGGTGAAATTGGTTCCAAGGTCACCATTTAAGAGAATTAACATCTGTTCCTAGTATTTCAGACTAAACACAACAATTCATCATGATATATCATCAGATTGTTATAAAATTGCCTTCTATAGCCTGGTATCCTCAAGATGCGGTACAACTGAAACCTAGGACCTTTTCCACATTTGCCTAACCACAATATAAGCACAGGTCTTTGTTCTGTTGCCTGAGTTCTGTCTCCAGCAACAGTCTTTAGACATCTTGACCTGTACCAGTGTTAAAGTCATGTTTTCTCCCCAAAATCATATCTAACAGCAGGTGCAAATGAGTAAAAATTGTTCCACTTCACCATTACATCAAAGGTGAAGTCTGATGACCGAGTAATGATCAGTCTCACTGCCACCACTCTAACCTAGTTTGCCTGAAGGGAGCATTCTTCCAACAGCAGGACTGCAACAGTGGTCTATCAAAATTGTGCAATAGTGCTAAATTATTCAGCTGGCAGTTCTATGGCCCTTGCCAGTTTAGTGCAAGGCTGAAATGCCAAAGCAGAAGAATTATGGGACCAACTCACCCCCCTCCCAACAGAGCACAGAGGAATCCAAAATTCAGCCAAAATTTTGCCTATATAAATAAGGAAAGGAAGGAAAGATAAATCTGTAAGTGTTGTTTGTGACTTGGAGTCCAGTCTTAATGTGCTGAAGAGGAATGACAATGAAGCCAGAGAAAGCAACCATCACGTTGCTTATCATGAACTGCATACATAACATCAGGATAGCATCATTAGTAGTAAATCAGAACAGACATATGAGATGCAAGTTAAGAAATGGGAGCAGCAAATTTAGTTCTGGTATAGCTTTTGGCAGACTCAGGGATGGGTGGGATAAAACCCTTATAATGAAATCTGGATTTTGCAGTCTGAGAGTTGCATGCCAGATTGGCAGAAGCTGTTATGAAGTATTAGCAACGGTTCCCCCCCCCCTTTTTTTGCAATTTAAATTCCCTTTATTGCAATTTTCTATGACTATATTACTGAAACTTCTTTTCCGGACTACTGTCTGAATATGAAAGAACATTCCTGGTTAATTCCCTGAAAAATTTGGATTCAAATACAAGATAGAGGCATTATGAATATAATGCAAATTCTTTTTAGCAATGCTGACCTGGAAAGCTGTGACAGTGCATAGCTAATTCAAACTATACTATAAGTAAGAAGAGTAGCCTGGTTGCTGCTAAAGATGCATATTCAGATATGCATTTTGTGATATATGAAATGCGGAGGATTGCACCCTAGCATTCACGGTGTTGAAGGAGCTAGTAGAAGTGATCTCAGAACCACTGACTACAATCATGGAAAAGAGCACATACCCCAATATTCAAAAAGGTGAAGAAGAGCCCAGGAAACTACAGGATGGCAGGGCCAGCTCTAGACATTTTAGTGCTCTAGGTAAAGTCATTTTCTGACACCCCCTGGGTTTTGGGTCATCTTCCATTTTGTTAGGAATTTCAAAAAGGCAGCCTCTTGTTTCTTTTTTCTCTTCGAGTTTTTGAGCTTTACACTTCTGATTTTTAACCCAGACATTTTTTTTTCTTTTCTTGGACATTTTCACCTGATTTCTACAGTTTTTTTTTAATCCATTCAATCGTGTCTGATTCTCGAAGACTGCCTGGACAAATCCCTGCAGTCTTCTTGGCAAGGTTTTTCAAAAGTGGTTTGCCATTGTGGAGTCTTTGGTGCTCTCTGAGCCTTGTTGTTTTCTTGCAGACATTTCATTGCCAGTCTGGGCAACATCTTCAGTGCAAAAAGGGAGAGGGCTTTGCTCTATGTTTATATACAGTGGGTTGCCCTCCTTGTGTTGGTGGGGGTGTTGTTCTCCCCTTGGGAGTTCCTTGATTGGGCTGTTGTTTGCTGATTGTTATTTCCCAGATTATGTGGGGAATAGATGAATCTTGGAAAGAAGTAATCAAAAAGTTATTTGCCACATCTGCCATCTATTCTGTCGTACTGTAGATGGTCTTCTGAAGAAATATAACCACAGTTCCCAGTATCTTCCCCATAGCTTTGTTAACATGGAGACATTGTTTCTTTGCATAGCACTTGCCAACAACATCCTTGTCCATCATGCCAAGTCACATATTTTCCTCCAGACCCCTGTGGCATCTGTATGGTGCCAGAAGTCATATGGGTTTATTCTCCATCTCATTCCATTCCTGTCTTCCTGCCATGGAAGATCAGACATGGCTGATAAAATATAACTAATAATCATACTCTCTCATGTGGTATGCAGTGTTCAGACATGACCAGATAAGATGAACTGGAGAATAATAACCACATACAAATGAATCATTTCCCATGGCAACTGATGATCCTGCATCAGCCCAAGAATATTTTGGTAATTTTGAGACAGAACCTAAATACATTACATCTATTATTCCCTCTTTTTCTTTCTTTCTTTCCCTGGAAAATAAGAAATCATAGGCAAGATTCCTTCATTCAAGCATGTCTAATTTATCAGGATGCTTGACAGAAAATAATCTGTTTGAGGCATACGCAGAAAAACTCTTAGTACTAACTTGATGGATGAGACACAGAACAAATGTATTTTTGCAAGACAGCTCTTCAGAGATAAACTCTTTGAAACACTTCAGTATAAAAATGCTTTCAAGTAGCCTTCACTTTGATTATTGTTTCTGGTAAGTACTGAGTAATTAATGGGATACAAACTTAAAGCCCAACAAGAGAGTCATTCTGTGCTAGGTAAACCTAAAAATTATTTTAAAATTAGTAAAGATAAAGGGGTGTGTGTGTGTGTGTGTTTGTGTGTGTACACACATATTGTCATTTCCTTTCAGGATGTGCTAAGTGGTTCCTTACTTTTGTTTAAAATTGTTCTCCTCAGAATATCCGCTCAAGATGAAGCACTGATTTTAAAAGCACCCTGGGAACAATAGATAAACACCAGTTTTATGTACATGTATAAAGCATCCCCTATTCATCTTTTTACAAAGCAAACAACCTTAGTATAGTTACAGTATATTTATCAAGGCAAGGTTTCATAGAGATATTGCCAATTTGACTGAAATCGCTAACTTACAAACCAGTTTATATGTTTCAAATTTAGCTAGAAATGTTTTGTCCCAATTACCATAGCTTTTACATCAATCATCATGCTTAGACTGAGCATCTCTGGGGACTAGCTGGGGTAACTGAGGCAGCTGCCAGACTTGGTGCTTCTTCATGCAGCACTGAGCCCAGCTGTTCAAACAGAGCTAAAGAAGGGAGGTGGAATATTGGCAGAAGTTACGATTATGCTTGGTCTTTTACAAGATTATTGGAGAGAGGGTGGCCAACTGGTGATAGTGCTCATGCACACATGAACTTTTCTTCCTTTTTAAGGATGAGCTTGTAGTTAAGTGAAACATTGGGCTTGCAAGGGACTGCTTCTGCTCTTTATTCCTCCTTAAATCTTTCTACAACTTTCTACAGGTTTTTTGAGCACTGATGCAAAGAGGAAAGAAGACAACAAAAGACAACAACCCTTTTGGGGAGATGGGCATTGATAAAAATTTGAAAAATAAATAAATAAACAAACAAGCATCTGCTTCAATTACCCAGATTAGTGCTTCTCTACTCAGTGGTAAGACTTTAAAATACAAAATCATCCATGATAAATAATTTCAGAGTAAAAATACATATTGTGTTTAATACATTGTGTGCACATGACTTTTTGATTCTAGTGTATCTTAGTTTAAATTAGATATGGAGTCTAGAACTGAATCAGGATCACTGTTATTTTTTATTTTATTCTGTGCCTTCAAATCAGTTTTGACTCCTAACGATTTGAAAGTCTGTACAATTTTCTTGGGAAGATCTTGGGAAGTAGTTTGCCATGGCCTTCTTCCTAGGGAGAAAAGAAAGTAAGTAGCTCAGAGTCACCCAGCTGGCTTCATGCCTAAGGCATGACTAGAACTGACAGACTCCTTATTTCTAACCTGATGCCTTTAACCCAGTGTTTTTCAACCTTGGCAACTTTAAGATGCATGTTCTACTCCCAGAATTCCTCAGACAGTATGCTAGCTGGGGAATTCTGAGAGTTGAAGTCCATGCATCTTACTGTAAAGTTGCCAAGGTTGAAAAACATTGCTTTAACCACTGCACTACCCTGACTCTCCAGTGTGATATTGGAAAACTTAAATATTCTTTTCACCTGGCTTACTTCAGAATCCCCACCTTACATGATCAAAAGAAAATCTGGAAAAAATATGGAAAGCCCTCATTCCTGACATCAGAGATTTTCAGCAGTTACCTATCATGCCCCATGTTGGCTCTGGATCTCTGTGTCCCCACAGTTTATTCTTGCAAATTATGCCATTGCAATGTGTCATCATAAGTATATTAAAATATATGCCATTATAGTTGTTGAGATATACCAACCATTATAACTTTTATGCATTTGTTACATAGGCAGCAATGTCCAAGATTAAGATGGCACATATCAAAAGAAGTAAAAAATAAATTCAGGAAACAATGGATTAGAGGCTAAAATCCAAACTCTGAAACATTGGGATGCAAATTACATAAAAAGCCAAAAAAAATATAACATTGAAATCCTTAAAAGTACCAATTGTTTAGTTTTTTCATGGAAAGTTTTTAGAAAAGTTAGGTGAGAATGTATATACTTTAGAAGAAATCCTTTCATTTCAAACCAAGTGTGGAATTAAATAGGATTCTGGAAAATAAGAGCATTTAACTCCAAATGGAGAACTCTCTAACAATTTTAGCACTAAAAAGTGTTAAATCTCCATCATTCATTGCTTTCTTTGAAGCTTATTTAAGCTATCTGTGAAAATAATATACAAAAGACCGAATGGTGAGATAAAGTGAACAGCTATGGATCAACAGCAACAGATCTGACATATTTTCATCCAGCATGAAGCCTTCATTATAGCTGTCACAATTCTAATCATTTCAAATATTTTCTAAGAGGCCCAGATGCAAAAAAGATGGCAATTACTTCCTGTGCTTTAATTTTAAAAAAATACATTACTGCAGCTAGATATACAAGAAGGCAAAGGCAATTTATAAACATTGTTTTACTGACTTATGAAAGTTCTATCATGGCAACTCTTCCATTTGCCTGTCAAAGATCTGAAATTATCATACAGTGGATACAAATTGTTAACATGGAAATTAAAATAGTATCAGCTGAACATCTGCCCTATTTTATAAAGGAGATGCTATCAACAGTAGTCATGATGGCTCTGCATTACCATTAACAGAGAATTTAAGTCAAAAGGTGCCTTTGTATCGTAGCCCGGCTTACAAACATATTTTGAGGTTTTGGATAGGACAGAGAAAGCTAGATGGGGTTGATGCAACATGGCTCTTCTTAGGTTCTTCTGTCGGTACAGGCAATCTTCCCCCCTGCTTGCTCTCGTAACATGCTGGCCCACTAGGGTTGTTGTTGTGGGGAAAATAGGAGGAGGAAATTTGATTCACTGCCAGTTGTTTGTTTATCTCTTTGGACATCTTCCTCCTCCTTCCTCTGCTCTTTTTCCCCATTCCTTGTTGGAATGAGTATGTGATGCACTCCCTTCCAGTTAAGGTTACTTTCTTTGTGTGGTAGTGCTGGCTTTTTTCCTGAGGTGCTGGCTATAGCCTTCTAGAATTTTTTATTTTCCTTTAGTACAGTAGTCAGCCTCTAGCCTCAGGAGGTGACTTGGGCTTTTGGTAAGATTGCTTCCTAGCAGCCATCCATGGCTTACTGATCCCAGGTGTTTTTTTGGTTTACTGAGAAATTCTGGGAGATGAAGCAGCAAAAGTGATGCCTGGAGTACTCATAGAGTAAGACTGGAAGGGAACCTGACCAAGACAGGAACAAATTCCAGTTCATGTAATAAGAAAAGGAGAGTGCCTGAAGTCTCTTCTCTTATTGAGTCAGTGGGATGGCAGGTAGACCTCTATATCTTCCAGCTTGCTGCTGTGGCTGTTTTGCACAGGACTTTGCTGATGAAGTCGTTCAAATTTGCTGAAATCTTGATTCTTCATGGGTTGTGTCTGAGATGGCAACTAAGGCAGCATCTTGCTATGTTATCTGGGGCATCTTTTGGCCTGAAAACTCAGATGAAGTGAATAGAGTGCTCTCTGGCATGAATCTTGCCACCTATGGTTAAACCTATGCCCTCCTTGCTCCTACCTGGGGTTGGAGTCAATGTGGCAGGCTGGAGCCTAGTCATTGCCCTACTTCAATGGGTGGGTGATTCCCACAATCTTGAAAGACTTTGTGGTACATCCTGTTCTCAAGATATGGATGTTCTTGGACCTGGATGTTCTTGAAAACTATCACCAAGTTTCTAATCTTCCCATTTTGGAGAAGGTTTTTTGAATGTGCGATAGGGATTCAGCAGCAGAGTGCAATAGAAGAAACAGCTTATTTGGACTGCTTTCAGTTAGGATTAAGGCCTGGGAAAAGGAGAGCAACTGGTGCACTACCTGTTACACCTCTCAGTGGCTCTTGCTAACTTCAACCATAGTAACTTGCAGGGTTGGGAATTGGAGATATCATTTTATAGAGGTTCTTCTCTTCTTCAGTGGTTGGTCCAGTCAGTACTTGTGAAGGAGGAGAGGATAACTTCCAGGTTACTTTCTTTTTGAATGTCACATAGTTTGCTCCTCTCCACACTGTTCTTTAACATCCACACTGTTACCAGTATTTTGAGGTGAAGTGTCATCAATATCTCACTGCAGTGTATGGTGTCTGGCTGCAGATAGCATTGGTCTTATCCCAGTATCTATAGCCTAATGGATTCTGGATGGGATGAAACAGGCTAAATGTGAACATAAGACAGAGTTGCTGTTTGTTCACTGTGGCTTTCTGCTGAGCCATTGTTGTTTCTTGAGGGAGAAGCACTGTATCAGATGGAGTCAGTTACTTGGATGTCCTTCTAGACTTACAGCAGCTACTGGATACTCACATGCAGTCCTTATCAAGAAAGTCTTTGTCTAGATTTGGTAGGTGCACTAGCTGAAATCTATCTGGAGTGAGAGAATCTTGTTATGGTGATTCACATTTTGTCACCACTTGTCTGCTAATGTTCTACATAGTGCTAACTTTGAAGATCACCCATAAGTAGCAACTGGTTCAAAATTCTGTGGCCTGCTTATTGGCTGGCAGTAAGAGTTTGATATGATTCAAGAGACTGTTTTATAAATATCCAGTCCCAAATGTTACTGTTATCACTGAAGACACTAATGTCCTAGCCAGTTCTTTGGAAAGTTGTTAAAAAAAATAGAAAATCTCTGCCTTATTGTACCAGGAATATATTGG
Organism: Candoia aspera; assembly: GCF_035149785.1. Taxonomy (NCBI): domain Eukaryota; kingdom Metazoa; phylum Chordata; class Lepidosauria; order Squamata; family Candoiidae; genus Candoia; species Candoia aspera. The sequence goes on along the minus strand of NC_086159.1, from coordinate 52,981,355 downwards.
TTCTAAACTGAAAATAGTTGAGTACTTGGGATTAGTGTAATCCTACCCCATCCATTTCAATTAATCTTGTTAAAGAGAACTCTGTGAGAATTGTACTTGGAAAAGAATTACTTTGGTTTATGTAGCTGCCGAAGACCTGATATTGGGGCTTGCCACCATGAGGATGTTACACCTGTATCACAGGCTCCTGTGAAAAGATTTCTGAGTGCAATTCAAAGTTTTGATTTTATGGCTTGGTGCCTAAGTATCTAAGGGATTATCCTTTCCAACCAAAGAAGGCCTGTCTGAGGCCTTCTTCCTGGGGGAAAAATTGTTGGTGGTAGACAATTTTAATGAGTTATGGAGGACTGAAGTCAGAAGAAGATGCTTTCTGGAAATGGCTTCCCTCAAGAAGCTGGACTAGCCCCTTCTGTGGTCACTTTCCTGAAGTTGTTTAAAACAGAGCTATTCTGGAGTTTATTTGAGAACTAATGGAATGCTACCTTCTGTGCTTCAGTTTGTTATGGTTGTTGTTCTTTGTTGTTTTATCTGGTTTTATATTTACTGAGGACATTAGAATTATTTGCATTGTATAGTTTATTGTTCTTAGATACAAAATTTCAACAAAATAGTTGAAATGAATGCAAAATATTCATTTATCCAATCTAAGTTTTCCTGTAAGGAATGTACTTAGAATCTCTGTCAGAACAGGGCTGGTATCTATTTTTTTAAAGGCAAATTAAACTGATGACAGGAAAATTATCTGTTCAGAAGTGGTTCAGATCCTCAGTGTTGTGAATGGAATATTATACATATTGTTTGCAAATAGGGAGCAGATCATTATACCATTTATTTTCATAGGCCAGAAAATATTCCATATTCATGTGCTATCTGCTGAAACATGGTTGTCCCCGTTTTGAAGTCAGCATACTTCTCTCATTGGACAATAGCCTGTATCTGGCTGCTTTGAGCCCTACTGGACAGTGTAAGCAATTAATATCACTTTGCTTTGATTCGAACAATGATAACTACATGGAAATAGGCTTTGTATAGTTGTGTCCAGATTGATGTTGAAGAAATGCTATGACGTCAATCAGATTTTGAGAAGCTCCTTCTTATTTATTTTAATTCGGAAAGAAAGATGGAATGGGGATAATAGGAAATATTAACAGGAAAAAAAGGAAATTGTACTCTATTTTTCTTCTTTTTAAGGGAAGCTATGGGGATAATTATTATGATGAATTATGTTGCTTGTCAGTGTGATCATCCAACAAGAAACCATTCTACAATACTGTGTCCTGGTCTGTAATGCTAGTTTCCTTATATGACACTGGACAAATAATCCTTTTTTTCTACCTTATTTCCCCTCTAAGCTTCCCTCTCATGCCTGCACTAGGAAATACATCACACAGATAGAATGGTTGCAGGCTGCACTCTCATACCGTATGAGTTACTTCAACTCAGCTGCTGATAACCAAAGTCCTCTGGAAAAAAAGTGCCTTCAGAATGGAGCTTTCAGTGCTCTTTGGGAAAGAAAACGTAGATCCAAATACCAGCTATTTAGCAACTATTTTATATGGCAATTTGGGTTAAATGAAGCAATAATAAATGACAAGCAGGATAATTGCTGCCAGTTAACGATCAGTTAGAGAAACATAAGGCTAAAACTTATTCATTAATTGTTTGGAAATGTCTGACCTGGAGCCATTATATGTATTCTATGTCACAGAAAATTAAAGAACTAAAAAAATATATTTCATTTGCTCATTGGTACAGGCTGCACCACACATTATACAGTGCTATACCTGTCTGTTCAGAAGTAAATTCCATGCAGTTCATTTGGCCTTGAAAATGTACATAGAGTTGCAGCATTAGGTTTTGCTGTTTGTTGTGCAATTTTTTATTTATTTATTTGTGCCTTCAAGTCAGTGTTGACTCCTGGTGACTGCCTGGACTAGTCCCTGCAGTTTTCTTGGCAAGGTTTTTTGGAACTGGTTTACCATTGCCTCCTTCCTAGGGTGGAGAGTGACTGGCTTGAGGTCACCCAGCTGGCTTTGTGCCTAAGGTGGGAATAGAACTCATGGTCTCCCAATTTCTAGCCTGGTGCCTTAACCACTACACCAAACTGGCTCTCATTATGCAACATTATAATAGTCAATACATAATTAGTTTCTATATCTTAATTCTTTGGTCAATGAAAACTTTTTTTTTTTTTTGGTAGAGTAAGGACAGTCTGGCTTAAAGAAGGCATATTTAGATCACACTTCTCTGAGTAGTGCAATTTCACACATATTCAAATTCCTATTTTTAAAATCAGCAGTGCTTAATAAAGGGTAAGTTTGGCTCACTTTTGCCATTTTTTAAAAAAAGAAAAACTGATGAAAACAGAATTAAAATGGATAAAACACAGGCTTTGTTTTGTCCATTTCAGTGGCCTTAGAAAAATAGAAAAGTATTCTGTGCACACTTCCTTGGGACTAAATCTCACACATTGCAGTGGGATTTACTTCTCAGTAGACAAGCTGAGCTATTAAACTATATAATCTCCAGAAGCTAATACAGATGACAAATTATGTATTATTTGCATAGTGATGATACTAAGTTATATTCAAATTGCATTTATTCCAAGTCCTACCTTTTGCTAAAAAAAAATAGATCTGCTTACTTCGTATTTGAAATGGGGTGTTCACCTGTCTCATTCAGCAGTAACCCTCTAAAAGTCTTCTATGTTGGTCAAAGACAAAAGTCCTGTTGTTAGAAGGAAGAATGTTACAATCTGACATGTGTTAGTTCTTCAAGTGCATCCTCTGAATATGTATTCATAATAGAGAAGGTTACATCCAGACCCTGTCAACAGGGCATATAGTATTAGACTATTTTTCATTCAAGTTCATTTAGTGAGAGTTTTCACCCTATTTGACATGCAAATTGTTAATAATCTATTTGTTTTCAGAAATTCAAACTCTCTCCTGCATTCAAGAGCATACATTCTGTCTTCCAACTTATCCTACTAATTTGTTTCCTAACTTCTCAAAATCTACCTTTTAAAAATGAAATAACTCCTTTGCATTTCTGTTTCTGATTGCTCTTGCAAATTAAATGAAACCAAACTAACATATAATCACTTTGCCTAAAAATAATTCCAACCAATCATCTGATGTTTCATATCTTCTCTTTTCAATGTCCTCAATCTCTGTCAATCCTTACAATTTGCTGGCATCAGAGTCACCCCATGCTAATCAAATAACTTTTTGGTGGAAAAAATGTCAATTACTAAGCATATGGTTAAAGCAGTGTAAGAATAGATTCACATAAGGAGTCCTACCCCAAATATGTTTCCTTTTTTTCTCAATTTGTAGTTCAAATAATGATTTTATGATGATAGGTATGACAGTGTGAAGCTACCAGCATTTTTTTAGTTTTTCCTAGTGGGAAGTAAGGGAAACAGCTTGTTTGACACTACTATATGCTGGATACCACAAACTATGCTGAGTGAGAGGGTGAAAATAGGAGTAATAAGAAAAAGGAGGAAGAGGATTTTCTTTCCAACTATTTTTTTAAAAAGCCATATTGAGAAAGATACTTTTTAAATATTCTTCTACCTTTCCTCTAAGAAGCTTAAGGCAGCACAGAAGGTTGTCTTTCCAACTATTTTATTTTCACTTCAAACCAGAGAAACATTTTAAACCAAGGTGTTATAACTGACTTCAGTTGTATGTGAGCTCATCCATGATTTTCATGAAGGCTACCCAGTTACGAATCTTATTTTGTATTAGAGTTTAGATCTACTTTACATATATTCATTTTGACATAGGCTGAAATAGAAGTCTTAGTATTCTTGTATAAAGGAAGAAAAAATGTAAGAGAATTAACAGTGTCTAAGAAGTGGCTCTAAACTGATCAATTAAAAATAAAATCTTGCCTTGATCAAATAATATGCTATGCACACATATACACATCTGAACAAAAAGCAGAAAGTATTTCTTAAATAGATAATTCAGATATCTTGTCAAAACATACAGTCTTAGCTCACATATATGTCCAAGCTCAGATCTTCTGCTTTATTCATTCTACAGCTGAATCAAAGGGCTTATTAAAGACTCTCTTTTAAAGAATGTTATTAAGTTTCAAGACAAAGTTAAAAGCTACAAAAAAACAAAAAAACTACAAAAAAAATTAAAAAAAAAAGAACTAAAAAGGTGTGAAAACACAAGAGACTTTTTTTCCCCACAATTACAAAAAGATGTGACTTCTGACTTTTAACAGCAAGGATATACAAAAATTTCCACAATCAATCTCTTTATATTAAACCAAAACCACATTATTTCTATAAATCATTCCACTTTAGTACATTATAAAAATCACTAAGTACAGTTACTCTCCCCTTATATTAAAATAAAGAAAAAAAATCATATAGATCTCCTAAAACAACTTTTCCCCTTTAAAAGATAATACTTATTTAGTTATTCCCTTCCTACTACTATTCTATACATTTCTGTCTATTATAATAAAAATCAAACTAAAAAGCACAGAAATTGTCTGCCATAATACTTAATAGTACAACAGTTTTACTAATCTTATTCTTAATCAACCCAAAAGACAAAAACAAAACAGTAGCCTTAAATCAAATCGTATGGCTGCGAGAGCTGGACCATAAGGAAGGCTGAGAGAAGGAAGATCGATGCTTTTGAACTGTGGTGTTGGAGGAAAATTCTGAGAGTGCCTTGGACTGCAAGAAGATCAAACCAGTCCATCCTCCAGGAAATTAAGCCAGACTGCTCACTTGAGGGAATGATATTAAAGGCAAAACTGAAATACTTTGGCCACATAATGAGAAGACAGGACACCCTGGAGAAGATGCTGATGCTAGGAAGAGTGGAAGGCAAAAGGAAGAGGGGCCGACCAAGGGCAAGATGGATGGATGATATTCTAGAGGTGACGGACTCGTCCCTGGGGGAGCTGGGGGTGTTGACAGCCGACAGGAAGCTCTGGCGTAGGCTGGTCCATGAAGTCATGAAGAGTCGGAAGCGACTAAACGAATAAACAACAACAACAAAGCCACCCAAATCCTTCAAAGCAAATAACATCACTCAAACCCTTAGAGCAATCCAGATAAACATTCGTTAACCTTTATCCCACTTCAAAACAAACCAGATCATTTACATATCCCACAATGTCCACGGAGCTTTTCTCTTGAAAAAAATCAAACAACCCAACTGCCCCCCTCAAAAATTCCAGCTTCTATTCAAAAAACCTCCCATACATAATGACCCCTTCTTTTTCATGGCATTCGACCAGAAAGTCAATTTCACTTATTGCTTGCAGATCTCTCTCTCCCTTAAATTTCGCCAACTCCACTATCCGATCTTCATCCAGCATCTCAAAAGAAATCCCAATCTCACTCTCAGAAGAAACATTTTTATCAATATTGAATTCCTCAATTTCATCCACCACATCCCCAACCTGATGGCACATTTTACACCTCATATTTTCCACAATGTCCTGAATATCTTGCATAAAAGCTTGGTAGAAGTCAGAAGAAATCTGTTTAAAATCTTGGTGGAAATCAGAAAAAATCTTCCATGTCTCACACAGTAGATTATAATGCCCCCTAGGAGCTTAACTGAGAAAGTTGAACATATGGAAAAGTTCTGGAATGTATTTACACAAGCAAGAGTGAGACAGGCAGACAATTCTCATGGGAAAATAGAAACAGAAAGCTGAAGGTTCAAATCAGCCAATTCAATGTGTAGGAAAATGCTAATATCTTCAAATTTAGTACAAAAATAATAACAGGGAGACAACTGTTTACTCTCAATTATTCTTTGTATTTGGAAGGAAAATGAAACCCAAAACTTAAAAAAGAATTTTTTAAAAAGTAATCCCAAAAATAACTATAAACGCCATGATAGCCAGCTTCTCCTTGCTGTAGAAAGCCTCTCTTAGGGTACGCATAGTTTAAAAAACCATAAATTTGGTGATTTAGAACTGGGGTGGCTGGTCTTAGTGTCCCTTTAAGGTTACAGCGCAGCTTGGAAAATGAAATCCCCACCTCCCAGCTAGCTCTTACTAGTCAAATGCAAAACACTGTTTGCAATCTTCTGGCTGCAAGCAGCTGTCCGGAGGATAGATGAGGTGATTCCAGGTATTCCTCTTTATCCAGAAAACATTCCTGGGCTTCAGAAAAACCTGCCTGAGCCTGAAAAAAATTGCTGCATTGTCAGCTCCACCCACTAAGTCCACGGGCACAGCTGCTTAGTCAGCCATGTCCCCACTGGAAGCCTATTGTAGACTCTTCAATGCCAAAATATAGAACATAAATGTATGTACACAACACACCAAGAACAGAAACCATAAATTTACCTCAAATTACTTTATTGGATTGATGCTTCATTTTTTTAAAACCCTCTTTTCTTTAATATTTTATTTCAGTATTGTTCTGCATTGTACTGTACCCAAAATAGAGAAATGGAAAGAACCTGAATGAGAAGTTGAGATACATATTTTGATGGTTTAATTGACTCTAATGCTTTATGAAATGATAGATGCTAGGTATAAGAAAATGGGTAGGAAAATGTTATCACTTCAGTGCAATTCAGGGATTGTCATACAATGTCTGTAATAGAATCAGCATCAGATATAAAACAAGAATGGAAATTTAATCTGCCAGTTGGGAGGCAGTCATAACTATCTCATCCATCCTGCTCCCCATTATCTAATCTAAAAACAAATAAATTAACTTTCTAAAAACAAATATATTTAACTTTCTAAAACTGATGGTAGCAACTGATGGCAGCTGAGGAAGGAATTGGGAGTCTGCACAAAAAGCTTTGGGAAGGTTACAGGCTGCTGCAGGGAAGTTTTGAGATCATGTAAAATGTACTGTATATTGATATGCCTATAATACTCCGAAAATGAAATCCCCACCTCCCAGCTAGCTCTTACTAGTCAAATGCAAAACACTGTTTGCAATCTTCTGGCTGCAAGCAGCTGTCCGGAGGATAGATGAGGAAGGAATTGGGAGTCATTCATATTAGATGGAAGACAACCCAGTAGAAAGATATATCCGGATTAACAAGTTTTAGAAAACATGGAAATGTAACTGGTTATGAGCTGGGAGCTTAAACAGTGAATATGCCACTGGTCTAGAGTGACCAATTTTGAGTAGTCCTTGCTTACCAAACACTCGTTCAGCAACTGTTTGAAGTTATGACAGCGCTGAAAAACGAGACTTACAGCTGGTCCTTGAAATTGCAGCCATCACAGCATCCCCATGGTGATCTCAATTTTGGCACTTGACAACTGCCAAGTATTTGGCTTGCAGCATCCCTTGATCATGTGATTGCCATTTGCGACTTTCACAGCCAACTTCTGTCAAGCAAAGTCAATGGGAAAGCTGGCAGGAAGTTGCAAGTTGCAGTCATGTGATGTCACACTTAATGACTGTGGGTGATTCACTTAACAACTACAGTCAGAACTGACATCATAAGTCAGCCAGGTCACGTGACATTTTATTTTATGACCATGTCGCTTAGCAACAGAGTTGCCAGTCCCAACTGCAGTCAGTGAGGATTACCTGCATGTCACTTAAACATAGGATCATGTATGTATGTATATATACTCATTCTTTATATAGAGTGTGTGGATCCTACTCACATTCAATTACATCTCTACATAGCTTAAGAAGATTGCTTGCACCCAAAGTTTTTCCCTCGTCAAATCATGTGGACACCAACAAGGGAGTAATCTTTTAGGGCTAGCCAGATTCATGGTAAAATATAAACTCCTAATACAAACAGTTAGAAGAGTAAAGTAGGTACATACTTTCTCATTATAAAATCAGTAAATATTAAATGCTGGAAAATAAACCAGTACCAATATAATAAAATTTTATAAAGACACATATCAATTACTATGATACAGCAATGAAACAAACATTTAAAAGATACTTATTGACTTTAGTTCTGATGATAAAATGCTATATACTGTAAATCTATATACTTATATGGAAGAACCAGTCTGTCTGAATGATTTCAGGTCCCTAAGTTTCCCATTATTTTGTATCTTCTTATTCTTGAGTCTAAATTTTAAAACCTTGGCACATGCTGTGATATTCCCATGTAATATAAAATCTTATCTATTCTGTCTTTAATTGCGCCATTTTATCACTCCAAGCTGTCAGCTTGGCTCAGGAAAAGAATTGTTTGAGCTTATTTATCAACTACACTCCATATTCATTTGAATAAAACCATGACCCTGGTCTGAAAAGGAATCCTACAATTACTTCATTCATTTTGAGTGGTATAAAACAAAGAAAAATAAATAACCACCAATACTAAAAGCAAGAGTAGGCTTTGGTATAGAACATTTGCTAACATCACCAAGGGTTCATCCATTTTTCTCTGGATTGTCCAGTTTTCCATCATCTTCCAAAAGCTAAACAGCATAAGAGTTGATCTCTGTTTACAATCTCTGCTTAAAAAATTGAAGTTACCCAATAGCTTTAAATTTATCTTTTCTTTACCTGCCACCAATCTGGACTTTCAGAAACTTACAGTAGCAGTCACAGTACTTTATTACAGTCATTGCCCAGCTCAGAAATCAAAAGAAGAAAAAAGAAAACCAATTGTGAAGCAGCAAATAAAAACTCCAGTAAAACTCAGTAATTATAATATTGGAGTGATCAAAGTATGGCCACTCCAAATAGTAAAACAAAAATTAGTCATGTTAAGAGATATAAAATCACAAAGATTGGATCATAACAACTGTACATAAAAGGAATCTAGTAAAGGTAAAGGTAAAGGTTTCCCTTGACATTAAGTCCAGTCATGTCCGACTCTAGGCGGTGGTGCTTATCTCTGTTTCAAGCCAAAGAGCTGGTGTTTGTCCATAGACCCTTCCGTGGTCATGTGGCCGGCATGACTACACAGAACGCCGTTACCTGCCCGCCGAAGCGGTACCTATTAATCTACTCACATTTGCATGTTTTCGAACTGCTAGGTTGACAGGAGCTGGAACTAGCAACGGGAGCTCACCCCGTCACACGGATTTGAACCGCCAACCTTCTGATCAGCAAGCTCAGCAGCTCAGCGGTTTAACCCGCAGCGCCACTGCATCCCAGGAATCTAGATGACCTGAAAGGAATCTAGATGACCTGAAAATGGAACTAGATGAGGTGCTATTAGCTGCAGTTGGGCATCTTTATAAGATGAGAGCAGTATAACAAAATGTGGGTTAATGTTTCAGGAACTTCCGTTTGAGGGTATCGGCAAATGGGATACTCTAATTTCCCTCAAGAACAGCTATTGGGAGGGCATTAAATCTTTCCAGGGTTAAGACTATTCTAATTTTTAGAACTGTTATTTGTTTAGATATCTAGCTGGCTTGAAAAAAGATTAGTTATTGCCCAGGATCACACCTTTGGGTTAGGGTCAGGGTCAGGGTCAGGGTCAGGGTCAGGGTCAGGGTTAGGTTTGTTTGGGCTTCCAAATCCTTGGAGTGCTGTTTAAGGGCTGCCACTGCCCACTCATATCCCAACATCAGGATTGCATTTAGTGAGAAACCATGCATTTCAATTTCTCATGCAATGTTCTGCCCCAAGATTAAACAGAGTCATCACTTAAAATCAGAATTGTCATACCCACTAGGAGAAAATAACTTTAATCAATAAGAGAAGATGTATGTCCAAATATGATTTTCAATTTTGGTCACACCGGCCTCACAGCTAAACTTAACGTACCTATCCTATAGCCTGCTGATCTAACCATCAGTCAAAACTCTCCCCAGGCCTGCAACTAGGGTCTGTTTCACCTGGGGCAAACATGGATTCCACGCCCATGTTGGTGCCCCCAGCACTTATTTTGGCACCCCCCGCCCCGGTGCTCATTTTGGCACCTCCCAGCACGTGCCCCACTTCCCCCCCCCCCCAGTTGTGGCCCTGTCTCTCCCTCCCTCCCTGCCAAGCCTGGGCTTTGCTCCAGCTCCAGCCTTAGCCCTCATTAAGGAGTGATTGTGATTGAGAATTCCCCAGCCAGAACACTGAGCTAGTAGGAAAACATTAAGGAGTGATTGTTAAGGTTGAGAAACACTGCACCAGCCGATAAGTCTGATGAAAGAGAAACAAAATAGCTGGGACAATCCACCAATTACTCTTCCTAATGTGTTCTGTATACCATGTATCCTCTATACCATATACACCGTTTGCCAGCATCATTCCTGTGTTAGAAGAGCAATCACCTGCGGAGGGCAGCACATTTTATGCTGCTATATCTTTTTGCTAGTTTCAGAACAGGTGGACAGCACTTTAACATGGCTGTAAATTTCTTTTCTTTATGCATCCCACATATACAGGTAAACACACTCTAAACAGAAAAGTAGATTCAGAGAGGGAAAGTTACAAGTTGTCTTGTAAGATTGTCTGCAAAAATCATTTTCTGTATAGCCCAATGTTTCTGAACCTCAGCAACTTTAAGATGTATGGATTTCAACTCCCAGAATTCCCCAGTCAGAAACATATCAGTCATATGTTCCCCCATAGTCTGAAGTGGTAAAGCTCTGGAGCATTTTTTTAATAATGATTTTATGACATTACTAAATGACATTTAGTAACTAAATGACATCATTAAATAAATGCAAAGATATTGTTGAAAATACAATTTTAGGTGTTTCAGTGAATAATGCCACAAATATATTCAGTGAATTTGACAAATCATCACAATTCACTTGGTGCAAATATGAATATGAAAAATTCTGTATTAGTAATAACCTTTCTCTTACAGAGCAGGAAAAAATATCTACTGATCTATGAATGAGACACAATCATATTATTATGGTATTTAATTGGATCTTACTTTACATGAAAATGGTTTTTAATAAGCAACCCTTATAAAGTTTCCCAGGTGAACTTAAACATGTAGCCCTTAAATATATCATCCCAAAGATTGGGCAGCAAGTAAAACAAATATCATTTTGATGTATAATATTCAGTGCTGGATTAAGACTTAGCTATATAAAGCTTGGAGTCCCCTTGTTAAAAAGTTACACCAGAAGGTCTCACACAGATGCAAACCAAAACAGGATCACAAAAAAATTGAAAACATATATATATGCCTTTTAATTACATATAAAACCATTTTAAAACTACACATAAAAATTTGCTACACTAGATTTTAAAAACTACAGTACACATAAAAGCCACATAAAATTCTAAAAGGAAAAAAAAAATCTGAAACTTTGTGAGGCACTGCAGATTGTGAAGCCCTCAGTCCGTCACTGAATATTAACTTGAAAGGCATACATTAGCATCTGTGTCTATAATATTTATTGAAAATGATCAAAAATGAAAATATTATAGCAGTCAGGGATTTTTATGGTTATTAGCAAAAACATTTTTTTGCGCCAGATCAGGTGCTGCTAACATATTTAATCACAACTGAACTAATGTGAAATAATAATCTTTTCTCCACTACTGGGGAGTAAAAAATGTCAGAACTACTTTAGTAATACTTCATCATTGAGCAAGTACAGGAGAAAGAGGCAAAGATTCCTGAATGAATATCAAGGGAATAAGAGACCCGGTGGTTATCTTAGCAACAGAAATGTTGCTGGTATAAGTGGAAAGGGGGAAAAAGAGAGACTTAAGAATTACCTCAGTTGCAAAGTGTGGAAGATTGTATGTCAGAAATTGTAAGGCTAAAATGAGTGAGACCAATTCTAGGTGACAGTAAATTGGGCCACATCACAAATACCATCTACACACCCTACTCACAACTAGGGATGTACAGTGCTTCAATTCCAAACTCTCACACAAAGAAACCATATACAGACCCTTGTTTCCATTCTTCTTTCTAGAAGAACAACAACAAAAGGAAGAAAGAAAAAAATAGTAGAGTTGTATTCTACAAAAGGGGTAGCTGGAAAGGGAAAGAAAGCAAAAGGAAGGAGCAAGGGTGGAGATGAAGTGAGAAGTTGCTAAAAAGGAAAGGAAAAATAGAAGAGAGGAATTCTATCTAGGCCTTTATGAGAGGGTTAAATTCAGTAGCAATCAGTCCCCACTCCTGTAGTGTTGATGGGGCGAAAGCTGTAGCCCATGACCACTGTGGGGTCCCTCAGGACTCAGTACTCCCTCCACTCCTATTTAGTGTTTACAGGAAACCACAGGTGAGGTCATCTGACAGCACAGGGTGAGGCATCATCAGTGTGCTGATGATACCCAGCTTTAAATCTCCACCACAGGTAACCAAGTGATGCTGAGGGGGTTCTTTCATGGTGCCTGGAGGCTGTGGGTGTCTGGATGGGAAAGCTACCCCTTCAGCTCAACTCTGGCAAGACTGAGTGGCTATGGCTTTTAGGGCCCCCTGAATCCAGTGTTTTTCTATCTTTGATCCTAGATGAAGTTGCATTACCCCAAACAACAATTTTGGGATCCTCCTCTACTCATGGCTCCTGTTTGAAGGGCAGGGGGCAGCCATGGCAAGGTATGCATTCACACAACTTTGTTTTGTGTGCCAACTGCACCGTTTTCTGGATTTGGAGATAGTGCTCAGTGTCACTCACACCTTAGTCACCTCCCAGGCAGATTACAGCAATGTGCTTTACGTGGGGCTGTCTTTGAAGACCATCTGGAAGCTGCAGCTGGTCCAGAATGAGTGGCATGGGCAGGTACGGGGGCCCTTGGTGCACCCCATGTTACACCTCTGCTCCTGAAGCTGCAGTGTTTCCCAGTTCGCTTCCAGGTGGAATTCAAGGTGCTGGTTGTCACCTATAAAGCTCTCCATCGCATGTGCTGGGTTATTTGTAGGACCACCTCTCTGCAATTGTTTCTGTCCATCCCACTAGGTTCCAACAGGAGGGGATTAGAGAAGCATGGCTTTTCTATCACAGCCTCTGTCTCTGGAACACCACACCCCCCGAATTAGCCTGGACCCTGCTGGCCTTTTATAGAGCATTGAAGACCTGGATGTGCAACAGGACTTGGGGGTCTGGGAGTTTGATGGCTCACCAAGAGATTTTTGATGATTGCTCTCTTTGTGTTTACCTCAGCAAGCAAAAATACCTCACTGTATTTTTGTAAAAAATACCTTTACTGCTTGTTAATATTTTTAATTGTTTTTACATGTTGCTAGCTGCCCAGAGTCACATTTGTGGGATGTGCAGCCATGTAAATTATTTAAATAAACAATCATTTTACATGTTGAAGTTTAATTTAGATCATAAATTATGAAGGACAGAAAGAAGAGGAGAACATTAGACTTTTTAAATTAAAAAACACTTTTCAGAATTACAAGCAGTCCTCAAAATATATCTTCATATACAGTAGTCCATTTTTAATTCAGTTAGGACATACCTTAAACAAATCTATCATAAAAAGAAAAGGTGTTATGGCACATGGATGTAAACATTTCCTAAGATACCTTAACTGTACTTGTGGCAAAATATCTTCTCATGATCTGCTGTGGACTTTCTGACCATAGTATCTGTACACAGATTATTTTCTCTGATAGGTTAGTCTAGTGGTCTCATACTGAGTGGATTTAGAGATTTCATAGTGAGAAGGCCTACAGGTAGGAAGAAAGATTAAATGCATGGGCAGGGGAATATAAAATACATAAAGGGGCAGGAAATCATTACAGAATGCTTGTGTCTTGATGGAATAGAAATTCAGAGCAAAATTATTCAAGTGGTTTAACTTTCCTTGCCAGATAATTCTGTTCCATTGAGGAAATGGGAAAAGTAGCAGCAGTTCCCTGGAGGGGCTATAGAAGGTGGCCAGTTTGTGGGGTAGAATCCTGTAGGGCAGGGTTTCTCAAACAGGGTTCCATGGAACCCTAGGTTTCATGAGAGGTCACTAGGGGTTCCCTGGGAGATCATAATTTATTTTAAAGATCATTTCAAATTCAGGCAACTTCACATTAAAGAGTTAAATTTCTTTATTTTTAGTTTAAGAACACTGTTAATGCATGTATACAGGCCTACACATGAAACAAATATAATTTTGTAACGTCTGGCCTATATTTGAACCTGAATGTGCAGCAGTTCCCAAAGTCCTGAAAAATATTTCAAGGGTTCCTCCAGGGTCAAAAGGTTGAGAAAGGCTGCTGTTAGAGACTCCAAGTTATAAGGGCCAGACTCACATCCATTAGAAGCAAACCAAGTTTCTGTGGCAGCCTATGCCTTGGACTGTATATCACAGGATGACTATTGTCCAGGGCCAGACACCCACACACCTCATCTTTCAATGTGGATGTTTGGGGCCAGTCACAGAACCTGTAAGGGGTGGGGCACACTCTTTCATTTGAGGCCTTGTCTAGGTAGCTTGTTTTGAAATACATGGCTCACCATATGTTTCCCTGCCCCATTAGTCACAGTGGGATATCTTCAGAACAGAACACAACACCGAAGCTCTTGTTCAAAGAGAATCTAAGGTTTGCTCTTGGGACTGATCACATATAAAAGACAAGGAGACAATAAGCAGACAAACTAATATTATTTCCTGTCAGTGATCCAAAGAGAAACCACCAGATATGGCAAAGTAGTCACTGGATCAGCCTCCCTGGCATTGAACTGTAGCAGTGTTTCTCAACCTCAGCAACTTTAAGATGTGAGGAGTCCAACTCCCAGAATTTCCCAGCAAGCATGCTGGCTGGAGAATTCTGGGAACTGGAGTCCACACATCTCAAAACTGCTGAGGTCAAGAAACACTGAACTATAGAGTAAATGGGGACACCTCCTATTAACTGACAGACTGATTTCTGATACAATACCTATGCACAAACAGTTGAATTATACCATTTTATTGTTGGGATGGAGACATAGGACCCCTATCCTGTTACTATAGCAATGCATGGAGATAAGAAGTGTTAAATTCCTTCTTGGATATACTCTAATCGTTAATTTAAGTTCAGACAATAAAGCTAAATAACTTCATATCCATTAATTATGGGAAAGGTACTGATCAGGATGCTTGGATCACATTAAAGAAATAAAAATGAGCTCATAACAAGAAAATGTTGATTTCAGAAAAATATATTCAGGCAACTGAAGCTGGAACTATTTTCTAATCAAACAGGAAAGCTTAGATTTTTTTTTTTTTTTATGAAAGCTTAGATGTTTACAAATTCAGTGCTGGTAGTGTTGCAGTAGATTCAGGAATCTTCATAATAATACATGTAATAACTATCAATATGCTTTCTTGACAACCAAAATCAGTTGCCTGAGACAGTTATCCTATTCTGCCATCCATATGCAATATTGACAATTGCCCCTGAAAGCAAAATGCAAGATTGGTACTAGTATTAAACAAGGGAGAATGAAATTTACAGCTAGGAGATTTAGGCAGGAACATTGGCATGTATTTCTAACTGAAACATTAATTGCCAAGAATGGCTTAGATTAAAATAGAAAAATGATCAGCTACTATTGTGGGTATTGCTATGATAGTGCAATTTCATTAAAATGGCACATTAAATGAAACAAAAATGGATGACAATTAAACAAAATTTTGGAGGAAGAAGAGGAAAGATACCTTTTTCTATGATTTCTGTGATGAATAGATTTTCCCACCCCTCTACTGCTTTTTTCTGTCCATTTAGGCTAAAGGCATATTGAATTATAAAATTCTGCTAGTCCTACATAGGGAAAAATGGACAGATTAATTCATTAGCATAGAAAAGTTGAGATCTTTTCAGCAGGCCCAAGCAGAATAAAAGCATATTCAGTTAAATCAATGTATTTTGGGATTTAAATGTTGATGTATGAAGAACCGGAATAATCCGCTTAAAAGAAAATGTTTGCCTCTCAGTCTGGTAATTCATTATGCATGCTTTCATGGGTAAATGTACCACCCATAAAGATTCTTCACTCATTTCATTTAATGGGGTCATTCTAGGCATATAAAGAAATTAATATGTTTTATGGTTCACCTTCTCCTCTGCAACAAGGAATCCTGCTTTTGACAAAAATTCACAGCTGCAGAACTAACTTCATATTTGAAAAAAACAAATCTGATATGAAATTTAACTCAATATGGAAACAATTTTTGGATCACAATCTTATAAATGGGTTTGTACCACATCAAAATCCTGTCTTAGATTAGGCAACAACTATTGCAATTCTTTTATTTTGGTTTATAACATAATTTGAGTAATATTGGTCACAGTTATTAATTACAACAAATTAATTTTAATATTGACACCTATTACTGACTTAAAACTTCAAATGGATATAAGACATTTTAATGTGCAGATTTAAATCATTGTTATTTTTAAATGTTATAGCAAACTATAATGCTTGTAAATCTCCTTTCTATTTTGGGAGGTGGTGTTCCCCTCCCCCCCACTTTTTTTTAATTCTTCTCATGTCTTTTCTTTGATTCCATTTGTAAAATTAATACATTGTATTTTAAAAATAACTCATTACTGGCAATATGGAAAAAAATCATATGTACATTAGAACATGTATAGGAAGAGTGGTATTGCTATTTATCCAATAATTTAAAAAGCAGATTTCATCAATACAGGAGTGGGATGTGCAATGGGGAAAATTCCAGAGTACAAATGTCTTAGAATCCATCAAAGCAACAAAAAATAGATGACCTTCTGACACTCAAGACAACAGAAGATGTAAGTAAAAACAACTGCAAAACAAGCTCTATACAGGGATCAAAGAGATAATGATATCCTAGAGTGGGACCTATGGACAGAGATTGAGAGTCAATAACTGATAGAACTTTCTTCTACTTTGCAAGATGAATTGGACTCTCAAGATACCTCCTTCCCTGCAGGTGCTTCCTCAGAAATAGCTGCTGTTGCATGATCAGCATCTGCACTTACAGCAGAAAGAAGCCAGGAGGGAAATCTCAAAAATGAGAACATCACCAATTTAGTATCTAGGCAATGTCTGCTAACTGCTCAAACTGTAATATAAATATCTGAATATTTAACAGTTATCAAAGAAAGGGTGGATTTCTTGGGAAAGAGTTCTTCATGTCATTCACTCAAACTTATCAGAATAAAACAATAGGGACTGTAATGGTAAACAATCCCAACTGTTTGTACCTAGTACCAAGGGTAAACGAAGAGTGAGTTTGGGAAAGAATCAAACCGAGAACAGAGGGGGCTGAACCCAGGAACAGCTATATCCTTCAAAACCACTAGATTACCTTACAGATTGCTCTCAATAGATTTAATAGGGGCTGCTGGGAATAAAACAAACAAACTCATCCGCTACAGTATCTACGAGCTAACTTCTTTGTTGTCAGCACCACTTGACTGAGTGATTAGATGCAGAATGGCTACCAAGTAGAATTGGCTGTAAATGAGTTCTTCTCACTTTTGAGAACATTTTGATCCCCAATAAGTTGTTTTAAATGAGTCCGTTGCTGGGCTCCTTTTCAATATTTCCAAAACAGGTGTTTTGTGAAGAGAAAATCACTCCACTCCTTAGTCCCGCCCAGCAACATGTTGCTGGCACTTTAAACCTGGGGGGGGGGGGGGAGATGCAGCTGCAAAGAAACAGGAGGATTCCACTAAAGGATTATCCTTGAGAGCAAACCCTCCAGCTAAACTGACACAGATAACAAGAAGAAAAAAGAGCACTGACAAAGCTCTGTAGGCCAATCTAATCAACTCCTTTGGAGCCCTGCTGGACTGTGAACAAGATGAAATATTGAAGAGGCTTGATGATCTCAGACATACACTGTTAGTAACTGATGCAACAAGTACACCACTGATTGTTTTTGTTGACTTACACCACCCTAGTTGGTGTCAGCCCCAAGTTGTAGATCAGAAATCAATTCCACATTAAGATTAAAGCTACTTTTTAAATTTACTGAGATTAAAATTACTCTTATTAAGATTGGCTATAGTAACAGAATCTTGCAGGTCTGGTTATGGTTTGCCTCCTCCCACTCTCATACTAATGTGAATTGGAGGTGTCTGAGATGTTTTTGCATTCCTTGTTCATTTTTTGGGCTTAACCAATATTTCCTTCCTCACTACTTTGGTAACAGATTTTCCACTCAAGACCATCCTCTTTACTGTCTACATCTGGCCACAAAAATAACAGTACACAGGGCTCCTCACTAATACATTTTGATTTACCAGATGATAAAGAGCGGGATTGGAATCCAGAAAGAAATGTCAAATCAGCAATTAGAATGGAAAATGACCAGGATATAAGAGCAAATGTTGATTGTTCTGGGTCTATTACTGAGATTCCTTTTGGGATGGCAATAACATCCGACATGGAGGAGGAGATCAGAGGATCCAAAGCTCAAGATATATTTGATTATTCAGAGAAGTAAGAACTGCCAACAACAAATAAGGATTCAGTTTATCTGATGACAGACAACAGTGCTTGTGGAATGCCTCAGAAGGACAATACTGCATTGCCATTAACTCCTTTAGGAGGTGCTTTAGGAGGTCCCCTAGAAGAACAACATACAGGAGTAAAGTTTCAATCCCACCAAAATATTTCTCTGCTCCCCCCCCCACCTATTAACAGTCATTTCCTGGAATGTAGCTGGTTGTAAAGCAAAATTTAACATCACCACTTTTATTAAGTATATTATGAAACACAATATTATCTTTTTATAGAAAACTTCGCTTGCCAATGATCCAATACTTGTTGGCTGTAAATCAGTAGGAGCAGTTCCTGGAATGGGACGAAGAAGACCTTGCAGCGATCTAAGCTTATTGATCTCTACTGCTCCAAAATTGGAAATTTTAGATCTGAGTTCCTTTGAATGCTATGCTTTGGCTATTGTTCTGAAGTATGATAATTTTCTTTTCTTGCTTATTAATATATACATTTCCCCCACTGTGACCATGCTGTTTAGTAAAACACGTCTGGAATAAATTGGAGTTTTGCTTTGGTGATTTGCAAACCAAATACCATCAGGCATTTATTAAAGCAGCAGGCACTTTCAATGCAAGGATGGGCAACAATGATAAGTCCTTTTACAGTAAATCCCACCTCTAGCCACCTGCCATAGAGATAGTTCCTCCACCTCTGATGGGTCAGTCAGAAGATGTGGGAAACTTCCACGGGCTATGTTTGCTTCAAGTTTTCTATAAACTGAATCTAACCTTGCTGAATGGCTCAGTGCCTACTGAGCATCCCACAGAATTCTCTCACTGGGCCAGCATGAGACCTTCCCTGATATATTATATTGGAGTTACATAAAATATGATGCCCTTCATTCAGAGCTTTTCCATAGACAGTTGACCTGACATTGATCATTTCCCAGGAATGTTAACTTTGCAGGTCCCTGACAAATTGCTTTAAGACCTAAGCCCTGTAACTATAGGAGAAGATCAGCTTTGCCCTACTCAGATTAAATGGTTATCACAACAGGGAGAAACACTTACTAAATCCTAAAACCTGAGTCAGCACATCAAATTTACACTGCAATGGCTAATCGTTTAGATGAGTCAATTATCAGCTCCTACTCTAATCTTCTTCAATTATTCCAACCTGCTCTCATATCATCATCAATCTCAAGACTAGGAACCAGATATTTTATGCAATGCACTGATTTGATTTAAATTGCCTGGAAGCTAAGAAAGCCCTGATTTGGCTTTTTAATAAATATAAGAAAGATTTGGAGGCATGTTCTAATAACAACCTGTTATTGCAGAAATGGCAATATAAGCAATTGCTTTGTAAGAAGAAAGGGAAGCAGTCAGAACTTCCTGGCAACAGCTGATAGTAGCAACTCAAGCCAGAAATTGAACTCAATTCTGGTGACTAATAGCTATACAACCAATAAATCATCCACCTTGCCCCACTTTTACAATTCCAGCTGAGGTTTGGGAGGCACATTTTAGTTCCCTTAACACACAAGGAGAAATCAATCAAACTCATATTGATCTGAATGCAGATTTGCTTCCTCAATGGCCACCAGTAGCAATTTCAGAAATTAAAAATTTAGTTAACCAACTTAAACCAGGAAAGGTGCCAGGTAATTATTACTTAACAGTGGAAATTATCCGTAAAAATGTAGAACGGTGGACGCTTCCCTTTTCTCTTTTATTGACTGGACTGCAGAGCTGTGGTCCAAAAAGTTTGGGGCACAGCAATAATAATTTCTATTTATAAAAAGAGGAAAAGAGATCTACCAACTAATTATCATCCAATTAGTTTATTAAGTGTCATCAGCAAACTCTATGCCAACATCCAAACACAAAATTATTGGTCTGGCTGAAAGCAGAACAAATCCTTACATAGAAATGGGCTGGCTTTAGAGGTGATCATTCCCCCCAGATCATGCTTTCATCCTACAATATCTGGCAGACAAGTGTATGGCTAGAGGAGGATCTGCTCTGTTTGCTTCTTGCATTCACTTTAGTTCTGCCTTTGATTTGATATCAAGAGTTAGGCTATGGGACAAGCTTGACAATTTCCCAATAGATAAGCTCCTATTACTCCTGATATATAAGCTACATGAAAATTCAAAGTTTAAAGTTTGTTTTACCCCACAAGGACATTTAACTAAAGCAATCACCTCGATAAGCAGAATTAAACAGGGATGCATATTGGCACCATTACTATTCAATATTTACATAAATTCTTTAGTTGACCATCAAAACAGCCCCTTTTTCCCCAAAGTTGGCTTACAGACATACACCCATGCTTTTGTATGGTAATAATGTTGTTCTTCTGCCCCAGACCTCAATTGGATTAAAACAAACTTTAAAGATTTCTCACCTTTTAGTGCAAGGATAAAAAATTAGTAAAAATTAAAACAAAAGTCAACATAGTCCTCCAGTGTACTTAAGACTGAAACAAAAATGTAGTTAACTTTCTTTCTTACTGGTTGAAATTAAAATGTATGCCCATAGGCTTGACTTCTCTGATACTAGCAGATAATTTCAGTGCTAGATGGAGGAAATATTTACTGGAGAAGCTGAACTTCTCTGGGTTCTCCAAGGAAGCTCTCCTATTCCTAGGGCATGAACAGGTACCAAAGAAATACTGACACAAGATGTGCTGGACATGGAAGGACAGTTAGATCAGTCTTATCTACCCAAAGATGTTTTCTTAAGTAGTCGCTCTTCCTCACTTAGACCTGTAGGATATTTAAATTCAGTCACAATTTCCAAGCTCAGAAAGGCTTTAACATAGTTTGATTTAATGCTGGGCCATCTGCTGTATTAAAAGACAGGTGTAAAAAAAACAACCCTATACTACCTGATTGTGTCCTTCTGTGGCAGGTGCTGTAGAATATACTGCTCATGTTGTATTATACTGCAGCTTCTATTGGGATCATTTCATTTATCCTCATAGAGCAAAACACCCTGGACATAACAATTATTTTTACATGCAAACCTTCCTCTTAGACCAGTCAGACTCTACTTCGTAGGATATTGCTGAAATAGGTCATATAGCGATTAAAATTAGACAGGAGCTGACACCTTCTGAGTATAATGTTTTTCAGATCCCTGCCATTTAGCTTTGCTTAGGGACAAAGTCTTAGTTTTAAACAATACCATGATTTCACTCTTATTTTTTTAGATTGTTATTAGCTCAGTTTCCAGGTCCTTTCAATTTAGTATTAACGATAGTATGTTATACCCATACTGTACATAGAAAGAAATCAAAATCAATAGTTTTCTGTACCGTGCTGTTGTTAGATCAGTTCTGTTTTGTTTTTGTTTTTGTTATTATACTGTTCCTTGACCAAAATAAAGAATTGATTGAATGATTGAATACATGTGGGGTTCCCACACCCAAAATTTGGGTTTCTATTAATGTAAGGCTTTAAAATACTAGATTTTGCCATGCCTGTGACATACATTTGCTTGACTTGGACAGACTTCCTCAGGTTAGATAGGAACTCCCATTAATTGTTTATTCTGACTGATGATTTTTATCAAATTGCCTGCCTTCGTTAGTTACTGAACATTGATTTGATTTCAATATACAGAACTGATCTAATGTTATTTCAAAAATTCTTATTCAGTTTTATATATCCTGTCCTCTATTTATTTTTTGCTCTTTTATTCTTTTTTCTTAATTATGCCTCCAAGTATCTGTCAAAATAATTTTTTTAAAAAAATGAGGTTCTTGGGATTGGAATCTTCTGGTCCATATTACAAAATTGACTGTCAGATTCCTTTCTGTTTTGAGTTTTTGTTGTTGTTGTTTGTTTGTTTTACAAATAGTCTTACAAAGATCATGACCATCATCATGCATGTGTCTATGTTTTCCATCAGCTCCATAAATGGAATTTACTGCCCGTATATTATTATCTAAAGCAACGTTTCCCAACCTTCGCAACTTCAATACACGTGGACTTCAACTCCAGAATTCCCCAGCCAGTTTCGAAACCATTTACAAATCACAGCCAGCACTAAGAAGGATGGGTTGACTTTCACCAGATTATATATTTGCTTAGATTTTTAGCATTCTCTGATATACACAACCTAAGATAGGCTGTAAGACAACCTGAATTGAAAAAAAAAACCCTCTAGTATGCTAAGAAGTATTACAAAGAATGATTTTTGTGTATATAATTTTTATTAAATAAGATTTTCCACACAGTAAAAAGAATATCATTTTTAAGTTAAAGATAAGAGAAATAGAGAAAAGTACTAGAAAAGCAAAAAAGAAATAAAAAGAAAAAGAACAGAAAGAAAAAGAAAAAGAAAAAGAAAAAAAGAAAGAATAATAAAGAAGTGGCTTCAGATCTTCTTAATAGCAGTTATAAGTACATTCATATTTTATCCTCTCTCTCTCTAAGGTTATAACAAAGAAGCTTCCTTCTTTCCATAATATATACTTTCTAACCATCAAATCCATAAATCATCAGTTCATTTTCTTTTTATTTTTTCAGCAAAAAATCCATAAGGGGTTTCCAGCCACTATCAAAGAATGACACTAACACTAACGAAGAGTCACTAACAAACACTAACAAAGTGTTTGGCTCCTGTATGAATGCAGCATCTTTCTGCTATTATTTAAAGAGCTGATTTTTGTCTGCCTTCTGTGCAAGCTTAAGACAAAGGGATTGCTACTTTACAAGGGACATTAACAAGAGACAAGGTGGTGGTGGAAAATGCTGCGCTGCTTTAATGAACAGCAGAGATCCTCTGCTCATGTGAGATCCAAAAGCACATCCTAATATATTTTTTTTAAGTGTGTACACCCATAATCTTCAGCAAAGGATCGTTACCTTGTCGTGGTGCTGGAGCTTGAGCACCTCAATGATGCCATGACCTAAACCGTGAAGGGCCACCCAAGACGGGAAGGTCATGACAGAGAGGTCAGACGAAATGCGATCCCTGGGGAAGGTAATGGCAACCCACCCCAGTATTCTTGCCGTGAAAACTAAATGGATCAGTACAACCAGAGATATGTCGGTATACCATCGGAAGATGAGACCGCCAGGTCGGAAGATGGTCAAAATGCTACTGGGGAGGAACAGAGGATGAGTTCAAGTAGCCCCAGACGTGATGACGCAGCTAGCTCAAAGCCGAAAGGATGGCTAGCGGCCGACGGTGCTGGTGGTGAACGGCGAATCCGATGTTCTAAGGATCAACACACCATTGGAACCTGGAATGTAAGATCTATGAGCCAGGGCAAATTGGATGTGCTTATTGGTGAGATGTCAAGATTAAAGATAGACATTCTGGGCATCAGTGAACTGAAATGGACTGGAATGGGCCACTTCACATCAAATGACCACCAGATCTACTACTGTGGACAAGAGGACCACAGAAGAAATGGAGTAGCCTTCATGATTAATAGTAAAGTGGCTAAAGCAGTGCTTGGATACAATCCAAAAAACGATAGAATGATCTCAATTTGAATTCAGGGCAAGCCATCTAACATCACAGTGATCCAAATATACGCCCAACCACAGATGCTGAAGAAGCTGAGGTAGAGCAGTTCTATGAGGATCTGCAGCACCTACTGGACAACATGCCTAAAAGAGATGTTATTTTCATCACAGGAGACTGGAATGCTAAGGTGGGCAGTCAAATGACACCTGGAATTACAGGTAAGCATGGCCTGGGAGAACAAAAAGGAAGCAGGACATAGGCTGATAGAATTTTGCCAAGACAATTCACTCTGCATAACAAACACTCTCTTCCAGCAACCTAAGAGACGGCTTTCTACATGGACTTCCCCAGATGGACAACACCAAAATCAGATTGACTACATCCTTTGCAGCCAAAGGTGGCGGACATCTATACAGTCAGTAAAAACAAGACCTGGATCTGACTGTAGTTCAGATCACGAACTTCTTCTTGCACAATTTAGGATCAGACTAAAGAGATTAGGGAAGACCCACAGATCAGCTAGATATGAGCTCACTAATATTCCTAAGGAATATGCAGTGGAGGTGAAGAATAGATTTAAGGGACTGGACTTAGTAGATAGGGTCCCGGAAGAACTCTGGACAGAAGCTGGCAGCATTGTTCAGGAGGCGGCAACAAAATACATCCCAAAGAAAGAGAAAACCAAGAAGGCAAAATGGCTGTCTGCTGAGACAGTAGAAGTAGCCCAAGAAAGAAGGAAAGCAAAAGGCAACAGTGATAGGGGGAGATATGCCCAATTAAATGCAAAATTCCAGAGGTTAGCCAGAAGAGATAAGGAATTATTTTTAAACAAGCAATGCACAGAAGTGGAAGAAGACAATAGAATAGGAAGGACAAGAGACCTCTTCCAGAAAATTAGAACCATCGGAGGTAAATTCCAGGCAAAAATGGGTATGATCAAAAACAAAGATGGCAAGGACCTAACAGAAGAAGAAGAGATCAAGAAAAGGTGGCAAGAATATACAGAAGACCTGTATAGGAAGGATAACAATATCAGGGATAGCTTTGATGGTGTGATCAGTGAGCTAGAGCCAGACATCCTGAAGAGTGAGGTTGAATGGGCCTTAAGAAGCATTGCTAATAACAAGACAGCAGGAGACGATGGCATCCCAGCTGAACTGTTCAAAATCTTGCGAGATGATGCTGTCAAGGTAATACATGCTATATGCCAGCAAATTTGGAAAACACAGGAATGGCCATCAGATCGGAAAAAATCAAGTTATATCCCCATACCAAAAACGGGAAACACTACAGAATGTTCAAACTATCAAACAGTGGCACTCATTTCACATGCCAGTAAGGTAATGCTCAAGATCCTGCAAGGTAGACTTCAGCAATTCATGGAGTGAGAATTGCCAGATGTACAAGCTGGGTTTAGAAAAGGCAGAGGAACTAGGGACCAAATTGCCAATATCCGATGGATAATGGAAAAAGCCAGGGAGTTTCAGAAAAGCATCTATTTCTGTTTTATTGACTATTCTAAAGCCTTTGACTGTGTGGACCATAACACATTGTGGCAAGTTCTTAGTGGTATGGGGATACCAAGTCATCTTGTCTGCCTCCTGAAGAATCTGTATAACGACCAAGTAGCAACAGTAAGAACAGACCATGGAACAACGGACTGGTTTAAGATTGGGAAAGGAGTACGGCAGGGCTGTATAATCTCATCCTACCTATTCAACTTGTATGCAGAACACATCATGCGACAAGCTGGGCTTGAGGAATCCAAGGCTGGAGATAAAATCGCTGGAAGAAACATTAACAATCTCAGATATGCAGATGATACCACTTTGATGGCTGAAAGCAAAGAGGAACTGAGGAGCCTTATGATGAAGGTGAAAGAAGAAAGTGCAAACGCTGGCTTGCAGCTAACCCTCAAAAAAACCAAGTTTATGGCAACCAGCTTGATTGATAACTGGCAAATAGAGGGAGAAAATGTAGAAGCAGTGAAAGACTTTGTATTCCTAGGTGCGAAGATTACTGCAGATGCTGACTGCAGTCAGAAAATCAGAAGATGCTTAATCCTTGGGAGAAGAGCAATGACAAATCTCAATAAAATAGTTAAGAGCAGAGACATCACACTGACAACAAAGGTCCGCATAGTTAAAGCAATGGTGTTCCCCGTAGTAACATATGGTTGCGAGAGCTGGACCATAAGGGAGGCTGAGAGAAGGAAGATAGATGCTTTTGAACTGTGGTGTTGGAGGAATATTCTGAGAGTGCCTTGGACTGCAAGAAGATCCAACCAGTCCATCCTCCAGGAAATAAAGCCAGACTGCTCACTTGAGGGAATGATATTAAAGGCCAAACTGAAATACTTTGGCCACATAATGAGAAGACAGGACACCCTGGAGAAGATGCTGATGCTAGGGAGAGTGGAGGGCAAAAGGAAGAGGGGCCGACCAAGGGCAAGGTGGATGGATGATATTCTAGAGGTGACAGACTTGTCCCTCGGGGAGCTAGGGGTGTTGACGACTGACAGGAAGCTCTGGCGTGGGCTGGTCCATGAAGTCACGAAGAGTCGGAAGCGATTAAATGAATAAACAACAACAAAAAAACCCATAATACTTATCAGGGATTGTTCCTCTAAATTCAGTTGGATTTACCACTCAGTAAACATCTATAAGGTACATCCAAAAGACTGTTTTGTTCAGCTGTTTATATTCTAGAAGGACACTAAAGCCAGAAGAAAACAATGGCATAAAATAGACTGAATTGCACTATATAAATTCCAATTCCCTAGCCCACGACACATCTGTGCCAAGTGTTTCCTTGGTGGAAAAGAAGTCCAGCATATCTCTTACTATTGCCACTGGAGCTTCTTTGTGTTGCTCCCCAGTTCCCAAGCCGTGTTGAGTCTTATTGTTCTGGGGAAAGGAAGCCAGCATCCAAAAGTAGTCTGCATTGTGCCTTTCTATTCTTCCAAGAAAATACTTGGAAAAGTTCTTGAGGCTTATTAATCATTCATTGTTGTTGTTTGAGAGCATAAGCACAAGGCAGCTTTCTTCCTCCCATTTGGCATGTATCATCATACAAGCCAATCTCAGCTGAGTAGAAAAAGCCCAGTATTGTAGTTTAAAGTTAGGGTTATTATTTCTGTGCATGGCGTGGTATTATTTGGTACAAGCGTATGAAAGAGGCATCAAAAACAGAAGCCCTTTTTCAAGCAGTAATGACAGCTTTTGTTGAACAACCAGTACCTTTACATTGGTGCAAGAGGCATTGGCAGGAAGAAAATGTAGCCACTGAAGCTTCTCCTTGAAGCACAGATACGGCTGTCTTAGGACCACTATGTTCTCTTAGTACAACCCCGTGGGCTTTTTAAAAAGACTCAATGCATCAGATGACTCTCCCTGTGGCTTTTTCCTGCAGTTTGTCATTCCTACCCAAAGTTTGGAGAGTCCAAGGGTATTGTTTGGGGGGAGTCTAGAAGGTGAACTTATTTGGATTTCCCTCAAACCAGGTGCTGAACTTACCACCATAATATCTAGTTTGCTTTCAGAGTTTTTTGTTTGTTTTGTGTTTACATTGAAATCTAATGTACGATAAAGGAATACATCAGAAAGTCAGGTATAAATAATACTATTGCTCAACTTTTACAGATGTTAAAAGAATATATAAGAACTGATGACCATTGGGATAAAAAATCTGTCAATTCAACTTCTTTCAAATCCTAATTTTAAAGATGATGATGATGATGATGATGATGATGATGATGGATTGATATTCCAGCTATTCTCCAGGATACCAGGGGAACACTCCTTTCTTCTACCCTTCCCTTTTTCCCTACAATATCTTTCTAAAGTAGATTGGCTAAGAGTGACTGGCCCAAAGTCACCATTGATTTTCCATGGCTAAGGATGGCCTTCAACCTGCTTTTCCCAGTCGTTAACCACTATGTTAATTCAGCATCAGTGTATACAGGGTTCTTTTTTAATCCACACAAATATTTCAACATATTTTATTAGTAATATATGCATGTCATATACAATTCTGCTTCATGTAACCATTTTAAAGAAGGTTTTCATAATATCATTTTCATCAATATGTATTATCTTTCTGCACACTTTCCCCTAACATATATTTTTGTTTGTATATTTTGATTGGAAAATGCAAATACTGAAAACACACTAAAACAAAATGTTTGTGTTGATTTAGAGGTGGTTTATAAAATAATATTAGGTTGGTTTGCATAAAGAAATGTGCCTGAGCAAAATCTTCCCCATCTGTACTTGAGTGATATTTTTTTTTTCTTGAAGGGAATAAGAATCTTTGTGTTAATAGCCTTTGGATCAAGACATAATATACTGTAAGATGGAAAACATTATGATGGAGGAAAGTTATGTAGTAATTTTTTATTCTAAAATTTATGTTTGGCCAGTCACAGGTTACTGGTCTAGATGTACCAATCTGCGATGACTTTGGATTTTTTCTTTTTTAAAAGACATGTAATATCAACAACCCATTATACTATTACTGGGGATTACATTTAATCACTGCTTATCTTCATATCCACATTTCTATTAGAAAACAGAGTTATCTGCAAGTCTCTATATACCTGTCATGGCTCACTGATTTAAATTATACGGAAGAAAAGCTTTTCCCAGGTTTTCATATATAATTATATAACCTCTCTCTGACTGGCACTAGCTTTTTTATCTTATCTTAGGAGAGCTGGATGCAGACTGTAATTATCTCCTCATGGCATAGGAACTAAATGCTGTCACCACTCAGGATTCAAACTGAAAATGCCACAGTATCAGGACAGGCACTATTTTTCAGCTGCTGTCTACCTTGCTCAGAATTCAGATGGACTGATCTACTTCCCCTTCTATTATGGGAAAGCAGCTGCACTGAATACCATTCTGGCATTTTATAAAAGAACTGACACTAATTTGCAGTGGGATGAGACTGCCAAATATATTTGCTCTCCCCTTTCATGTACATAATTTAACCCCATTTCCAGGCCCCCATAGATACAATGCAACTGTATGCTGGAAAGGACTGCTACATATTCTGTCACAGGTTTCCCAGGACCTGTACTACTTTCAAAGTACCATCCTACAGCAAAACCCTGCTTAAAAAAATCCCAGGCTGCACATCAATACATTTTCTTTGGACAACATCATACTTTTCCTCCCCAACTCTGGTATGTATGTATGTATTTATTTATTATCCTGCCTTTATTATTTTTATAAATAACTCAAAGTGGCGAACATACCTAATACTCCTTCCTCCTCCTATTTTCCCCACAACAACAACCCTGTGAGGTGAGTTGGGCTGAGAGAGAGTGACTGCCCAAGGTTACCCAGCTGGCTTGCATGCCTAAGGCGGGACTAGAACTCACAGACTCCTGGTTTCTAGCCCATTGCCTTAACCACTAGACCAAACTGGCTCTCCATGTTTAATGTTGTATCTCTGCCTACAAATCTAGGGTTCTTCTTATGGGCGTGCCGATTTGATGTCCATTTCATCAATGGAAGGTTTATCTTCCTATCACTGCTGTAAGCATGATCCAGTTAAGTACAAGGTCCTTTCCCCACTGCCAAGTTCAAATGCCATCTCCCCACCACCAAAAAAACCTTTGCATCCTAGAGTTAGGGGGAAAAAACTATAGTTGCAATAAATTTGCCATCTGTATTACAGATGTCTCTTCTGCTACCAGTCACTGCGTTCATCTAACTTTCCTCAAGGTAATGGATTACAAGCCTAACATATTTTATATGCCTTGAAGCTGTGTTTGAACAGTGTCAGAAGATGGGGAAAATAGTACTTTAACATTAGCACAGCTGAGGACAAAGCCTATCTCACTCGTGGGCTGAGCTCAAGATGAATGGGGGTGGGTCAAAAAAAAAAGGTCCTGCCAGGACATGGTCATGCTGGGATTACGCATGTGGGGAAAGGCCCCAATGCCACCTAATAATATAAAGCCAGTAAATGAATAACTTTAGCTGTCCATTTGCTTTCCATCTACAGGAAAGTACTGTAGGCTATTCTCTTTTCATCCAGGACTGTAGGAATTTATTCTCTGCTTGAGCAATGGCTACCTCTGTTTGGTAGAGTTTTCATATCTTCTCATAGTAACTTCATGTCGCAATACAGAGTGGTAATAGTCTTATCCAATATGCCAATATTTTACAAACATTAGCCATCTCAGAGAAATGCTTAGCCTCCATAAGGACTGCAATTGATTGCAATTTATCAATCACCCGAGAGGTCGATTCATTCTGGGAAGGTTTCTCAGCCCCAGACTGAATTAAGTCCGAAGGCACCAAAAGTGTTTCACGTTGAATTCTAAGAAGACTCTCAGCAGCAGAAACAATTTCATCTTGATGTTTGATCATCTAGACTAACTCTTTGATGTAGGAGGGGCTGGGTATTTCCTCCTTGGCTTTTTTCACTTTCATTTTGCAAGGCATAACTGACTCTTCTCAAAGAATACAAAAAGACACTTAGCAAAATAAAACAAACAAACAAAGCAGAACTGTAAGAGTTTCACCAAATTTTGCTCCTACTCAAGTATTTTAATGAGACAGAAGAGAGGGTCACTGCTTAGATCTCCATATTACTGTAAGTCAAGTTTATTATCTGCTTAAGCGATTGCTACCTATGTTTGATAAAGTTCTGATGCATGCAACATAGGGCAAAAATAATAAATGTGTTCTCCAGTAGCCTGTTGCTTAGGAGGGAAGAAACTGGAAGTCAAAGAATCTTTTTCTTTTTTCAGAAGTTGCTGCAAACTCCTGAAGTAGACTACTCAATTCTAACTTTCAACATAAATAGATGTTGCTCTCTGTTTCCTGAGTTCTCTTCTGGAATTCAAAAACAAGATGGACATTAAAGGGGATTTGTTTAATCTCCCCCTCCCCCCTTCAGACTAGTAGGGCTGCAGGGAAAAAGCACATTATTCAGGTTAGAACAGTAATAAAAGAGAGATCTGAGGACTGTGTTTAAATTGTGTACAATTCTGCTTATTTTGCATCCAAAACCTGAAAAGACTCATGAGTCTTGTATTTTCAAATATTAAACTTAATATTTGTTTTTATTTATTTCACAGGTTCTACAACCGTCAATCCTAGTAGAACCACTATGCATTCCTGGAAAACCCTAGCCCTGTACCTGCCCACATTTCAGAATCAAAAATAGGGACAAACTTATTTCCATGCACCATCTGATTTTTGAATTCTGGAAGAGAACTCAGGAAACAGAAAGTGAAGTTTATTTATGTTGAAAGTCAGAACCAAGTGGATCACTTCAAGACTTTGTAAACTGTGTCAATATGCTTAAAAGAAACAATTTTGTAAGCTGGCTTCTTTCTGGAGTAGTTTAGTCTTCATGTACCTTGAACAAATCTAAGAAAAATGGAAACAGCAGCCCATTATCTGACTGAAGGCTGGGGTTATATTCTAACATCCTTAAAGCACAACTATTTCTTTTCCCATTTTTTCTTTTTTAGTTTCTTTCATTTAGTCAGCCTTCACATCCTCACTAATGTGCCAGTTCTGTAGTTTTCAATCCTCTGCAGTTCATGCTGTGAAACCATTCTAAAAAAAAATGGCAGTATTGAAAAACATTCTTTATCTTGCCATAAAAGTCCTTTCACTTGTGATGGTGGGGGTGAAGAAGATGAAACTTCATCTAGGGTCCTAAAAAGAAAGAAATGCATACTCAAAAGAGGACAAAAAACACACAAAAGAGGACAAAAAACACTCACAATGTGCATATACTAATTTATACCGTGAGATAGAACTGTAGAACTAATTACTATAACCTGAATAGAAGTACAATACATCTCATCATAATAGGGAAGGCTGTGACCAAGGTTGCTGGTATCTATGTGTATATACTCTACAATCCAAGAGCTCAGGATAATGAGCAATTTCAAGTACCCTATTTTCCCCATTTCTGATTTACTATTTTAACCAGATTTGGACTGGAGAGACCTTTAAATAAAGAAGCCTTTTGAATAGAGATCTCTCCTCTGTAAAGGAGAACACATGCTGACTCTATTTGAATCAAAGAGTTTCCTATTTGTTTCAAATGCAAAAAAGAAACAGAAGAAGTAAACCATTAGAACATAAATCTCCTATACTAACCAAAATCAGTCTTACATACATGATTACATTATTTTGTATGATAGAATTATTCATATTTTATCAATAAGATAGAAATGAAAAATCTAGTACATAAACTAGTATTGGCCTCCCAAAATTCTAAATAGTCCTCTAGTTGAGACTACCAGCAGTAAAAACCTTATTCAGATATAAAGGGAAGTTCTTCAGATGTCTGTATGAAGAATGGGATTTTTTTTTCTTTTTTACATTTATAAAAGTGTACTGCATCATTTCCACTGTCTTCTGTTTGTTTCCAAGGTATTGGTATAAAATTTGAAGTATTATGACCATCGACAAAAACAATTGGGTCATATATAAATTGTTCATAATCATTTGAAATAACATCTGTACCAAAGGAAACCACTATATCACATGACCATATCATTCAATGTTGCATTTTGAACTCCTCACAGAATCATAGAAGTATTAAGTTAGAACAGACTACCATTCAACGCCCTGTTCTGTGCAGGAATCCAGAATAAGGCATCTATGACAAAGAGCAATCTAACTTCTGGATTAACATATCCAGTAAAGTGGGCTTACCACCTTCTGTGGTATTAGTTCCCTATCATTAAACTGCTCCTCCTAATATGCTGTAACTTAATTTCAATATTTAATATCCTACTTCTTAGATGATAGAAACCAGTCCTGGATTTCTTCTGTTAGACATTCTTTCAGAAACTTGAAGACTGCTGTCACATCCCCTTTTTCTCAAGACTCGCTACTCAGATACTGGAAAGTAACTTTCCAGTTTATTTTCTAGCAAATAGATGTTTTATGATTGGTCATGATCATCTTGGCAGCTCTCTATGACAGCCATTTGGGAAAGAACGCACAGCCCCACAACATGTTTTCAAAGTCTGAAGTATGCCCATCAGCCCCAAAAGGTTATATAACCTCTCATTCAATTGTAAATGACAGCAAATTGTGAATATAGAAGCTAAACAGTTTGCCTATAATGGTACTTATGAAACAGCATAAGTCTTTATACTTAAGTTATACACACACCACTAGTGTGTGTGTGTGTGTGTACATACATTCATAAATAAAGTATGTAAGTAAATAATGGACATTTGACAAAAGAATGCTGACAGCATATTTGCTTAAATATTTTTCATATAAGAGGACTAAGCTTAGCAATTTGACCTTAGCACCCATGAATAAACTTCACTTAATTTCTCAAGCCATTTGTTCCAGAGTAGTACAATTAATGTCCTTTTATCCCAAAATTGCCCTATTAAAGTTCCGTATTCTTCTCCATATCCCATATTTCTATAACAACAGAGCATTGCTATTTGACATCTAAAGAAGAGAACTGATAATTTAAGCATCCAGGTGTTACTTAAATATGCCAAGCTATGAAATGTATGTCATTGTTCCTTCTTTTATATAGCTATAAACAGATAATTGATTTGGGTCAAAATGCAAAACATTGGAGTGAAATTCACTAACACAAACTGAAACTTGTTAGTTGCCCTACTGAGATACTAGGGAAAATAATTCCATGGACTAGAGTAATACTGACTTTCTACAATTGATAATGGAAAATCCTTGCCTAATGTATTCATGAATCACATTTTTTCCCAGACAGAAAGTTGCCTTTTTAAATACTATGGCATTTATGAAAAATAAATGGCATATCTGTCTGCAAGAGACAAGTTTCTTCCAATTGTTATTATAAATGTGATGGTATCTCTCCTCAAACATGCCTTTTAATACTTATATTCAGTCAGGATATTACATTTTAATATAAAATATTGCATTTCAGATTGTACTAAATGTAATGGATTCAGCAAAATGTACATATTACAAATGTAGTAATATATCTGTATTTTATAAGATTTCATTAAGTTCCAATCATAATTCATATTATTTCTCATAATTTAAATAATTACACAATAAATAATGTGCTAGATCTACAGTACAAAGTTCATAAAAATTACCCAGACAGCATGAAGAGTAAGAAATTAATTTCCAGCAAAGTGTCTAAGACCAAGGAACCAGTGCAGCAAACATGTCTATTTTCACCTGGTGCTATTTGGTGGCTTTAAATCTTTGTTTTATAGGATAGTTTCATACTAAAAGACATTCAAAACCACCACTTGCAGCAAGGCCATTGCAATAAATACTAATACTATTTTATGACCAGCACAGAATTAGCTATAAGTTGGAAATGTTTCATCCTTTGGCTGCTCTGCAGAAAAGAAAGGTCATTCTCCCCTGCAAATACTGCCTACTCCAGAAATCTGGGGTCAAAGGAGTCACTGTCCCATTGCCCATTAATTTGTGAATTGGATTCATATTACCTGTCCTAAATCTTTAATTCAATGACTTGTCTACCACTTCCTGAATATAATGCAGATGAATTAGGTACCGATTTCTGGGTGGTTGTTCAATGTCTGTACCTTTTGCAATATCTTTTTAAATTATTTCTTCATTTGGTTATTTAAGCATTTTACACTGCTCTTTAGCCAAAAAGAATAACAAAAAATAGTAGGCTTATAATCTAAAAGCCCCAGCACAAGCGTAAAAGGGAATAGGATGAAGGAAAAAACAATATTCAGACACTAACTCTTTGAGTATAGCTAGCAGTGCCTCAGTGGAACATGGAGATGGATCCAGACACAAAGGTACAGTATTTGACACCTAGGATATGGGCACAGAGGTAACATCCAGCTGATGTTAATATATGGTTTATTAGACTACCAGAATAAAGATGGCCTTTATTTAGATTTAGGGCTGCAAAGAGACAAATAATCACTAGATGGCAGCAAAGAGATAAAGAAACATCTAATTCTTTCTTGACATCTAGTGGTTGTTGGAGAACTTGCAGCTCAGAACTGGTAACCTTACTCTTTATACACATTTTGCATTTCAAGTGTACCCATCAGGAAAGAAAAAAGAGTAGTAGTTATCTCTTGGCTGTGCATCAAGTTTGTTCTGACATTACAGTCTCCATTATTTTCCATCAACAAATCAATATTTCCCAAATTTGCAGGTTCTTCCTCAGCATGTTTTTGGGGTATTCTTTGTGATTTCTTAATATGCAAGGTCTCTTCAAGTGTCATTTTAACTTTGTAGTTTTTATTCTCCTTAAACTTGACCTCTTTAGAAGGAAAGCAGTCAAGATCCCAATTGACCAATCCATATATTATGCAACAACAACCAACACAGGTTCTATCTAAAAGCTATCTTACCATAAAAAAACATGTCCCTAATGTAATTTTAACTTGGTTGACATATGTGAAAGCTAAATCTTGCATTCAGCTATGCCTTAGTGCTCTTTCCCACTGCTGAGTTGAAGTGCTATCCACCCTTCCTTAAAGCAGCAGAAAGTTATACCTGCATGAAATTTCCTGTCCCCATTGCTGATTTCTATCTTGCCCCTGTTGCCTTTGTGTTAAGTCATTTCCCTTCATTGTATTGGATGACAAAGCCTAACAGATTATATATCTACCTTGCAGCTGCCAGTTACACAGAAAAAAGCTGTGTAACTGTCAGAATAAAACTACAGTAATATCAATATAGCTAAAATTGTTGCACTCGGCTGGGGTCAAAACATAACAAAGATGTTTTCATGGCATACATGCTCTGTGGTTAATTGCAAATTAGAAAAGGTTCTTGGAAGTTAGTGAAAGCAAAATTCCCTGCTTTATTGTCGCATAAACAATTATTTAAACACAACAGAAGTTTCTGCTTCCTCAAAGATCATTGTTATGTAGTCTATGTTCATGATAACAATATGCACTTTTTTAGCTAAATTCCATTGAGGTTTTTCTTTTTTAAAAAAATTGCTTTGTACTTGTAAATCCATCTTGCACTTGCTGGATTATAAATGCTGCAGTATAGACAGTCAATATCCTTTGCTACACCTTATGCCATTCTTTCAAGTAGCATTTCCAGTTAAATAAAATGTACTTTTTCAGAGACATGCATAGTGGTTATAAGGTTGGCTGTATTTTGATCCCATTCTTCCTAACAATCAAAAACAAAGATTTCATGTTATCATGCGGTTAGAGCTCCCTCCAGTGACTAACAGTTCAGATAAAACAACTAAACAGGTAAATATTATGAGTTACTATTGTTGCTTTTAGGCAATTAATGAAAAGATGCAATTTTCTATATTGACATTTTTTTAACTCCTAGACATTCATTTATAAACCAAAAATCAACAAACAGGTTAAGACTGCAACTGTGATGTCATTTAGTATCACCATATAATTCATAGACACAAAATAGAGACACCAATAAATACAAATTTAAAAACGTTAGTGCTCATCAGTACCATGCTGGCCCAGAAATACATTGTTGCATTTATAGTGTTATTTATGAGCTTTAATCACTATTTGGAATTGGATTTGTTTCCACAGTCTTTAGCAAATGAAGCTTTTTTGTCTAAATGTCTTCCTTGACAGGCTGAAGTTGTCCTTTTTTAACAAAGTGGAATCACTTTCTCCTTTACCGTATCTGTTCTCTTGCTCCCACTTCCCTGTATCTGTTGGCTTCATACAGAGTAAACACCAATGAAGCTTCATAAATTAGGAAAGTGGGAGTTTGCTGCCAAGAGATCCATTTTGCACTACTCTCAAAATCTCAGAATAGCCTGCCAACTTTAATTTAGAAATTAATTTATGATGGGTCATATACTGACTGTGGCACACTTTAGAAGCAAAGGGAGAAAGAAATTATTCATTTAAAGACTGAATCCTTCAAATATTTGCATAGTTGATTAATCTTAATCAGGCTAGGACTCTTCTACAGGTGGTGCTGTTAGGAACTTAAATTTACATAGGCAGGCTGGAGAATTCTGGGAGTTGAAGTCCACACATCTTAAAGTTCCCAAGGTTGATAAACACTGACCTAGAGTAACAGGGAAAAGTCTCTCCTAATAGCAATTCCCAGGATTGTTTAAGGAAAAGTATTTTCCCTTTAGTTTTCTTCAATAGCTGTTTCATTTATTTTCCACAAACATAATATGTCAGTGCACACTAATGATCATCAAAACATCCCCAAAGTTGGGATTTTCTTTTTAAAACATTTTAAATAATGACTTTCAATAACCATGGTTTACCAACAAATATTTATTTATTATTCAAATTTTATTATTCAAATTATATGTTATACAACTATCAGCCCTAGAGTGGACTGGGCCAGATGGAAATATTCCTTAGCACAGATAACAGAGTATTTCAGTTTCTTTAAGGTGGGGGGTGGGGGAGAGAGGAAGGACTATAAGGAATGTCCTAACCATATTCCACAACATGCTGAACTAGATTAAGAAAGCACATTTATTCAACCAGGCTATCATTGAAGTCCTAAAACAGTTTTATTGGGTAGGCACTGCATATTATGTGAACACCGCAACTGAAATGATGGCGCAAATGCTGGAATCATAGAGGAGTCCATACTGATTCTACTTCTCTACTTCCCCAACTACTTCCCAATATAATGATTACAACATTATAATTTTGACAGGGGGGTAGCTGTACCTTATAGGCTTGATGCTTCTCCATTAATGCCAGGACCAGTATAAAACCATGGAGAAGTAGAAATAGATCCAACTATGACAATAGCATTTTTTTTAAAATGTGGTCCACCACCTCATCTTCTGGTTTGTTTATTGGCATGGAGCCAACTGGCTGTTCATGAATTCTGCATTCACCATTTTTAAATTAAGGTCCAGTGTGTCATGAGTACTGATGGTGAGCAGGAGGGGGCCCCTATCCAGGGGGGAAAACGCATGCGTAGTACTGAGGAGTTAAGCAGCCATTCAAAGAGACACAGATCAGACCTGCCTTAACTTTTGGGGTTTATCTGTCTGGGTTTTTCCCATGCTTCTTCAGTTTGTTAGGATTTTCTGTCTAATGTAGCAGTAATAAAACACTAGAGGCCTATTCCTTGTCTCAGCGTGGTTCCTGGCTGTTAGGACACAGTGACTGCAAAATCCTTATTTTCCTTTCCACAAACTACCTCTACTAGTTACTAGTGTCAGCCCAAGTTTCTTGGAGGAAAGGCAGTATCTAAATATATTACACAAATAACCACACAGACTTTGTATCACTAAGATAAAGACTTTTCATTTTTCAGCACACAAAGCTTATATGATAGCAATGCTTTAATCTCCTTTTTAGGTCAGGATTAAGTCAGTTATACCTCCATATGTGTTCAGTTCATCCCCAGTTGGTAATATACAGTTGTGATGAGAATTGTCATACATGAGCATCTGAAAAGCCACTATAATTGCCCTATTCCTTGATCTTCTTCAGCCTGCCCAATAGTTGTGTTGGGTCTCAACTAACTCGGAAAGGAAAGACCAGGTTATTCCCACTGACTCATTATTTCACCTATTTTACTTTCTATCACCAATTTCCACCTACATCTGATTAGTATTTAGAAGGCAGAACTATTGCCTCTTCAGTAATCATAGGTGCTTCCCCAGCTATTCTCTATCTTCTTTGCCAGATAATACATAACGTACAGAATATTTAGACTGCCAACTTTTTGCTGTAGTTGCCTTGTAATCCTAACTCCAGCTGAATTTAATTTAATGCTAATTGGCAAAATGTTTGACTTTAAACAATCAGGTCAGTGGCATCTGCAGTAAGGGTCAGGGAAATGTTAAAACAGACAAGATGATGTTGTAGCATCCTGATGCAAGCCCCACCTCTTTTGCACATATGAGGACATATCACACGTGTACACAGGGTTGGGGCTTCAGTCATGAAGCTGCAACTGCCATCTTGCCTGTTTTGACCACCACCACCCCGCCCCCAGGATATCACTGAGGGAAGTTCGGGCTGCTTTGATGTGATATTTTCTTAAAGTAGCATTCTGATACTAGTGCTTTATAAAAAAGTCAAACCTCAACTTTCATAATTCTTAACCAGCTTGGACAAAGTCCATACTGGCTAAAGATTAGGAAATACAACAGGTCTAAGGCAAAACATGAGGAGGAACACTGCTGGTGCTTTCAGGTAAAATAGGAAAAAGTCTATTATATCTTTTGTTTTTATCATTTTCTAAAAATTCTTATCAGTCTATATTATTGGATACATACACATTTTTTTGAGAGGTAAATTCATCTACCACATCTCTGTAGCTATTTTAATTAGTGAAATATATCATCATCATCATCACTTCTACTCCTATGCAATGGAACTTTTGCTATCTTGCTATAAATAGGAATGAGCTATTTGTCCTACTATCTTCTTGACAGCTCAGCATGATGGTACATAGACCAAGGACTCAGATGCTCCACATTCTGTATAAAATGAAAAGACAATTTACTGATACGCTGCTGTGCGAATTGCTTTTCTGAAACAATAAGCAGCAAATTTATTTTCACTGCACAGCAGAGAGGCAATATTTTCTGAGTTTGGGTGGCCTCTAATAGGGGAACCTCAAAGGGATATGGAGCTGGCTCAGATACAAACTCAGCAAAGTACAGGATCCTTATCAAAGCTTGTTCAATTTCTTTTAAGTTTAATTTGATGTCAGTGGGAGAAAAACAATAATAGGCACCAAACAGCTCAACATTTAGAAGCTAGAACATTTTGGAAGGGAAGGAAAAAAAATTAATTTTCTTATTTTTCAGAGCTGGCTGAAACTTTTAATAGTGTTCTCCTTTGTTGCAACCCAACATCTCCTGCTGTATTCAAAATTCCCATATAACTGTGATTGTTTTAACAATAAGATGCAATCCACAAAGGCTTTCAGGAATGTCAGAATACTTAGTCTGATGCCTGATGTTAAGTTTATACAGCAAACAGAATTAATTAAAGGTGAAGAATGTGAAACAGAAATTGATATGTCAAATACACCTGAAGATCAATTCGTATATTGTGATACAATTAATACCCCACTACAGACTAAACAGTGTCACAATAGATATTTTCCCTATTTACATTTATGTTCTGCATCATTATGAAAATAAGAAACTCTCTGATAAAAAATCAGACAAGTGACTTGGTCTATTTAGCCCAGGTACACCTATTTCCTAATCTGGCACTCTCCAGAGGTGTTGGTCTTCAATTTTAGGGTCTTCAATCCCTACCTAGCACAGATAATATTGGAAGGTTACAAGAGTTGTAATTCAACATATCTGATCCCAAAATAGAGGACTCTGGTTTATACTGACTGGCAGGGTTCTCCAGAGTTGCAGGCAGGACAGGGATTAAACTTGGGAACATCTGCATGTAAGCTGTGTTCAGTTCCATTGACTATAACTCTTTTCCTTCTTTGCATTGTATTTTCATAACTCCCTTCCTGCTAGATGATACAGCTATTACCTTGTCACAGGTTCTTTTGTATACCCAAATTTTGATTGCCTGAGGCTCAAAATGATCTCCACAAAAGCACTGAACTCTACCACACTTGGAGTTTTTATATCTCCCTATAAGGGTTGGGGAGATGTTTTATTTTATTTTAAACAGAAATATCTACAGTACAAAAGTGAACCTTTCAAATATCTATGTGACTTTTTCTAGAGCTATTATCTTAATATCCTATCTTATTACTAATGAAACTGTACTACTAATGAAGCCATACTATGCGCTTGTTATTCTATTATTACCCCACTATACTCTATATTATTACTTCTGTGCTAGACTATTACAGATATACTCTAACTATTCTTATTCTACCACTGCTATTACTAGCCTACTGTTACTACTGCTAGTATACAGCTTTTGTACTGGGCAGTTTGTATGGCGCTTGCCCCTCCTCAGCGTTGTGCTGGGCTTTGCCTCTTCTTTCTTTTTCCTCTGGACTCCAAAGTCTTTGTGAGGAAAACAACACTTCTCCTTTTCTTTGGCTGCTTTCCTGCAGCTGCTGCAGGACCTCAGACCACGCGCGTCTCATCTAATCTCCTGTCACCTCTCCCGCTGTTTCAAGGCTGTAGCTTTTTATCAGCCACTCTGCTGTCCTGTCGCTGGGGAGAAGGTTTCAAATAGGAGGGAGGGAGGGATGCAGCACAGGCACCTGCAATTGTTCTAAATAGCCTGTTCTTCCCCATACCCCACATTTTATCCTCTCAATAAATCCAGGTTGAAAAGCATGAGTGATTAATGGAATAATGTGGCAAAATTGGATAGACATCTGAACCTAAGTCGCCCTAGTCTGAAGACACTCACCCACAGCTACCATTTTCACTCCCTAACTCTCTGAAATATTTTCAAGCTGTGCCACAAGTGTCTTCCCTGTTGCCACCTTTGTTACATCAAGAACATCACATGAGCTGATGACCATCTCTCCAACTGACCATAGAGGAGCCAGCTGCTGTGCAGGGGGTTCAAAAGCCACTCTGTGAGGAGGAGGAGGAGGAGGAGGAGGAAAGATGCAAAGAAGCAGGAAGCAAGAGAAGGAAGGAGTTCATAGCAGTGGGGAAAATCTTACCCTGAAGCTCCAGCATTTTCCCCTTCTAAATGATGTTTTGGCAATGAGCAGATTAACTGAGCTGCTCCTGCCCTGGAAGTTAGTTGGCTCATCTGTCCAACAGTGGCAAAAAGTAGAATTGTGATGCCAACATGGAAGCAGCGCCAAGGCCCACATGGAAGTGCTTGAAGCTTATCATTCCAGTTTTGCCAGAAGAATAGCTCTTCACATACCCCCTGATAATTCTCGCAATCAGCGGTCCTGCCCTTTCAGAAATACTGTACATCACGCACTGCCTTGTTTTTCATACAAGCCACCAATTTCTAAAACAGCTCTGTGCACAGGCAAAACTAAAAGGGCCAAAGATTAAGACCAACTATCTGCCCAAAGAGCCCAAAAACGAAAGTTTAATACAGTGATCGTAAACCAAGAACTGGTGATTTAAACATCAGAAAAAAAATTGCCAGATGGTTAATATTTAGATCGCTAGAAAACCTGTCTCCGTTAAGAATAGTCCCTCTTCAGTTCAGAATTCTTTTTCCAGTTCTTTAGTTACCAGTTCTTTCTGGGGTTTCCTTGTGATCTCTCATCCAGTACTAACTTAGTCTAATCCTGATTAGATTTTATGAGATCAACCGGGTTTGGCTAGTGTTTTTCTCTCACTCATTGTACTTTACATTGTAGGAAACAGCCATTTAGTTATGAGTTGTTTTAATAATACAACCTTTATTCCATGAACTTAAATAATTAAAAAAAGTAGTCTTAAATGTAGCATAAACATTATGGCTTTCCAGAAGAAACATAATTTTCAGACATTGACTCCATGCTTTTTAAAGCCCAATTCTGGCTTCAGAACCAAATAAATCACAGTGAGTTTTAGTACATATCTTTTGGACCATGTATGCTAAACAGGAATTTTTTTTTAATTGCTTCTTATATTTATACTTGTCTCTATCCACTGACCCGCTGAGGTTATGAATTGAAAGCCATGTAGGCCTGTGCAATTCCAGAAATACAGAATTGTACAGATAAATATTTTTCAAAGCATTCCAACCAGCTATCTTTTCTTGCTAATCTTCAACTTCTTTTTTTCCTTCTCATTCTACTGTTAAGCAGACAGGGATTATACTGCAGAGACCCCGAAAAGGCCTCATCAGTTTTGTTTTTTTAAAATATTAATAATTCATTGAAAGACAAATAGTGAAGATTCACAAATCACAGATCACAACTAGACTAATAAACAACAGTCTGTTTGCTTTTTTCACTGTCTCCTCTCAGCCCTTCAGTGCCATTCCCACAAGTCATTCTATTCCTAATTTTTAAGGAGAAAAAGTCATTTCTGGAAGTAGAAGTAATTGAGGGTGTTTTGTTTTTTATTTTAGGCAAACAGGCAGGCAAGAAGTTGATAATTTCATTCTTTAAAACAAGCTTTGATCCAAAGTCCCTTCAAACTATGATTTTGCATGCATATTCCCAAATTGGCACAAACACTTTTTGAGAGTTCTCTTAACCACAATGATGACAAAATGACAAAAT